>NC_141609.1:2333204-2700704 GCF_047967505.1 Dipteris shenzhenensis
TTGCTAGGTTGCATGAGCACCCATGCTCCTTTCGAAACACTAAACCTTTCCCAAGTTCCTTCAGTTTTGACTATACTTGAATTCTCTACCGACGAAATAGAAGAAGCAGTCGATGGGGTAAGGATGTTTGGTATAATTCTGCCTTCGTAGCATTATCATCCACAGAGCGTCTTCCACAAGAACAGCCGTGGTTTTGGTTCACCATGGAGATTTTCTGAATCTGTAACAATAGCAAAGTAATGTAACTAAGATAACAATTTGAAGTTTCAAGAAAGAGAAAGTGGGCAGACAGACAGTTGACGAGAAACATCTTACTCTATGCCAAACAGGATCAAAGGAGCAGTTTTAGAAAAGAAAGGCTGTTGCACAATGAGGCAATGGTGTAGAATGGTAGACCTTTCGCACGAAAGGCGGCACAACATTTCAAAGTTCAAAGGAAGGTGGAAGCGGGAAGGCCCTCGTCAGATAAAATGTCAGTTTAGATTCTATATTCTTGTCCAAAGATCTTCTGAGAATAAAAAACCAATCTCCACATTAATGTAGCACGCTTGTACCTACATAATGTATTGTTTCTTTTTTCTATTTTCTCTTATTTTCATGAATTTTCAACGTTACGTTGGCCCTCTATTGATTGGTTGAGAGCTTATTTTTCCAAACCGTAAAAGGACCCAAAATGAGCTCCCTTTCTTCCTAATGGAACGTAAGGTTTCAAGTAATGTAATGATGTGAAACCGTATGTGAGCATATGGACTGACTCCGAGTAGGTACTAGTCAGGAATTTTGGGCATGGCTTAGATTGGCAACTTGGGGAAATTCAAAGCATCCCCTCTATGGCGATCTAGTCTACTCTAATCTAGACCTATACCAACCATCAATCGATGAAAGAACATCAAATTATTCCTTTTGTTTTGTTCTCTTTAAGTGCTAGGTCAGATGCATCAATGTAGAGGCAAATGTGCATGAAGGAAGTAGTTTTGCCGGCGAGGCTCAAATGTGAATGTAACTTGCACCAAAATGTGTGCGTGATGTGATGAACACGTACAGCACAAAAAAATGAGCGACTTTCCTTTTTGGAGCGCCCTCAAATTCTTCCTGGATCAAGAGATACGACTTGATCTAGGTGGAGGGGCAAAAGGAGTGCAGATGGTGCTCAATGATGATGTGTCACTATGGGTCACATGCAGTGTGATGTGGCACTGTGCCTAGCAAGTGGTGTGCCAGTGGAGCCCTATGCTGAGGTGGCAGGAGTGGTCACATGAAGTGACTGTGTAGCACTGTGTGTGCCTACAGAGGTCAATGTTGACTAGATAGCTAAGGTGGCACTACTGAGGTGGCAAAGATGATGATGACAACAGCTGATGTGGCAGTGTTGACGTGGCTATGCTAGCATGGTAGCTGACATGGTAGATGATGTGTCACTGATGATGTGGCACTGGTGATGTGGCACTTATGATGTGGTAGCTAAGCTGGTAGGGTGATGTGGCTTGCTTATGTGGCTGTGATGACGTTTCAGATAAGGTACTGGTGTGGTAGATAAGGTGATTGATGATGTGGCAAATGGATAAGTGCCATGTGGTGGACTGACGGCTACCAGAATCTATGAAGATTTTGACGAAATCTTTGGAGATTCTGTCCGCTTGCGGATTTTCATCACTGAGGTTCCATTGCGTGCGAGCAGGAGGCAGTCGTGTGCTGCGCGTTTGGATCCATGGTGAGGAGCTTAGCGTTGTTCGATGGAGCTTGCTTGTATCAAGAGGCAAAGGTCGGTTTCTCTTATGCAATGTTGCGACAATCACTTGTGCGAAGCCCGTGAAGGGGCTACCAATGGGAGAAACATAACAAAAGCGTCGGCTTCTGAGCAAGAGGAGGACTAAGGCGATTACAACGCAGCCACCGGGCACTCTGAATCCCCAGACTAGCCAGCATTGTCTTGCACTCAGTAGGACAGTGACATAGAGAAAGAAGAAGTACCAATTGAAGAAGCTTTGCATCTGCTTCTTGTTGTCGCTTAACTGATCAGTTCAGTTCCGAAGGCGTATATGCAGGGACGAAGCCCGCCAATGTGCCGATCCATGGTTTTGGCTTGGGGTATGTTGAAGGCTCCGTGTTCGGAGAGCACCGTAACCAATAACATGTTCACCATCCATATAGGTGCCGGTCCTATTATGGCTTTGAGTTGCTCCACTTGATAGACTGTGCAGAGCCGGAAACGATTCTTGACACTCCCATCTTCATTGAAGTCCTCATTTGCTTCGATCGCTACATGGGGTGGTCATAGGCAAAGTATGCTACAAGCACAGTGAGACGCAATGAGACGCAAAGTCAATAGAGCAGGCTGGTGAGATGCTTCTCTTTGTGGAAGACCACCATTTGGTGAGCTTCGTTGTTACAGAGCTTTGAGCTCAGGAATCCGAGTCGGTGCATTGAAGGTAGACTGAGCCCTTTGAGTTGGACTTGTGTGGGAGCTTGTGAAGGAGCTCAAAGGTTCGTCATGTGCAAACTCAAAAGAAATGAACTCTCAACCCTCACAACTGAAATGAACAGAAATCTCTTAAGGAATGATGGAAATTTTATCTCAAATGGACGAATGAAGATTTCTCACTGGAAGTGGACTCTCATGGAGAACACTCAAGAGAACTTTCAATCTCACAATCTCTCTCACTTTCTCAAGAATCACAATGCCTTAGCAAAAGGCAATGGAGCTCTGATACCATGACAAAATATGAAGAGGGGAGAGGAGAAGAGTGGAGATGAGGAGAGAGGGCATAGCTAGAGAGCACACCACAAATGAATAACTGTACACTAGATTTAGTTGAAAAAATAGAATATATACAAACCCATTTAGGGTTAGGGTTAGGGGATCTAACCCTTTCCTTTATAGCACTCTAAGGTTAGTGCTATGCACATATGATCACGTGATGTTGAGCGTGAACTCTCAACATTCTTCTCATCGGCTATTGACATACAACATGTGTGATTTATCTCCTTCCTTTTGATCTTAGCTAAGCTAAAAAGAATCTAGCTGAAGATTGAATTCTTCTCCTAAACTATCACTATTCATGCATCACTATAGAAATGTGTTAATTATACATTCAATGGGTCACACCTATGATGCTAGTTAGAATGCCATGGAGTGGACAATAGACAAAGTGAATGTAGTACATTCAAGGATCCATCACCCGCTCTACACACATATTGTGTGTCGAAGCTGATGCTTCATATGGTTACCGATGCCCAAAAGGATTTTTGGGTGGGCCTTTTCTCTCCTCCAACAAGATCATCGGGCAATGGGTGTGCCTTCATGTACCAACTACTTTTGAACTTATGGGTTTGAAATTTGAGCCAGAAGTCAAAGGCTCTTAATGTTACAAGCACGTTAAAATTACAAGGAGGATCGTAGATGTGAGGGTCCTTACGTACAGGTGCAAGGGCACTCTTCCTAAATGAGGGCATCAAGAACATGTTGATTGATTATGATTCATTGAGAACAGGCCCATGGGGCTCTTATTCTCTCCAACGCCATTTCTTCCTACCTCATACAACCTGCTAGAGCTTGCCCACCACCTCAACGACCAATTTAAAAACAAAGCCTCCTCCGCTGCCCTCATCAGCAACATCTAAGTATTATCATCCTCTTTGCTTGCCATGTCTACAAATCTCATCATCTCCCTCACATGTTCGTAGGAGCTTCTCACCCAGCATGGAGCCAATGGGTCCTTTACATTATGGTAGTGTAGGCTCCCATCAAGAGTGTGGGCTGCTACCATCATCCAGTTGCTTTCCAAGGGGTCTGCACTTTTGCGGTCTTCGGTTTCTTCCAGCATTTCCACAAACTTCATGTACTCTCTTACCCCACAAAAATTCTCTGTGTCTACTGTTCCTAGCAAAGTTGTTAAGGCAAAAAATTGGTGGTCTGCCACACCCTCGGCAATCAACATCTTCCTTGTATGGTTCAATGCCCCTTTTGTAGCATTCCAAAGACCACGCTTGTTCTCTCTCTCCACACCCATAACCCATTCTTCTAGAGGCTCTAATGATGTTGTCTCTTCACTACTTGTGTTTGTCATCCTGCACAAGAGGAATTGTCTAATCGTCTTGAACATCACTCCCATAGTCAACTCCATCATCAACCATCCTATCTTGCTCATCCAACTTGTGATAGAGTTTGAGGATATGACTCTGTAGAAAAAGCAGTACCAAATTAGCATGTAGGTCTTCCTCAAGCATAATTTCCATCCATCGTGGTCCTAACAATTGCAAACACTAGAGTGGATGCTCCTAAGAAGATGTCTTTTTGAAAAGCTCTCCACCCTTAATAAGTTTGTATAGCTTGAATATGAAAGCTCAAATCCCGGGCCACATTTATAACTGGCAACAATGATCTTGTGACTATTACACTCTACCCAAGTGAAATGGTAGGAAATGAAACAAGCTCAGCCCCTCAGAAGTATCCCGCACACTCATTATCACAAAAATCTCAATAGATATAAGGCCACTAAACAACCTGATATAGTGATTGTTAAGACTCTGGACCGCCGACCTAGCAAGAACAAATTTAGGATCCGATGTAAGCCACAACCCAAGATTTCAATGCCTCAAAGCGAACTTGTTCCCATGATGAGTATGCAAAATTGTGCCGGCAAAGACAAAGTTCTAACTTTTGGCCGAACAACTCTCTCAAACCTAGCACAGCTATCGCAAATCCCATCAATAGCAATACCAAGAACAACAAAGTTGCCATGATGCAAATGCTTGCTATTGCAACTACTATAATTTTTGTAGTTGCCACTTGATGCACGTACGCACTGATGTTGCTTCCCAAGGAGAACACCAAGAACAACAAAGCTGCCATGATGCAAATGCTTGCTATTGCAACTACTATAATTTTTATAGTTGTCACATGATGCATGTACGCACTGATGTTGATTCCCAAGGAGAACACTCTAGATGCAATATTGTACAAGACACAAGCCTCCCTTGGTCACGATCATCTCTATTTTCTATCATCCTGACCTTGTCTTCATGATGGTTTTCTCCTCAAATGATCACCTTGGCAATGCTTCTCATCTCTTCTATTGCTTAGATCTTGGGGGGATTTTGGTCTGATGATGTTTTGCTACTTAAAACATCACTTGAGGTGGTGATGGGTCCTAACCCTTGTGCAACAAATCATGAAGATGTGGGAGTTCTCCTGGAATTTGATCTAATGCTGCCAAATTCTTTTGTATTGTGAAATTTGGCTTTTCTCATCCAATTTTGTGAAAAGAGATGGTGTTTGCTGGCACTAGAGGATTCTCAACTGTGCGGCCTTGTGTGCATCCTATATCCATCCTTGTTCCACCTTGAAGCGAAGCCTTGGTCCATTAATTTCTTATTTCCAAGGTCACCTTCAACTCCAATCTACATTTGTTCATAGCCAATGATCCACAGCTTGGGTAGTCCTCTATATTCTTGGTTTTCATAGAGGAGATCAACTCCATAACAAACATATTTTTGAACAAACACACGGTCAGCTATACATTTTTCAAGCAAGTGACGAATATTGTTGACATCACTCATTTAAACCCACACAATGTTAGATATGCTCAATGCCCCACCCTCCTGATAACCCACCGGTGGTCCAAGGTGCTCAAGTTGTAAGGCCCGCATATGAGGAGAAGCCATGTGTGAGCTCGAGACACTGGAGGGATCCTGACTTGCATGTCAGATGAGGTCTATCAATGAGACCGTTGATGGTAGAAAGGTGATTGTGTGGGAGCCCCTTGCTTTCACTGGGGTTTGGGGGCCAGTTGGCCCCCTTAGTGGGGGGTCGGGGGCGAGAGCCCCCGAGGCAAGGATATAGAGAATATTCCCTAAATATTCCATGGACGACTAGTCAGTTCCACCGATTAGGTTGACTAGTCGGCTCCACCGACTAGGTTGACTGGTCGGTTCCATCGACTATGTTGATCCGACTACCACCCTCATAGCTATAAAGAGGTGACCTTCCCAGTCCATTGTATCAGATCAGATCAGATCTTCTACCTAGTAGCTCTTCACCTAGTATCTGTCTAAATCGCCATCTAAGCTCCACTATGGGAGTGCACGGGTGGACGGAGCCATCATCTATACTACATCAATATTGAAGGAAAATTTTGTTCGTCTCCAGTTTGCTGTGTACTCTCTATTCTTTCTTCAGTTTATGTTCCGCTACGCTATGTAATTTAACATGGTATCAAAGCCCAGGCAACTCTAAGGATCAAAGAGTAGAAGAGAGGTGAGGGCTTCAACAACAACAAGAAGCGGCTCGAGTTTAGCAACAACTGCAGCTACACCAACAATCCAAGCATTGAGGATTCGCCCACTAGCCTTCACTGAAGGTAAGCTAGATGGTACGAACTACACTTTATGGAAGTTTAAAATTATTGCTATTCTGGATTCATATGAGCTTCTGGAGACATTACTAGCGACTGACCCAGAACCACAAGGAATCCCCGACCCAGCAAATCCGGGGAGTACGATACCTCCTAATGCCGATCTTCTACAAGCTTGGAAACGTAGGAATGCAGATGCTCTGTGTGCCCTTGTTACAAGTACTATTGATAGTGTTTTGACCTTGATTCAGGATACATCTAAGGCAAGTGTGGCTTGGAACATATTGAAGAGTCAGTACAAGACACAGAATCAGACAAGGATCCAAAAGCTGGAGAATCAGCTCACAACTGAGAAGTTTAATGAAGGAGAGATAGCATAGGCATTTATAACCCGAATCAAAAATCTGCATGACGAGATTGCTGGTGTTGGGATACAAAAGACTAGCAAAGAGCTAGCTCGGTGGTGTCTCCGGATATGTCCACCAAGGTTTGATGGACTGGTAACAGTGCTTAACACTCAGGTGAGACCCCAACCATTGTCATTTGAGGAGTTCTATGCTTTACTTATGGAGGAGGAATTGAGGCTTAAAGCTCGAGATGGAGGTGGTAATGGGGATGACGTGTTCTCTGCCACTGCGAAAGGCAAAGGTGGTTCCTCCACCAAAGGTGAGTCCTCTACTAGTGGTGACAAAAAGAAGAAGGGTGGCAAGAAGAAGTTTCAGGGAGAATACTTCTACTGCAAGAAGAAGAGCCATGTGATTGTAGATTGCTAGGTCAAGAAAGCAGATGAAAAGAATGGTACCCTGAAGAAGACAGATAAGGGGAAAGAGACAGCTAACACAGTGGAAGTAGAGTTGGATCTATTTCTGGCCATTGAGGAAGAGTGTTCCTTAGTTCAAGAAGCATCAACCACTGATTCATTGGTGTTGGATTATAGTGCCTCCCATCACATGACCTGCAAGAAGGGTCTATATTGTTCCATGCAGCCTTTATAGGAACCCATCACCGTGATAGTTGGAAATAATGCAAAATGCCATGTTGAGGGTACAGGTACGATTTTAGTTGTTTCTATAAATGGAGATGTTAAGAAAGTATCTAATGTGCTGTGTGTTCCACAAATCAAGAGAAATTTGCTATCAATTGCTTCCATAACTGACCTGGACCATGAGGTGAGGTTCAACAAGACAGGAGCAAAAATTCTGGATAGTGCAGGCAATCTTGTTGGCACAGGAGTAAGGAGGAACAACCTGTATAAGCTAAGTGCTCTTATAGCCACCGCTGGAGTGGGCACAAGTAGACTTTGGCACGAAAGATTTTGAGAGTGCTCTCAACGGAAGCAGAACTAAAGAGGGAGATAGAGAAACAAAGAGCCACACAAGTTTTGGTGGGTGCAGAACACCCTAATCTTCTTTTTCATTCATTTATATATGTGTTTGAGTATTGCACATAACCGGGGTAAAGGCAAAGTGACCTTTAACCCCCACAACCTCCCACTTAAAGGACAATGTGCCTTTAAGGGAGAACCACCAATGAGCATACTATCCAATGCCCATCATTACACGACAATACTCAAACCACTAACTAGGTAGACTCTTCGTCAGCATATCTGCAGGGTTATCATCTGTATGAACCTTGACAAGCTCTATGCGCTTGTCCTCAAGTACCTCCCTGATGAAATGGTACCTGACCTCAATGTGTTTGGTCTTTGCATGAAATGGTACCTAACCTCAATGTGTTTGGTCTTTGTGTGCTAGCTGAATAGCACTCATGGAATCACTATGCAATGTCGGTACACCTGTATGAATCCCCAAATCTCCCACTAGCCGATCATAGCCTCCTTGCAACCCTCTGTGGTTGCAACAAACTCAGCCTCTATGGTAGACAATGCAACGCACTTCTGTGCATGAGACATCCACGACACTGCACCACTTGCAAAGGTGAACACATAACTAGAAGTGGATCTCCTACTATCCACATGCCCTGCATAGTCTGAATCTATGTACCCAAGTACACACATGTTCCTCTGCCAAAGCAGATGCACATCTCCTTGGTAACCTTCATGTACCTCATGATGCACTTAACATCCTCCCAATGCCTCTTTCCTGGATTAGCCATATACCAGCTAACAACTCCCACTGCAAATGCAATGTCTGGTCTAGTAGCTATCATAGCATACATAAGACTCCCAGCCGCTGATGCATAAGGAACCTTGGCCATCATAGCCCTCTCCTCATCTAATTTGGGACTATCTGTATGACTCAGTTTCACATATGGAGGCAATGGAGTACTCACTGCCTTCCCCCCCTCCATATTGAAATGTTGCAATACTTTTGTAACATACTCCTTCTATGAAAGCCAAAGGAGTTTCCTACTCTGATCACGCGTGATGCGCATACCAAAAATATGACTTACAAGTCCCAAATCCTTCATATCAAAGGCCTCATGCAACTTGGCCTTTAATTCATCTAGCTCATAAGTATTCTTGCTAGCCAATAGCATATCATCCACATATAGTGCTAGGAGTATCAGGCTATTATCCTTAGCCCTTTTAGTGTAGAGGCAGTGATCAATTTCACTCCTTCTAAAACCCAGGCCAAAGCCTCCCGACTCTCGAACCTCCTCCCACCTTCGCCGGAGCTCCCTGGAGCTCATGAACCTCAGATTTTGTGCACATGGCATAGCTGAGCTTCTTCCATTTCAAACCTTTCCTTAAAGAATAGTATAGATATCAAAAAAAATAATTATATGAGCAATATTCAATCATAGAGATGAAACTCAAGATAATTACAGTTCGTTTTCGTCCAAATATACAACAATCTATCCTTCTTACATATCTTTATAGATCCCATTTATGCAATAGACTTGGAAGAAATACTTAAAACAAAGCCTTCAAACTATCCAACTTCTGTTGTTGGTAATTTTAACATAGATTTGCTACAAAACTCTCAATCAACATAATAACTCATTAAACTGTTGCAAACATCTTTTGCACTTACAAGCTCAAATCCTAAAATAGATTACGGGGCAGAGAATTAGATCATATTTGGACAAATGCTCGGATAGGAAGTTGCTTTATGGGGACAGTTGTTGCTTATTGGGCTGACCACTTTTCCACTTATGCTGCATACTGCTTGCCTTCACAAATGCCAAACTTCAATACATGTTATGTATATGATTAAGCAAGTATACATCTATGCAATAGATGTCCTTGAATCCCCAATATAAAGAAACATACATATAAATCTCTACATCTATGCAATAGATGTTCTTGAATCTCGAATATAAAGAAACATACATATAAATCTCTACATCCAAGGATTAAACATGGATGATAAGAATTAACTTTAGATACTAATCTATATAAAACATACCTTCAAACCTACCTTCTATCAAGTCACCACTTAAAGAAATCAGAAACATAAGTTATTACCAAGTTACAAAAGCACACATATGGAAAAAATACAATAATAAATATATGACAACATGGAATCTTTCAAATAAAATGGAAAAGAGGTACTTGTTAAGAGACAAATGTTTCTCTACTATAGTGTTCCCTCTATAGGCATTGCCACCTTTAAGAAAACAAGGTGAATCGTATTAAGGGGGGTGCCCTAAGAGGAGGTGAGAAACAAGGAAGAGTGAATGACCAAAGAAGAATGATACTAAGAAAAGCTAGCCAATCAGAACAACAATCAAAACAAGGAGAAGCGGCACACAGTCAATCAAGATCACCACACAATGAAGACGCCAAATAATTACACAACCCTTAAGAGTGCAGGCCAATAACGCAAACAATTTCCAGCAGCAAGGAGGACATATGGTTCAAAATTTGAGATAATGCAGGGTGCTTCTCGAGAACATCACAAAGGCTTGAGGACCAAAAACGTATGGATAACAGAATATATTTTGTTGTGGAGGCCATCAGGCTCGCTGTATCGTTGGTATGACGATTCCTGAATGGCATTTCTTCATCAAAATCAACATCACCTCCTCCAACTCGAGGCTGCTTCACGCTCATCAGAAATGACCACACTCTCTGTAGATGCTATGGCCCCAGTGGTTGCAGTAGCTCACCTTTGTAACAATTCAGCCTCTCTTCCTGGCAACGAAACGCGCATTAACTTGATGGGTGCGCTTTGGAGGGACCCAAAAGGTCGTTGGATTGTACAGACGGAGGTGAGACTTCGAGTGAGCAAAATATTTGTCTATAAGGTTCTTTTGATTGGATGTTGTTATTCTGTCGGTTCAAAAGCTATTTCGAGCAGGACCGTTTAGTCAAAGGAGGAGAATTTGCACTTCTGTATCCAAGGAATCGCTTATCACTGAAAAACAGGAGAATTTGCACTTCTGTATCCAAGGAATCGCTTGTCATTGAATCATATTTCATATCGTTATGAGATCGATGTGGAGAATTTCGCCTCGTCGCTTACAACGAAATACGTACAAAGCTGGTCATTACTTTTACTTTTATTTGATCCGAGGCCTTTAAGATCAAATGAGATACCACAAAGGAATATGTCTTTACTGTCATTCCATTCAACGACCAGCACACACAAACTCTATTAGGCGAACACGGTAATTCCCAATCGCTGCGTATCGCTTTGTTCTGTCAGTGAAAGCTTTGTGAAAAATGAAATTGGATTATTGCCTTGTGGGGCTTCCAACAGGTAAAAAAGTATAGTGCAGGATGTTACGTGTATTCATGCTCCAGGGTCCGGGCGGGGGGGGGGTCCGCCCAACAGGTATGTATGGTAACTGTATAGTGCTAAACCTTGCGTGTATTCATGCTCGAGTATGTCCCTATCCAAATGAAACATCCCCTCAAGGTTAGACATCTCTAACCTCGAGCATCTAGTACGGACTCAATCCCCAGTGTAGCTGCAAAACATCCGTAAGTGGGATCTCAAATATTTCAGACACTTTTAGTGTAAGCTAGTGCGCCAACACCCAACCTTAGATCCACTCGACCCTTGAGCTAGAGGCGAGGCAACCCCAAGCCACTATACTCTGAGGTAAGAATGTGTCCCATACCATGCATGAAGAATGTGTCCCATACTGAGTCTTGGAGCACCCATGTGCTGATGGTCTTCCCATGAAGTGATCACGAAACCTGCCTGGTTTGTGTATATACTGTGATAAGGTCACTCAATCCTGGGTGTACTTACAAAACTTGGAGCTCACCCACGATCCTGAGTGTGCCCATGAACATACATCTGGTTTGTGATTAGCCCAAGTAGGAAGCCGAGACGAAAAAAACTCAGATACAATGAAAGCTAAGGGTTGGGCCGCTGAACGGGCACCCATACCCAAGGTTGATGTTTGTGAGGAGAAAAAAATAACTACATCACGTTGTCAGTGCCCAAATGAGAAAACAACGAGGGGTCTGGTGACGGCTGGTGTTGAGGAAGGATAACCATATGAGCTGACCTCTATGTCTTTGGGCCTCAAGAAGAAATGGCCACACTCCATTCAACAAGATGTGCCAGGAACTCTCGGAGTGAGCCAAAACCCCTATTGAATAATAGTGATGTCGTCCACCGATCTCATAGTACACAGGGCATCGGAATGCAAAGTGCTCCTTTGTCTCTGTCTCCTTCATATCACATAATGTGCAGATCTGTCTCCTGCATATCACATAAAGTGCAGATCTGTCTCTCCTGTGGTATGCCCTCTGTCCGTCTTAGAAACATGGAACTGCCTGATTGAGATTCTCAGTGCATATCGGAGATGAATTTGAGTGTAGCTTGGTGGTTTGGTAAACCCTTCTTTGAGATCTGCAAACAGTAATCCCTGTAGAAGCTGAGATTTTACCAAAATCTCAGGAGGCGCCAACCAGGGCGTGTACATGTGGAGCTGCAATAAGTCCTTTCTGATAACGTGGTTCACCTCATGATAGGTGAGTGTAATGGATGGAGCCTCCAGGCTATACTGGAACAGTGTTAGTTTGGCCATATGTAGTCCCAAGCTTGGCAATTTGCGCCATGCAGATATCATGGTATGAAAGTTTAACTTTATGAAGGTAAGTGACCACTTGAAAGATTGTTGTGGAGTAACCCCAAGCTTTGCTATTAGAATATGATGTGGGGCCAATGGCTTGCTCCAGATCATCCAAGCAAGAAGCAGGACTTGTAGTCTCTATATGGGACCAGTCTGTCTCAGATAGATGTCCCCAAGAAGGGACTACCGTACATCCCGGCTTGGTGGACAAGCGAGTCAAAGAGAAGAAACTTGGTTCTGGGATCTTAAAAATGCGAGTGAAAGCACGCATACACTCTGCTCAAATGGGCCTGCATAACTGGTTGCATTGTGAAGATCGGATACAAAAAGAGCACCCCGAGGTATGTATGGGATGCAACAATCTCCATTGGGGCTGCGTCAAGGGTAAACTGCTCTCTGTGCATTGCGGTTTGGGATCTATTGAAGTTCATGACCTTGGTTTTATCCAGGTTGGCCTTCATATGATTTGGAGTGCATCCAAATGTTGCTGGAGACTCTTAGTTGAGGAGAGCATGACCACATCATCTACGTATAGTAGAATCAGGATTAAGGAGCCAGCTAAGGGGGAACTTGCATCTGCCAGAGTCATGATGAAGGACTTGAGCTTGTCGATGTATAGGCCAAACAAGGTCGGTGATAACATACAACCTTGTTTGACCCCAATCGTGCTCATGATCTCCTCTGTCCACTCAGTCGAAGTCCTGACTCTATCTGATACCTGCTCATGTAGTGTTTGGACTAGGGAAGAGCAGAACCGGCCTACATATGCTTGGATTCAAGAGCGCCTTGCTGCAGCAAGGGTTCATCAGCAGGTTCTTTTGGATTAAAGAGTAGAGCATGCCTTTAATGCATGGGACTCAGATGGGAGGAAGAGTCAACAAACACCTCTTCTCTACTCTTGGTCCGAGACATGGTAGAGAGATTGTTTCTCAGCTATTGACTCGGACGGGGTTTTACAGTGAAATCCTGATGCCGTCTTATTCATAGGTATCGATCGCCTCCCTTCTTTCAGCATATCTTGACATGCTTGCCAAGAGATGATGCCAGACAGAGCGTTTGGTAGGGTATTCCAATGTTTGTGGAACTAGATATGAGAGTCTCACCAGATGCACCTTTTACCTGTCTGGAATTTAGGACTGCACTTCTTGCACTTGACAATGGCAACTGCCCGACCTCATATTGGTTGACACCCTTCTTTTTCATTGCTTTTGGGGACATGATTGGGGACCATGTTGCCTCATACCTGCAGGGCATTCGGCACTCTTGTAGTATGCATGATTCACTTACAGAGGGTCTTATTCACCTTATCCCAAGGGGGTTGGCAAAAATTTGGTTTCCAACGGAGGGCAATCACTCTTTTGGGCACCTTTTATAAGAGGTCAGCCATTCTACTCTTGGATTTCAAAAAAGCTTATGACAGAGTAGATTGGGGTTTCTTGGAGGATACCGTTCTACATTTTGGATTTTCAGATGCTTGGATCGGAGGGGTCTCTTCTTTGTACAGATCACCTGCTTATCAGAGGGGATAGGGGTGAGATATTTCAGATTTATAGATCAGTCCGATAGGGATGCCTTCTTGCCCCTTTCTTGTATTCATTTGTGGCTGAAGCAATGAACGTCTTTTTGAGATCTTAGGCTGATATAATTGGGTTGAGACTTCCCCTGAGACATGATGAGGAGATCTTGGACAGTGAGCTTGCCAATGACACTGCTATTTTTTGGGATGGCTCTCCATAGACTCTCATTTCTTTCAGGGTAGCGTCAGATTTGTTTTGTTCTGCAGTATGTGCATATATCAATTCAATGGCTTTTGGATGACAAGGACACTCTAGATTGGGGGGCTGATTTTGGTTTTACTTGGATTTAGGGGGGGTTCTCTATCAGATGCTTGGGCCACTAGGTTGGTGTGGGTATCTCTCCTTCGAAGCAATTTGCACGTGTTGGAGAGTATCAAGAGAAAACTCCTCTTTTGGAGTTAGATACTACTGGCCATGGCTTAGTTTATTTGTTCTTGTTGTTTGAGGAACTTCTTGTGGAGTGAGCTAGATGGTTCGGTAGACACCAGAGCCAGGGTGGCTTGGAGACTTTGATTTTCCCACGCGGAAGGGGGGCCTCGATATCATTGATCTAGACTTGTAAGGTCTTGCTTTGCAAGGTTGTGGTCAGGATAGGATCTTGGAAAGATTTTTTTCATTCATTGCAAATGCATATAGTCCCGCTCTCCTTCCACTGATGGGATTGGATGGATAGTACCAGTTGGAATTTCACATCATCTTTTCTTAGGGTTCCATCCTCTCCTCTTATGGCTGCCATTGTGGAAGCTGGGGGCAGCTTCAAGAGTAATAATCTTCGGGGAGTCCCCCTCTCTTCTTTGAAGTGATTAACAGGCAGCTTGTCATGTAGAATAACATCATACTTCATGATCAGGGTAGACCACTTAGTACTTCTCGTTATATGCAGCGGTCTAGATGGGAGAGAGGTCTGGCTTCCTCTATGGATTCTTGGAAGGATTTCAAAAACCCTTCGGAGGATCGCAAATTTCAGTCAAAGGAAGGAAAATAGAATCGAGGAGATTGATGCATCCATACCATTGGATTGGGTTGTTATAGATGATAGGCCTCACCATTGCTCTACTTGGCTTGGGGCTTTTATGAGGTGAGGTATCTGACGTGAGGTCATAGGACTCTACGATGAGGTTTAGATGGGGATGCCTAGGTTTTGGATGCTCACCCTGGGGGCAGGGATGAGGATATCCTTGTGGATGTTGCTTTGAGCTTGTAATGTGGAGCAATGTTTCTTGAATTTAGGTTGGTATCTAGACCCTAATAAAGATCACATTCCCTTGGGTTCATGGAGGATTTGGCTCTCCAAAGCTCCTCATTGGGAGAATTTTTCAGATTTTTACTGACTTGGAGAATTCCTTTACGAAGAGACTCTAGAAATCTCTCAAGAGTAGAAAAAGCACACTTTTTTCCCGGGCTTTCTATTCATGGAGGGATGGCAGTGAAGTGGTGGAGGTCCATGTTCGGGGCAGCCTCTACTTGTCCTCGTTGCCTTTTTGCTGAGGTTTTATGAGATTGTAGACAGGCGAGGTTTATTTGGAAGGGGATTGCTAGTCTTTTGAGCACTTTTTCTCCTTCCCCCTTATTCATGACTTGGGGTTTTGGGGCTTGGCTCTCTCTTTCGAGGCCTCGGGTCTTTTATGAGAGTCATGACTCTTCCTGGGCTCTTTTGGTTCTATGACATTTAGTTGAGTCATGATCTCTAAATGATGTTCTTTACTTTCCTTACATCTTGCACATGTCTCGGTGGATACTTTTTGGGAGATTTTGGCGAGCATTTCAGCATGGCATATTTGGAGATTCAAATGCACAAAGGCTTTGGATGGCTCCTAGATTCACTCTTCACACACATTGGCTAGTATTTGGACAGATACTATACACACTTTGATGGCCATTTGGGTGAGCATGCAGGGATCTTCTTGGGCGCCTTCCGTCAAGAGGACTGTTTTCCTCAGGGAGTGGAGTAGCTCTCCATTTCTCTCAGAGTCCAGAGCAGGGCTGAGGTGGCACGTTCAGCTTCAACCTTGGTGCTCTTGTAGCTCTCTCTGATGGGCACTTTTTTTGCCCACTTAGGGTGTTTTGTTTCTCATGCCTTGCAGATGTATTTCTGCCATGAGCTTTTGGGATATTTTTCGCATTTCACTTTTGAGGTGTCCCATCATAATCTTGCTATTGTGCAGGCTGTGTCCAAGATTTTCTGCCTTTATTGCCATAAATTGTATTTGCTGGCTTTAGCATAAAGCTGATTTCTATAGACAACACAAGAAATGGAAATCAAATCAGTCCAATAGCGTGCCCCTTCGCGACTGGGACCATCAAGAGCTGTTTTTCCAGCACTCTGCTCAGAGTCTTCAGTGGCAATACTCCCCCCCCACCGTGGTTGTTTGTCCACACTCAGATGATTATGCCCTGAGAGGCTTGTAATTATTTTGTTACCACGGGCTGTATCCGTTTTGTGATTACAGCCCGCTGGCCTTTAGGCCTTCTTGTACTCTTGTTTTCAAGCAATATAATTAGCACTACTTTTTGCGCAAAAAAAAAAAATAGCGTGCCCAATTTTTCTCTTCAGTGAGACACTCCTGTAAGAGCATTCTGCTTAGTTCTCATGATCTGAGAGAATCTGCAGATTTTTCCTTGGATCCTCCTACATTGTTCGCTGTATTAGTCCTTTATATGATTGCAGGGTGAGAGGTTGGGCATTTTCATGCAGGTGTCCGCTACTTAATGACATAGACATAGACGATGCATGATAGTTTTAATTAGATTAGCAAAAGAACCAGTAAAAGTTCTGTCATATGCAGCAGGAGAGCAGAGAACCTCTTAAGTAGCAATAGAAGAAAGAGCTGCACCCGCTTAAATACAGCAAGGGTAAGGAAGGAATGACTCCTTTGGAGGCATGGTGAAGATGATATTTTTCTTTCATTTCTTTTGCAAATGGGAGACAGCGTCCAGCAGATCTAATGCTCAGTATTCAACAAGTAGTCAACAACTAGATTTAAGTTCTTATCTACTATATTCCTTTTAAGAGCTAATTGATTACGGCACACATCAAACACTTGAATTTATTTATAAAAAATCTATTGATGTGTGTGATAATAGCATGTAAGCATTTCAACATACAGTGGAAGACATGTTAAATCTTTAAACTTGGTGACCACTGATTTCACGATGCATGTTGATAATAGCATGTAAGCATTCCAACATACTCTGGAAAGAATGTTAAATCTTCAAACTTGGTGACCACTGATTTCACAGAACACATTGTGTCATTATTGAGCTTTGCATCTCATGTTTGGCAAATGTACTCTGGACAGTTCTGCACGCTTTGATGTTGCTTATTTTGATTCTCTCCTTTGTTCTTTCACTCATTTTATAAAAAGCTAGTTTGTAAGGTTGGATATGTTATACTTTTCTGAAGGTATTTTTAAATTCGTGCAGTCAAACGTGAAGAGAGAGATGAGGAAACGACCAGATCCCCCTTGTACTGTTTGCAATGGAACTGGGCGTGTTTCGTGCCGACGTTGTAGGGGCAGAGGTTCTTTCCTTCCCCTGCCCCCCCTTGTCTCTCCATGGTCGCTCTTTTGTTTTTTCTTTTTTTCTTTTTTGAAGCAAAAGTAAGTTGTATTATATTATCATCATATCATTTGTACATAGACCACCTCAAAAAGAGGAGCAGAACATAAAGCCTCAAAAAGAGGGCCTCCAAAGGCTTCCAAATCAGTACATAATCAGATCCAAAGAAGAAACCAGGCCTCCAAGCCAGTAAAAGAGTCCCAGTAGCACATCAGCCAGCTTCCTCCTTGATTTTGACAATCAAAGGAGCACAGGTAACAGTAAAATAGGGTTCTTCTTTAACTACTGAAGGTACTCAGGTAGAAGGTACTCTGGCAGCAGGTACACTGAAAGGAGGAGGAACTCTGAAGCGAGGATTACTGAGGATCTGAAACAGGGACAGCAGGTGTAGTTGTTGAAAGATTGGCAGCACTTGGTACACCAGTTTGAAAGGAGCAGTAAGAGGTACAGCAGTCTGAGAGGGATGATCACTGACGCCAGTGGGTACTTGTGTAGTAGCAGTTGCCTTAGGCACAACAGTGTGTGCTCCCTTTTGACACTTGAGGGCATGGGCATCCAATTCCTTGTTTGATTGAGCAGTAATTTGCAATGGCCCTGGAGTCCATCTTCTCCAGGTGCCTTGCCTTCTGCCATAACATCAACTTCCTCTTTGAGTTCTTCTAGGGTCAAAGATTTCTCTAGGAAGAAATTGTCAAAAAGTAGTGGACAGTTTTCTCTCTAGCCTCTTGGCAAGTTACCTTTGCTTGTTGAATTACTTCATCAGGAACAATAGAAGTGGAAAGCAGATTCTGAAAGTGTTGCTGAATTAGTTGGATGTTTTCTTATGGGCTGGAGGCTCTGAGGAGTTGTCCTTCTTTCTGAAGAGGGGGATCTCCTCATTATATCTCTCTCTCCTTATTAGTTTGAAGGTCTCTTTGGTTGGCCTGTCAACCTTGCCAACCCACCACTATCTGATTTGCTCCTAAAGTCTAACCTCCCTCCTTGCCTTGATAAGTTCCGCTTGGGCATCCCTATCCCCTTGTCTGTCCTGAATCTCCAATCTTGCAATTGACATCTGTATTCCGTTCGTTTTTTAGCTTTGATTCTGGTCGTGTCCTTCTTTTGCTTGGCTAAGAATTCTCTGAGTGTGTTTCACTGCAATCTGCCACAAAAGAGCTGCAGGTCTGTCATTAGAGAAAACACTATTCCGTGCCAGCTTCACTCTTTCCTGAACACTCTTTAGGAGGACAAGTTTAGGGTCTGCCTTGAACCATGAGGAGGATTTCTTTCCCATTCCAAAATCACAACAAAGAAAAACAGGTTTATGGTCTAACAAGCGGAGAGATGAATGCACTTGGGCTGTAAGAGTACACACATTGCTCAAGAGATTTTAAGAAATATAAATCCTATCGAGTCTGGTCTTTATTTTGTCCTACTTGACTATTGCACCAAGTAAAATCTCCATCCCTATCAGTGTCAACCAAATGAAGGGAGTCCTCCTTTCCCAGGTGATAAGCTCAGCTCCTTTGATCATAGTACTGTGACGCCAAAATTTGATATTTTTTTATTTGGCATTGGTATTGTTTTCTTCTATGTTTGATAAGAGTTTGAGTATCAAGTGATAGTCTAGCGGCTCTTACTTATTTCTATTTTCTAAGATATTATATGGGATTGAGAGGATGAGTGGAATGGATCATTGTAAATACCATGTGTATGAATGATAAATACCTTGGTATGGGGTGAGAGTTATTTGTGTATGGGAATTTATGGGGGTTTTAGAAAATAGGAAGAGTGAGTCATATAAAGAGGTGGGCTCATGTCCATGCTCCAATAATATAAGAGAGATTACATGTTGAGCGTGTGGAAGGCATGTGGAGGAATGTGGAGTCAAGAGGAATCCTTCTAGAATTCCTATGTGGACATATGGAAAAGAGAGGGTCCCTATGGACTCCATGTGGGGAGACTCTTGACTTTCTCAATATTTTAAGAGTCTTGAGCATCTTTTGATGGGACACATGGCAAAAGTAGCAAAAAAGGACATGGATGGTGACATATGGACTTATGTGATTGATGGGGAAATGAATCTACAGGCAGCAATTGTAAATGGGTAAAGGAGAGTGACAAAATCTCTATAAAAGGAGCCCTCCTCTCCCTTGTTCATTATCTCTTCCACCATTAGGCCTCATGTTGCTGTAGTCCTAGTCTCTTGAAGCCTCTTCCATGAGCCTTCTCTCCCTCTTGTAGATATTCTCTTATGTCGACTCTTGAGTCCATCTCTCTCCAATTCATTCTCTCTCTATGAGTAGTCTTGGAGCTTTCGCTCCCTGTTGTACATATGAAACCTCTTCTCCTCCCTTGTGTTTGTAGTATTTTGAGTTGCATTGGAGTGGAGTCTCACTCTATTGGTAATCAAGGTCACTTCATGTTCTCTCTTTTGAGTGTCTCTTCCCTTTTTCCATTGTTTTCTCTTCCAAAGTGCTCAAAAGTGTTGTCTATTCAGCCGCTTATTGCGCATACATGGTTTATCTATTTCCCAAGTCACAAAGGGAGCTCTTCCTTCCCTCCAAGGCGACCTCTATGAGACTTGGATCGTTGATGAAGTCTAAGCATGGAGGTAGTATTCTCCCAAGTCGGCACCCGTAGAAGGAGTAGGTGTTTTTCATGACAGTTTGACCCTCTGTCAGTATTTTGCTCATAACTTTTCGCTCGGGGTCCGATTTAGACGAAACTTATATCAGCGTGAAGCTCTCTTCAAGGAGCATCATCCTATGCCTTCAGTTATTGTATTAGATGTCAAACCAAAATCTATGACTCTCTGTGTGTGATTGTTTCTTTTTCAAACAGTTTTTACCCCCGTCCAGTAAACTGCCTATATCTTTCCGACCGCTTCTCTGTTTCTTACGAAACTTATATCAGATTGAATATTTTATATCATGTCTCTGTTGAAAGTTATGGGTCTCTGTGTCTTATGACAGTTTGGAGAGTGTTTTGAGCTAAGTGTAAAGGTGTCTATGAAGGAGGTGCAATGTTTCCTCGGAACCTACCCATCCGACCCAATCAACCTCTTTAAATTCCTCGATATATATCAGTTCATGTCATGTTGAGCCGCAAGATCTTCTTTCAACAACATATCGCTCTTCTCTTTGGCATAGACCGGCTTGCTGAGATTATGGCCTCCACTGATCCTTTCCTTCTCTGTATGCTTGAGTACAACATCACTTGGGATATTACCATCTTCATTCTCATCTAAGGGAGGATAGTATGGTGTGGTCTCTTGGTATAAAAGCTTCTTTTTAATGTCCCCTTCCCAGTGATGAATATCTCTATCACTCAGTTCGAAAGTAGTAGGAAGTGAAGAGGTACGTGAAGTTTATTACCCCCAACTTCATGTCACAGTATCTTTCTCAAGCCATCTATTAGATTTGCTTTCTACCATGTTGAAGTCCCCTATGACAAACTAGTTAGCTGAAACCGGCCTTCCATAAATTAAAGGGCAATACAACTAACAAGTAACCAGTCAACACTGTTCGGCAAAAGTACTACTAGCAGATTGAGAGCTATAGTGCCCTTGCACCAAGACAAAGACACAGATTGGCTCCAAACCTTGGCGCCCCTTTCGGTATTTCTTTAATTAAGTGAGGGGCCCTGAAATCCAGGCTACATAAAGGATACATTCCTTCTTGCAACTGGGGCATTCCACATCCCAGTGGGCATCCACATACCCTGCATAGCCCTTACTGTTCACCACTCTCGCTAAACGTGGCAAAAAGAATCCATCTCCATTCCAGATTGATTGCACTCAGCTTGGAATTGTTACTAGCAGCCCACTCAGCCACTTAGTTTCCCATAGCTATCACTAGTGTCCAATTAGTCATCCATCTGCTCAAAGGAGAGAAAGAAAGCATATAGGATCTTTCTCCACTGTCTTGGACCGCCATGACCAATAGTCTCTCACGCTATGGGTCGCACATATCCTGGTACATCAACTTGATTCCCATAAGAGAACTGGCATCACAACACAACAAACACTATGGCAGTCACACCTGTACCATCCCTCTCGGGGTTATAGGGATACTTCCAAGTTCCCATTCCAAGCATGGATTCCCGACCCTTGCCTACTCGGCAATGAGGCTGTACCAAAGATGTGCCGTCTGCCTAGCAACTACTGCCTTCAAGTGACCCATCTCCTAGAGAAACCAAAAACATATTTCCACACAGAACATGTTACTTGCCAAAGCCAATAAATAGAATACACAATGAATTCGAACCCACTTGCATTCAGTGCTCTTTCCACTCTCAGTAGGCATCAGTATCACAAACATTAGCCCTGCGGGGCTCTGCTCTCACACCCATGTGACCATAGGCATCCATACTCAGTGCAAACACTTGCATTTAACGTGAGAGCATTTACTAGCAGCCCAAACAAGACCACACACTCCCCAAACAATCACAAGTGTCCACTGACTCACTGCAATACCCAAACAATGGGTGGAAGCATCACTGAACTGCCCATGGTGACCAGAAGCACGAACAACCTCTGCAAGCATTCATTGTAATTATCTTGCCAAGCAAGTCTCTTCAAAAACCAGCCCAATGCTCACAAGCAATCACTAGAAAGCATGTGTGGACCCTTTACGAGCCCGGAGTTCATCCCAAGCTCCTCCACGAGCCATTGCATAGCTCCCTTCTAGCTTTCTATTCACATTGCCGCTTAGTTAGCTACCCGAAGCATCCTTAACCCAAATGCATGTACACGCAGCTCAAAGCCTCCGCAAATAGCTCACATGAGCTATGAAGTAGACCAACACCAACTCTTCACAAGCCCGTATAAACTGTACTGTAGATTTATGCATAAGGATCATAAAAATTGATCAACAAAGTATCAAGCACCTGTTGACTCAGCCACTAATATCCGATAGGCACAAAGTTTTGATTCCATGATGCGGTATCAGCCTGGTAAAGAGAATGTAGTTGCTGATGCTCTCAACAGAAAGCCAAGTATTAATCACATCACTGCTATAGATACCCAACCTTTTGAAGGTATAAAGAATTCTTACCAAGAGAATCCAGACTTTTCTGATATATGGAACAAATTAGAGAATAATAATTGGATCCTATGTTGGAATATTCATGTAATGATGGATATTATGCATCACTCGACCCTTTAGACAACTTGTAATGGAAACAATGCACCAACTATCATATATGGGACATAGGGGAGTGACTGCCACTTTACAAGTGATAGCAAGAGAATTTCATTGACCTACTATAAGAAAAGATGTGGCTAACTTCGTACCCAAATGCATCAATTGTCAGAAGATCAAGAGTTATAAGGGAAAAACTCTTGGATTGCTAATGCCTTTGCCTATTCCTATGCAATCCTGGAAACAAATATCCATGGATTTCAACGGGTTTTTCTACTACAACAAATCAAAATGATATGATATGGACGATAGTGGATCGCTTTAGTAAGCAAGCCTATTTTATCCCATGCAAGAAAACTTTAACAGCTCAACAAGACGCACATATATTCATCAAACATATCTTTGTTCATCATGCCTTGCCAAAGATCATAGTGTCTGATCGAGATTCGAAGCTTTGTATTATTTTTTGGACTGCATTATTTCGTAATCTTAGATTTCTCCTCAGCTTTTCATCCAGAATCCAATGGACAAACTGAAGTCACAAATAGTACTATTCTAGACATGTTAAAAGCTTATGTGGGAAGGCAACCAAAGACTTGGGACAAATATCTTCACCTCTTACAGTTTGCCTACAATAATACACCTCATTCTGCACTGGAAGGGCACCCTTTGAGATCATCTATGGGAAAGTTCTACCTATTCCTATCACTCAATTGATAATTCTGATATATCTTGCTTTTGATATTATTTTATTATTTTAGTCAAGTGTGACTATGGCAAAGTATTCCATAGGAGCACACCGGACGTGGCAGGGGTCCTAGCAGATGCTTTGCGTGGTTAGTTGGGGACGCCTAACTAGCCTGTGTTTTACCATGCTAGATGGTCGGTATTGTGGGTGATTCCATGTTAATACCGATGTCGTTAGTGTTATTGGTGTTGTGCTTGATTATTGTACTTTGAGCGTGGTTATGTTGGGATCGATTGATTTGGTGATTTGTTCAATCAATTGTTATAACTAATGAAATTGGCGGCTTGAGTACAGGTGATGGAACTAATGGCGAGGATTGGAGTTAGTGCGAGGGTTGTGATCGAGTTGTCGCACGCCGTGCATCTTTTATGGCCATGGGCCAGTTTTGTATTGCAAAGTTTGAGTAATATATTTTGGAGAGGACATGAATCAATTTTGGGCCCAAAGAGGCTATGTAAAGCAAATCCCTTATTTTGGAAGAGAGGGATAATTTTGTCTCCTTGTACTTTAATGAAATATTATAAATACTCTAGATGAGGAAGCGTGAGCCACTCATCTAGGGGGGGAAGATTGTACCCAGTCTGCTTGTCGCTATCAATGTGTGATTGTGTTCTTCTCCAATTGAATAAAGTGGTGGATTTGTGTGGAAGGTTTCCCTTTTGGTTTCAGTCTCTGGCTCAGTTTTAGAAAATAGACTCAAAACAATAGACAGAAGAAGAAATTGGTATTTTTCTAGTCAGGAGGATGGTAAAGGAGGCACAACTCTAGGAGTCTTATCTCACTATATTGAAGGTATTCTACAGGTAACTATTGAAGCTCAAAATAGATGGGTTTCCCTTCAGTGTGTTCTTAAAGTTCTCTATTATCTCCTTATATGCCCCTAACAGGGCTCAAAACAGGAAGCAAACATGGGAGTCATTAATAGACTTGAGAGACTAATGTCACGAGGGTGTGATTTCTGGCGCCTGCATATGGGCAAGACCCTGGGAAAACAAAGAGCATGGTCAAGGGTTGCTTGATGTGCTAGAACCCCTAGAAATTGTGCCTTGGGGGTGATTTTGTGGTTTGGACCAGAAAGGGGGCAAAATGCCCTTAGTTTTGAAGTTGGTCTTTGGTGGAGTTTTAAAAAGGCCCCACTAGAGGGGGCCTAGGGGCTGCATTCTGCTAGTTTTAATTTTTGGCTCTCATATGCTATAGGATGTCCATCTTGCATAAGCACGGCTCCAATTCCATATCGACTAGCATCGGTTACAACTACAAAGAATGGTCTAGAGAAATCTGGTAGTTGCAACGTGAAAGCTTCTTTAAAAGCTGCAAAGGATTTATCTTGACGCTCGGTCCATAAGAAATGTTTAGCTTTTTTAAGAAGATTTGTCAATGGGAATGCGAAATTCTTGACAAACTTCCTATAGAAGCTACACAATCCCAAAAATTATCTTAATTCATGAATATCTTGGGGTTTAGGCCATGTGACGATACATTCGATCTTCTTTGGATCTACTCGAATTCCATCGGCAAAGACTATGTGACCCAAATACTCTGTCTGATCTTGAAAGAAACTACTCTTTTCAAGATTTATGTACAATTGATTTTTTTTCAAAAGTGAAAAGACTAACTTTAGATGTTCCTTATGCTTCTCAATGTCTTTGCTAAACACTAGAATATCATCGAAGAATACTACCACACAATCTTGGTGTTTAAGAAAGATTCAATTCATCATGCTACTGAAAGTAGCTGGAGCATTAGTCAGCCCAAAGGCATAACTAGGAATTCATAATCTCCCGTTTGAGTTCGAAAGGCAGTCTTGTATATATTCTCTTCTACCATGCGAACTTGATGATAGCTGGATTTAAGATCGATCTTACTAAAGATCTTGGCTCCTTTCAATTTGTCTAAAAGATCATCAATCCTAGGGATTGGATATTTGTTCTTCACTATGATTTTGTTTAGTGCACGGTAGGCTATGCACATTCGAGAGGTTTCATTTTTCTTTTTGACCAACAAGATAGGTGTCCCATAAGGTGAACTACTGGGTCTTATCAATCCTCTCTGTATTAATTCCTCCACTTGCTTTTGAATTCCCTTTTGTTATAACTGATTGATTCTATAAGGAGCCTTACAGGGTGGACTATTACCCAGTAGGATTTCTATCCTATGATCTTCAGGTCGAGGACGTGGTAATCCGGGTGGTAAATCCTCTAAGAAACAATCATAAAATTGAGAAAGAAACTTTTAGTGTGTAGGCTTAGTTTTTGGCTGAGTGTTGGAAAGGTCACCTCCCCATCTGAAAGCCCCCATATGAGGAGAGCATGGGGGGGTCGGCCCTGGGAACTGATGGAAGGCCACATGGGCAGCACTGTGGCTGCCATGAGGGCAGAGATTAGAGAGGAAAAGAAAAGTACCCGGACGCATCAAAGTAGCTCCAACACATGGCGTGAAGACCATTGGCAGATGGCAATGCATACATGACATGGATCTGACTTGGAAGAGGCAGATCTGGAGCAGCATAAGATGGCGGGGCATCCCGAGGTACATGCACTTATATGGCGAGCCACATGGCTGTGGGTGTGGACAGGAAAACAACCTGTCGCAGGCCCTGTATGTGGTGCAACCTGGCTAGGGTTACCAGCAGCCTGGTCGGCCAGAAAGGAGGGCTGGTTGGGTTGGTAAGGGCCAGCCAACCAGGCCCTGGTTGGGGCAGATCTAGGGGCTGGGCCCCTGCATGGAAATGAGGACTCGCACCTTAGTTTTGTGGGCCAAGAGGACCCTTGTTTTGAGCCCCAGAAGGGGCACATTATATACGCCAGAGGGGGCAGGATGACCAATCACTGACCAGCAGCAACTCCAAAATCCCATCCGGTAATGGTCTCAACCATGCATTTGACTTTGAAAAAAGGAAAATTGACTTAAGGGGGTCACCCTTATTTGCCATGTGGCATCCATCTTGAAGGTCTTGGAAGTTTGGAGAAATTTCTTATAGTAGAGAAACATGACGACACAGACATTCACCACGCCTTCAAACCTTCATGGAATCAGAATGGAATGTGCAGGTAAAGGTTTTGGACCATCCCGGATCCAATGGAATAGACGGAGTTGCAAATGGATGCCTGAAGTGGGAGATCTAATCCACGATGGAAATGGCAAAACAAAGAAGCAAATGGCCATTGACACAGACATTCGGAACTCTGTCAAACCACCTCCTCGGAATGGCGAGCAACTTTGCAGGATGAAATGGGATGCTGTGTATTATGAAATGCAATGACCTTTGGCGTGCTTATGAGCCATATAGCAAGTAAGTGCATGGAAACAATTCAAAATTGTAAATAGTGTTGGATTTATTAAAAGATCTTTGCACATGCACAAATTGCACTTTTTCAACTTGTTCCATTTTAGGTGCATCTAGATACCAATAACAACTATCAATGTTTTAAGACCACCATGCAGTAGTCACACTAGTTTGGATTCCAAATTTTCAGTCCGTTTTAACAAATCAAAAAAAAGTTATGGAGTGTGCCCTCAAATGGGTATGCATCACTTTAGCACAACATTGGAGGCCCGTTAACCCATGCCTAATTTATCACTTGGAGCAGCTAGAAGTCAGTAGATTGGAGCAGCAGGAAGGCCTACCTTGGGCCTATCTTCTGGAGGTGAAGGAGGTACATCATAGACTGCAGACAAAGCTGAGAAAGGGCTGCCCACCTAGGCTGGCTTCCGGACAGCAAGGTGAAAGGGATTGGGACGAAGAGTCTACATACGCTTGAGGTGAAGCACGCGGGCTCAAGTCTAGAGATATCCGGCAAATAGTAGAAGTACCTTGTGGTAAGATCAAAGGACCACGCTCTGGTGGGACTTTGGATCTATCTCTTTTGTATTGTGTGCATAGCTTTGGACGGAAATATATTGTTTTGGTGGTTTCTATATCTGGCTGGATCATTGTCTATTGATGAGTCTGCACATCTCTATGCGCATTAAGTAAAGAAGTTCATGATTCC
Organism: Dipteris shenzhenensis; assembly: GCF_047967505.1. Taxonomy (NCBI): domain Eukaryota; kingdom Viridiplantae; phylum Streptophyta; class Polypodiopsida; order Gleicheniales; family Dipteridaceae; genus Dipteris; species Dipteris shenzhenensis. The sequence continues at coordinate 2,360,553 of NC_141609.1, forward strand.
ACACTTCCCACACACACTGTGTAAGCTCCTGGGCTATTCTATCAGTCTTTCACTATGCGTACCCTTTGTTGGTCGATTTCTAACAGAGTGGCCGTTACCGTATTCAATAAAATCAAATATGATTTTTACAGCAGCACCTCTTCCTTCATGTCCTCCCTACCCTGCTCGGTAGCTTTGACCGCCTCGTTGGGGGGATTCAACCAGCTCGTTATGTTGGAAAGTGATAGAAGTCCTTCCCAACATCAAATTTTTCGTCAGTTGGCAATATAGGGGCATGGTTGGCTTTTGTCTGGAGGCCAAGATCCAAGAGGCCCATCTCGTCCCTTTTTGAGCTTAGAGGGGGGAACTCAGATGACATGGATGTTGCCTAGTCGAAAGGCTTTTGGGATAGACCCAATAGATGGGAGTACCAATCACCTCCATCACCATTTCCATCCTCCATCAGCCAGCTCCAATCGTCCCCTCCCTCTTTTTGGCTTGCAATCAACTCCAAAGAGGTGAAGAGAAATGATAGTATCAATGGTACTCTTTCAAACAGACTATGTAGGCTACAAATGAAAAAGGTAGAATTTCACATGTACATGATCTTACAGCCCCTCCCCCCCCCCCCCCAAACAAATCGGCGTTGATCACTCCTACTTGACATTCATCATCTCTGTTGCTCCCACCCAGATCAAGATACACTTTGAGCATGCCTTCGATGCAACCTATGCGAGTCACCTATCTCGTGAGCTATCAATCTCCCTTTGAAATGATGCAGATCTCGTCCATGCCACCTCAGACACTCTTGTATCCACCTTATATGTGAGTAGGCTTTGGGGCATTTGATGATGTGCAAGGGACAATGGGTCTCACGTTGTCTTACACGCCGGAGGCGGGCTTTCCTAGGTCATTCGCTCCTTTCAATGGGGAGAGCCCAATATTGCTCTAGTCTAGGCACCACTTGATATGCCTCCCTGCCCTAGTCCCACCACATCCACCTTGTTTACCACATGGAATATTATGGCTGTATTACGCTGACTCTATAACAGGAGAGAAGAGGACCATGGGGGTTTTAGACGGAGCACTTCACACATGGATGGAAGGTCTTGGCCCCGATCCTAGCATAGATGCCCAACCATGTTGTATGCCATGGAGTATCACCATCATAATACCGATACACCAAGCATGCAATCCCATAGACAATGCAAATTACTGCACTCATGATTGGCCACACATGGGCCAAGATTTACAGAGAGAGATTAGATTGAGATCTTAGAAAGTCTATGCTTGCTTTGTAGACTTTCATAAGGCTTTTGACATGGTTTTACAAGTTTGTACTAGAGAGAGATTACTTCGAGATCTTAGAAAGTCTATGTGTGGAGGAGATTTTAGAGGCTATAGGTGATCATGGGGTCCCAGGTGATTCGGAGCAAGCCCTCAATCCCCCATCTTATAAGCTATAGTACAGGCAAAGTTTTCCATGACTGCACTCCAGATCGATGGCATTTTTTAGACAGTGACATATCTTCATCAAGTTTGGGCCTTGCCTAGATGGAGCCTACCGAGATTGGTACTAGAGTCATCCATACGACTAGTGGACATAGGGGTTAGAACGGCCTGTATGCACACATATATAAATAGTTTTCCACTTAGGGGTATTCAAATGGATCGACTCCCACCTTTTCAATAGAGTGTGGGTATCCTACTACCCTCTTTGATAAAATGAGATGAGATCAATCAAATCATTATGGTTGGATCTACTCCAGCTCTTTACGCCATGGACTTGGGAGGGAAACCAAGAGTTTCCAACCTACTTTGGGTCTAGTCCCACTAGCTGGGATTTAGTCATGGAGAGCCATAGAGAGAAGCAAATTTGTAGGCTATGCAGGGTAGCCAAAAAACACGTTTTATCCGTTTGAAGCATTTCACCAAAACAGCCAAAACGGCACCGTTTCCTTGAACCGTTTGTGCCTAAGAATCCTCACCATGCCTCTTTTGCCGTGCCCTGTTTGTCTGTTCTTCCTGCGCCTCTTTCTCTGCTCCAGCCTCTAGCCAGCAGCTAGCTTCCATCTCCTTTCTCTACTTCCCTTGCCATCCCTTCTAAAGTCCTCTCCGATATTATAGGCTGCAGTTACTGATCACTTGGGGGCTTTTGGAAGCCTGGCCTAGCTGTTCTCATAGTTAGCTAGTTCTCTATAGCAGCCTCTCCATTTGGGCATGCAATCCTGCACTTGCTTTCCCTTCAAGTTGCACATTGCAACTCTACTTGCTTCTAAGTTCATTCTAGATCTCATTTTTTGAGTTCTTTCCCTTCGTTTCAGGAATCAGCCTTCTTCATCCCATACCATGCTCCCAAGGGAAGTACAAGGCGTGATGTATGGCAAGATACCGTCTTCATAAAGAGATATGACACATCTAGCACGAAGAAGATGGTATGCAAGTATTGTGCAGAGACATCGATTGAAATAGCCCCTCGAGTTCGAGTACACCTTTTATGGGAGGGAGGCCATGATACCAAGAGTTGTCATGCCACTCTCGAGGAGATCTTCTTGGCATAGGGAGGTATCCTGTCTAGATATGCTGAGATTCGATCCCTCCTCCATTCTACTGTCACAGATCAGATTGTTAAAGTTAATGTGTTGATGGAGCAGCAAAAGGAAGCCATAGAGGCAACAATTACACATCCCATTCAAATATCGGAGATGTGGAGGGTTTGGGTTTGTTAAGCTCATAGCAAGTGAAGCATGACTCATGAGCATGCTCCATCGACATCACAGGTACATGAGAGTACATCTATCGAGCCTCTACATGCATCCACTCCGTCAGCATCCATATCTATTGGGCTTTCCACTGGTAGTTCCTCCATGGCCTCCTCCCAAGAGGACACGTCAAACTTGGCCTCGTCTCGCCATTGTCCTGTTAGAAATGACCCAACAGAGGGTACGCACAGCGGAAGACTGATAGAATAGCCCAGGAGCTCACACAGTGTGGTGTGGGGTGTGGAATCACAAACATCTTCAACTTATGTGCATAGAATAGATGTGCAGACTCATCAATAGACAATGAACCAACCAGATAGAGAAACCACCAAAATAATATATTTCCATCCAAAGCTATGGACACAATACAAAAGAGATAGATCCAAAGTCCCACCAATGGTGTGGTCCTCTGATCTTACCACAAGGTACTTCTCCTATCTGCTGGCTATCTCTAGACTCGAGCCCGCGTGCTCCACCTCGAGCGTCTGTAGACTTTTTGTCCAAAATGGTTCTCTCTACCTTACTGCCTGTAGATCAGCCTAGGTAGGCAGCCCTTTCTCAGCTTTGTCTGCAGCTTCTATGTGCCTCCTTCACCTCCTGGATGTAGGCCCAAGGAAGGTCCTCCTACTGCTTCAATCTGCTGGTGGTTGGCTGCTCCAGAGAATGAGTTATGAGGGCACAAAGGCCCTCCCAGAACCAACCGACCAGCCAGCCCTAATTGGGCCGACTGGCTGGTCTGTAGCAGCCCTAACCAACCGACCAGTTGGTTGGCTGGTTGGCTGCCTATCCAGCCCTATTTAGGGCCCTTTGCTGGCCCTTTGTTCCATGCAGGGCCCAGCCCCTTTGGACTGCCTACCCCGCCACCTGCCAGCCCTGCTCGCAGGCTATAGACCTGCCCAATACCTGCTGCAACAGTGCGACTCCATGCTTCTGCTGATCTGCCTCTGCTCAGCCCTTGTCCGGACCTTGGCGCACCCTGCACACCTTCCGTACAGTACCCTGCAGCAGCCCGTACTGATCCGTACAGTGGTTGTTCCCTTTCTCTGGGCATACATTGCCCTAGGTCTCCCTCCCCCATGCTCTCCTCATTTGGGGGCTTACAGATGAGGAGGTGACCTTTCCAACAGTCCAACTTGGCCTCCTCTATGCCTCTATTTTGCATCCTTGAACTCAACCTCCTCTTTGTAGATTTTTAGAGACTAGGACTCTATTTTCTAGCCCTTGGAGCATGTGCACGAGCAAGGCTGATTGGTTCAGAATCATGGGCCATGTACTATCAAGATTGGTCATAGTAGGCAAATGGTTTGGCGATAGTTTTGTCAATGGAAGGATCCAGTCACAACTGCTCTTCTTCTGCCTCTTGGTTATGATCCTTGTGTATACCACCTTTTTTTTTGTAAAAGAAACTTTCATTAGGAAGAATGTGCATTCATAGCTGTTCCTTATTGCAACCTGCCTTCTTTAACTTGGCCTTCTCCCTGCCTGCAGCTTACAACCTTCCTTCCTGGGCCAATAGCTCACTCCCAATCACTCCTATGTTGCTGAGGCACCAGTAGCATGGGTTAGGTATGAGAGGTCAAGTGATGGTTGGTGAGGAATGGCATACAACATGCATGCGTAGGAGTGGCATAGTGTGGTTTCTGTGAGAAAGAAAGATGTATTAACGTCTGCAGGAGGCCTCGCGGCCTGTGAGACAAATGCAAAGCCAAAAGGTAACTCTTACAAGCCACTAAGGCCCTTGCTGAAAGCTAAAGTGCTAAGCTAGTGAGCAAAATAGTAGAAGTAGCAAAATATCAGTGTCAGGTGCTCAGGGCTAACGCTCCTAGTACATGCCCGGGTTCCATATATCGAGGTAAACTAGTGGCTCTCTGATGAGATGTGAGAAGCTCTCGTATCTGTGTCTGTCGAGCTGTCTCTCAATGCGGTGGAGGGCGTGGTCTCCTCGATCTCTGTATCCGAAGGGCTACATCAAGGGTGACTCCTCGTCTTTGGCGGTCACCTCTGAGGAGGGCTGATATGGAACGGACCTTGATCGTGCGTGGCCCTCTCTGGCAACTGACTCAGATGAGAGAGAGTACATAGTGAATGAATAGGCAAGGGAGCAGGGAGTCGAAGTAGATTAAGGAGGGGGACGAAGGAGGAGTGAGGGAGGAAATAGCATGGCACTTGAATGTTGGTTGTAGAAGAAAGCAGCTTGCACAAGAGGTAATAACAGCAAACTAAGTTGTGGACAAGGGGGTATCAGATTTGTGCTGTGTGCATGGCACTGAGCAAGTATATAATGAATCCACTTTGAGGGTGCCCTTACCCTTGTGATTTGTGCATGTGTGTGTGTGTATAGTGTGTGTGTGTGTGTGTGTGCGCGCGCGCGCTTGTTCTTTTCTTGGGATTGTTCTTTGTAATATAATGACAACTGGATTTCACCCCAAAAAAAAGTGTGCACTGTATGAGCACTCTTTCGTCGATGTCTTTCCCTATTTTCGACCTTCTTTGTTGCGGTCTTTTCAAGATGCTCATTCCTATGGAGACCTTACTCAGGCCCAGTTGGAAGGTTTTTTATTATTGTTTCTAGTTTTGAGTAGTAATTGTCCCACTTGGACAGCTATAAATGTACATTTTCTGAATGAAATCTCTCTTTCCCCAAAAAAAAGTGTGTGTGTGGTTGGATATATTCTAGTCTTACGAAGGTATAATATGTACTTTTTGTATTGCAATTTGAATAGTGGTATGGTAAAATTGGCTATGGAGTCCAATTACATATTCTGTTTGAGTATATGAGATAGCTTACTTCTCCCTATCTAATGTAGTCAACACTTAATTGTTTTTTATTGTGGCTTTTGGCAGGTCGAACAAATTTTGTAGAGTTGACAATGCTTCCAAAGGGTGAATGGCCAAAGTGGTGAGTTCATCCTACTTTGGAACATAGTATAGTAGAGAAAAGAATATCTGTATTGCATAGAATGTCTGAAGTATTTGATCTATACAATGAGGCCTCTCTATAGAGAGTGAAGAGCCACTCATGACAAGGTGTGTGCTCCAAAGGGTGTATGCATGAAGAGGTGTGTACCTCTTGTGCAAGGTGCAACCCTTGATGAGAGGGTAAATTACAATGCCTTATAAGTGTATGCCTCTTTGGAAGAGTTGTAGCTCTTGATTGTAGCTCTTGTGAAGGGTTGTGCCTCATGGGAAGCGACTGTCTATCTGATTGTAGCTCTTGTGAACGGTTGTGCCTCATGGGAAGCGACTCGTATGTCTGATAACATGAGATGAACTGTTGTATAATGAAATCATATTTGATGGTGAAAGTGATGATGCAAGATGTTAGGATACTAATACATATCCTCATTTGTCTCCTAAGTAGCATCAGATTTGTTAGCACTAGAGAACTAAATGCTATCTTAGTCGAGTTAATCCGTGACTCGTCCTTAACTTTTGTTGTGTTGAGTAAGGAAACCCGATAGAGAGGCCGTGACAGTGGAATTCTGCTTGAAATTAGAAAGGCCTTAACGGTAGAGTATTGCTTGATATTACCTCAATTGCGTGGTCCATGGGTAATCGAGGTGGTAACTCCTTTTGAAATATATCTAGATAGGGTTGGGGAAGTCGTCGGTTCAAACACTCAAGAGAATCCTTCTCAAATGTCTCATCAAGAGGTAGCTAGTAGAATGCAATTCGCACATGTCATTTGCAAATCTGGTTCTTTACATGTAATTAAGAGACAACTTGTGTAGAAGGATTGTCCCTAGAGACGGCTAACTTATTAACTTTATTATTGTGGACAAACTAGAGTGCATGATTGAAAAAACTAGTTAAAGGATTGTAGTTGTAGAGCGATCGTTGTCCAAGAATGACATAATATTCGGACAAGGGTATGATGTCGAAATTTAGCTTGTCCTTGTATTGTTGGATACAAAGAGACAAGTGTTTGTCTCTTGCGTTGCACAAGAATGTTGTTCTATTGGCAAGTTCAATTTGATAACTTCCTTGACTTGGGCTTGTGTGCAATTTAAGACTTTGCACCCAATAATTGACAAGAAAGTTATTGGAGCGGCCATTGTTGATTAGAATGGTCACTAGATTACTATGGGTTGATCCTTGTAAACATAGAACCTGTGTTGCAGAGTAAGCTTCAGAATTGTTAGCGAGCTCATGTGTATAGTATGGGCTACTCGAGGTGCCTTGCCTGTTTTATCTTGTGAAGGAGGTGCATCTTCTCGAGTATGGTAACATGATTCCATATTGGAATTTTACTTGGGTCTTTGAGAAGTCTACCCATCTATGATTGCTAGTGAGTGCATCTTCTCTTGAGTATGGTAACATGATTCCATATTGGAATTTTACTTGGGTCTTTCAGAAGTCTACCCATCTATGATTGCTAGTGCAGATGGTACACAATTGTTTGTAAGAAGATCCGTGAGGTTGTCGGGTTTGGTAGTTGCACCTTTAGAGTATTGGGTCCGATCATTGCTATGTGAGCGTCAATTCAAAGAAGGAGAAGCGTGGTTCTAGAAAGGACACTTTTGTTATTCGTGTGAATAAGATTGTCCAAATTTATTTGGATCTTGATTTGTTCGAGATCTTGATTTTGGAGTCTCTGTTGGGATGTGTTGGCATCCTTCCTTTGAGTGAGAATTACGAGTTGAGGTAGGGTTCTGTGAGGATTTGTTGGTGTACTTTAAGCGAGAAGTACTAGCTGAGGTAGGGTCTTGTTGTGTAAAACCACATCGGGGTGACCCTTGGAGATCAATGATCCACTCTGTATAGGGAATAGCTTCTGTAGTGGTTGAGAGATTGGCCTTGAGGATATCAGTATGTAACGTGGGATTAAGTCTTGAGATGAAGGCATGCAGCCTATCAGCCTCAGTTAAGCCATTGATCTCCATTACTAGTGTGGTGAATGGGAGGTGTAGGCTGACATGGAGCCAGTTTGCTCTAACTGTTGAAATTGCTGTGAGAGTGCAACAGAAAGTGAACGAAAAGAGAGCGCACACACAAGAACCAAACTGCAGAAATGGAAGGAGAAAGAAAGAAGAAAGATATATTAACGTCTACGTGAGGCCTGGCGGGCCTATGAGACAAAGAGCATTACAAAAATAACTCATACAAGCCGCTACGGGCTGAAGCAAAGGGCTTGCTAAGGCCCTTGTTGAGTGCTATAGTGCTAGAGATTCGTAACAACAAAATAGCAAATAGCATCAAAATCCTCAAAGTATCAGGTGCTCAGAGATAATGCTCCGGGTACCATATGAGGCTCCATGTATCCGAGCTCCATGATGGTTCTTTGGTTAGATGCGAAGATCTCCCAAATCTGTGTTTGTCGGGCCATCACATGTGGTGGTGGGAGGCATGGTCTCCTTGATCTCTGTATCTGGTGAGCTACATCAAGAGTGATGTCTTGCCTCTGACAGTTCCCTCCGAGGAGAACTTGTGGTCTCTTTGTCCCTCGCCTGGTATCGGCACAGCGGCGGCTCCCAGCGGCGGCTCCCACTGCTGACCCATAGTCCCTCATCTCGTCTAGCTCATCCTCCTCGACCTCATCTGGGGCTGACTGAGGTGCATAGAAATCTGTAACACGTGTCTCGGCTGAGCTCAGTATACTATGGCATGGCCACCCTCTGCTGCTCTCTGATCTGGCGCACCAGTGTCTCTCTATGTCGTTGCATCTCGAGCAGGTAGAGTCCAATGCAAACGTGGTCAGGGAAGTGGATCAACCGCATTAAGTGGACCAAAACCATGGCCCTCTTGGAAGAGGCAGTGGTAATGTCCCCGAATCTCATAATAGATAGGACGAACACATAGAAAGTGTTCCTCTGTCTCGACCACTCCCATCGTGCAGAGTCTGCATATTCGTTGCTCTCTGGGTATGCCCACAACTCTCCTTGTCTCAATCCCTATGAAACTCACAACTATCCTATGGCAATCCTCAGTGCATGCGAGACTCTCCTATCCTCGAGGTACTGGGGTTTGATGATGAGGCCATATTTCGATATCCTCAAGAAGTGGTCATGATAAAACCGAGTCTTGGTAGGAAGCTCCTGATCTCCCCCTGAAGTCCGAAGCTGAAGGAGGTCCAACTGAATGATACGGTTGATCTCATCTTACGGGATCAGCTCAGGTGGTGCATCCATGCTATACTAAATGGGAGGAATCCGGTCCATCTAGATCCCATGTCCATCAAGCCATGTGGAAATCTGTGCATACCATGCTGTGTCAACAGCTGCTCTCTACCAGGCGTATGGATGACTCTAGTGTTAGTCTCAATAGTCTCCATGGAGGTAAGGCCCATGAAATGTCACAGTCTGGAAGACGGCATCAACCTAGAGAGGTGTCATGGCGAACTCTGCCTGTATGATCTAATGAGGGACCGAAGGCTTACTGTGAATCATCTTGGACCCCATGATGATCTGTAACCTCTCGAATCTCTTCCACTCTACTGCTGAAAGATCATACCCCCAAATGGGCGCTGCATACTTAGCCGTTGGCCTCACTAGCGTGTCAAAAAGCCAGCCCTTCGTCGATGGGTCCTAGAAGTGTGCCTAAAAGCCCTACCTCTAGTTGAGCCAAAGCGGCCTGCCCTCGTGTGTGTCGTGCTCTGGCTGCATGGGTCATTGTAAAGACTGGCCCTATGAAGATTGCTCCCAAATAAGTGTATGACTGAAAATCCCTGCCTCTCTAGTTGGGCCAAAGCGGCCTGCCCTCGTGTGTGTCGTGCTCTGGCTGCATGGGTCATCGTAAAGACTGGCCCTATGAAGATTGCTCCAAGATAAGTGTATGACTGTACTATCTCCACTGGGGCACCGCGGTAAGTGAAGCTATGTCAGTGAAGCACTACTCACAAGGTGTTGAAGAACATAACCTTGGTTTTTCCTCGGTGAAGCACTACTCGTGAGGTGTTGAAGATCATAACCCAAGGTTAACTCTCAGGTCTCTCTCTCTCTCTAAAACACCTCTAGAGCCCCCAAGTGTTTTTGCAGCCCCTCTTTTGTGGATGATATGAGTACTATGTCATTTGCATATAGCAATATCTGCACCATTAAGTCAGTCAGTAGTGAGCCCTCACCTCCTAGGCGGTCTATAACTGACGTGATCTCATCAATGTAGAGTCTGAAGAGAGTCGGTGAGAGGGGGCAGCCTTGTTTCATTCCCCAATCTGATAGACCTCCTGGAGCGTGAACTCTCCCTCTGACGGACTCTTCTAGGCTCATCACCCCCCAAATCATGATCTCTGGGAGTTGCAGCTCCTGATCAAGTGGGACCATGGAACAGTGTCGAAAGCCTTTCGAAAGTCTACAAAGCAAGCGTAGACTTTCTGTCATCTGGACTTCGCCTCCTCAATGATAGCCCGCTTGCCCAAGAGCCCACTGCCCATGGCGTTTCGTGTGGCTGCTGATCTCTCACTCAAATACCGATCCATATATCTTGACCAAAGTATGGCCAATCATGAGGGTGCGGTAGTTCCCGATATCCATGGGGTCTCCTGCCTTATGTATCGGTACAATGGTGGTGGTGCTCCATGTAGGTGGGAAGCCATGACATACAAAATGGTTGAGCGGCTGTGTTAGAACTGGGGCGAGGATCTCTTGTCCATGTGCAAAATGCTCAGTACGTAGCCCCTCATGATTTGGCGATCTCCGAATGTGAAGTCGCAGAGTGCGGCGCGCACATTCTGTGTAGTGAACAAATGGCATGTGGTGGGCCTGGGTATAGATGACATATCCAGCAGTCTGTGGCTTGGGACATCATAGAGTGAGCATGCATAGGTGTGCCAATGCCCGGATCTGTAATGGGGATAGGCAGTTTCCCTTCTTTTATGAGCCCCCAACCAATAGTGGGGTCCCTCCCTCGAAAGGATCTGATCACCTCATCCAGTCTGCGTGGGAGGAAAGCCCGCTTCTTTCGTCGTGCCACACGGCATGAGATCCATTGTGCCTCAATTTATATCATATGATGTCCCAAAGCTTGCTCTCGCTCACGTGTGAGGTGAGCTCTCATCTCTCTGCACTCGTCATCAAACAAAGGGTTCTGAGGCATCCTCCCATCTGGGACCTGTGAGGGAGTCATGGGGAAAGATCTGATACCACAGAGACCAAAGTGTCTGAAGCGCGAGTGACGTCTACGTCACCTCCGAGTAGGGCCGGGAGCTCAGAGGCCAAGTGGCTCATGTAGACTGGGTCACGTGCACTGTCAAAGTGGATCTGGACACGAGCTGGTGTAGAAGGAGCTCTCTCACCAACAACTGATAGAGGGGAGTGCTGTTTAGGGGTGTGTGGAGAAGAAGGTTGCAGGAGGGGCTGCTGCAGGAGGAGCTGCTGTAGGAGAAGAGCTACTGTAGGAGGAGCTGCTGTAGAAGAAGAGGCTGCAGCAGGACGAGTTGCTGCTGCATAAGTTGCTGCTGTAGTAGAGGGGTTGCTGCTGGAGGAGCTGTGCTAGTATAGGAGGAGAGGCTGCAGGGTGTGTCGAGTAGCATAGCGTAAGGAAGTTGCACCAACAAGAGAGAGCAGAATTGGATAGAGGGGATTACTGCTCAGGGGTGTGTGGAGAAGGAGGTTGCAGGAGGGGCTGCTACAGGAGGAGCTGCTGTAGGAGAAGAGCTACTGTAGGAGGAGCTGCTGTAGAAGAAGAGGCTGCAGCAGGAGTTGCTGCTGCAAGAGAGGCTGCTGCAGAAGGGGCTGCTGCAAGAGGGGCTGCGGCAGAAGCAGCTGATGCAGAAGTTGCTGCTGTAGTCGAGGTGCTGCTGCAGGAGCTGTACTAGTGTAGGAGCAGAGGCTGCAGGAGTGTATGCACCAGCAGGAGGGGGAGAGAATCTGTGCAAATGAGAGGGGGGTGGGATCTCTTTTTGACACGTCCCAGCACTCCTGAAACCCCTAATCTGCAAAACAACCACACACAACATCAGAACTGAGCAGGCTGCTCACCACCCAACCGTGACATCTACGGGATGTGATCCCGAGTCAGAAGATGTCCCCTCCGAGCCACGAGCTGAGCTACTGGCACGAACTCCCAATCAGATCCAAACCAGCCTGGTGTCCCATACCACCAGGTGGCGCTGTGAAGCCCTGGATCTGCCACTGGGCCTTGGGCTACGCTAAGATGCAGGCGCGCGTCCGCGACTCAATCCAGGATCAGACCTGGCACCTGGGAACGAAACTTGCTCCCAACTGCACACTGAGAACTGAACCCCCTGGGCCTCTTTTATAGACTTGGGCCCCGGCGCCAAAAATAGGGAAGACCTATAAATAGTTCGTACCCTTGCCACTCAACCCGAGAATCAAGCCTGTCTAGCTCTAAGCCTCCCCAGGCTAACCTGAGCTAGTTCTGTGTACCTAGTACACGTCAGATACCAATCCGTGCACATGACATACTCCCCCTCCTCTAAGAACTCACTCATGAGTTCGGTAAAAAACCCGGAAATGTTCTTTGGAGGTTTTGTAATGTCTCCCATGTTGCATCCTCCTCAACACGATCCTTCCACTTGATCTTGTATTCCGTGATAGTACGATTACGAATCTGTCTTTCACGAAATTCAAGAATACACTCAGGTTCGTGAGGAATAAAAGTCAAATCTGTAACTTCTATAATCTCATGAGGAGAAACAAGTTGATCATCTGCACCCAAGACTTCTTTCAGTCTACTGACATGAAAGACTGGATGTACTTTAACATCAGGAGGCAATTCTAATCGATATGCAACTGGTCCAATTCGTTTAATGACCTTGAAAGGACCACAGTATCTGGGGGATAATTTCGGAACCAAACCAGTACTTAGGCTCTTGGATTCCTTCGGAATTCGCAAATATACCATCGTTCCTTCAGAGAACTCTCTGGGTGAACGATGTCTATTAGCATAAAATCTGTCCCGATCTTGGGCACTTCTAATAGACTCCTTGGCAAACTGCAACATTTCTTGCATATCTAGCAAGAAGTTCTTAGCAGCATCATTTTGAATCCCTTTTAATCCAACCATAACTGGTGACTTAGGTTGAAACCCGTACATAAGCATAAAAGGACTGTAACCCGTACTAGAATGCTTTGCACTGTTGTAAGCAAATTCAATCATAGGTAGATAATCTTCCCATGAAGACTGTCTCTTAGATACATATGCCCGAAGCATGTCTTCAACCAACTGGTTGACCTTCTCTGTACTACCATCGGATTGTGCATGATCCGAGGAACTCATACTTAGAGTAGTTTCCAACTTCTCAAATACAAGTGTCCAAAAGTTACTTGTAAACTTTGAGTCCCTGTCACTGACTACGTCAGATGGCAAACCATACAGCTTAAACAAGTGGTCCACAAACTCGTGAGCCAGCTGAACAGCTGAAATAGTTGTTCTAGTAGGTAAGAACCTAGCCATTTTTGTCAAACGGTCGACTATGACCCAAATGGAGTCATGACCCTTGCGCGTTCGAGGCAAACCAGTAATAAAATCCATGGAAATACTTTTCCATTTATTACCTGGAATCTGTAATGGCTGTAATAAGCCCGCGCTTCTAAGGCGTTCTGCCTTAGTAACCTGACAAACCCGGCAACCTACTACATAGTTCTCTATAAATGCACGCATCTTAGGCCAATAAAAGGTATGCTTCACAAGAGACAGAGTCCTATGTATACCCGGATGTCCAGCACTAGGAGCATCATGACACTCCCAGAGAATCTTGGATTTAAGGTCCAGAACATCAGGTACACAAATCTTTTCATTCCGGAACAGCAAGCCGTTCCTAATCATCCACTGACCTCCCGCCGCCTGTACCATAGATGGCACAATCCCTGAGTCCTGGTCAACCATGGAGCTCCCATCCTGGACTCTCTGCCAATAAGAACTGAAATGACTATTAGTTGCGTATAGCCCTCTCAAGGATTGAAATAGGTCTGAGGATATTTCCGTAAATGACAAAGCATTTACAAACTTAACTCGACTTAAGGCATCCGCCACACTATTCAACGAACCCTTACGATAACGTATTTCGAAATCAAAATCCTGCATTAGCTCTGCCCATCTAGCTTTCCTTCCTCTTAATTCTGAGCCATCACACACATACTTAATTGACTGGTGATCAGTCAATACAAGGAACTTTGAACCATACAAGTAGTGTCTCCAAACCTTAAGAGCATACACTACAGCATAAAGTTCCTTCTCTAGTGTGGGCCAACGATATTAAGTGTCGTCTAGCTTCTTACTCTCAAAAGCTACAGGTCTGCCCTCTTGGAATAGAGCTGCCCCAATCGCATAATCACTCGCATCGGCCTCTAAAACATAAGGCCAGGTAGGATCGGGTAATGCAAGAACGGGTGCTTCCTTGATAGAAAACTTCAAGGTCTCAAAAGCCTTGTTCATAGCATCATTCCAAGAGATCGGCTGGGTAGACCTGCGTCCACGACCTTTCAATATGTTGGTCAAGGGTGCCGTGATATGTGAATAATCATGCACTGACTTCCGAAGAAATATTGTAAATCCTAGGAAAGAACGAAGTTGTTTCACAGTCTGAGGGATAGGCCATTCTAAAACCTTCTGGATACGATCCAGATCAATGCTAATACCTTCAGAAGAAATCTTGTGTCCTAAGTAAATGATCTCCTTCATAAAGAAGTCACATTTACTCATCTTGGCATAAAGCTTATGCTGTCTTAGAACAACTAAGACAACCCGGAGGTGTCCTATATGATCCTTAAGCGTTTTACTATATACCAAGATATCATCTAAGAACACTACAACAAATTTGCCCAGAAAATCCCTGAACAAATCGTTCATCATCTGCTGGAAAGTAGCAGGAGCATTGGTCAAACCAAAAGGTAATACGAGGAACTCGTAATGACCATACCTAGTCCGGAATGCGGTCCTATCTATGTGTTTAGCATAGATACGGATTTGATGATAACCCGTGCGCAAATCAATCTTAGTGAAATACTTCGCTCCGGCCAAACGGTCTATCAAATCATCAGAACGAGGTAAAGGATAGCGGTTCTTAATTGTGACTTTATTTAATCGTTTATAATCGATACACATTCTCCAGGAAGAATCTTTCTTCTTTCTTAAGAGGACAGGTGCACCCCAAGGTGATTTACTTGGGCGGATATAGCCCATATTCAGGTAATCCTGAAGCTGGATAGCTAACTCATCCTCCTCTACGTGGCTCATCCTATAAGGTGGTACACTGATAGGTTGAGCCCCTGGGACTAAGTCTATGCAATGATCTACTGTCCGTTCTGGAGGTAAACCTTCCGGCAGTTGAGCTGGGAATACATCCTTAAAATTATCTAACAACATTCTCAATTCCCGGTGTTCAAACACACTTAATTCATTCTTGTTAATTACCAAAACAACAAATGAAGAAAGTGGAATCAAAACACACTGATAGACATCATAATGAGAATTGTTTAATATATTCCGAAGCTGCATTGCAGATACAATAGGCCCATGAGAAGAGGGAATTTTATCACACTGAATACAAAATTGGGTGTCCTTATCTACAAAAGAAAGCGTATGCTCCGTCCATCCGATCTGAATATTGTGGGTTTTAAACCACTCTATCCCGATCAACAAGTCTACATGCTCCAGATGCATAACATAACATGTAAGAGCTCCCTTGTAGGCCTGAATCCAGATAGGAAGCGCTTCAACCTTGCGATCGCAAAACTGCTTCCCAACTGGAAGCTGCACCTCATAGGTGTGGTCGCTAGGTACTGT
Source organism: Dipteris shenzhenensis (assembly GCF_047967505.1). Lineage (NCBI taxonomy): Eukaryota > Viridiplantae > Streptophyta > Polypodiopsida > Gleicheniales > Dipteridaceae > Dipteris > Dipteris shenzhenensis. Next base: position 2,375,978 of record NC_141609.1, read on the forward strand.
GGACAGCCCCATCTTCTGCACAAATTTGTAATTAACAAAATTGTGAGAGCTGCCCGGATCAAAGAGAATGTGAACCTGTTGGTCCCTAACTTCTCCATAAACTCGGAAAAGATCATGGGAACCAAACAACGAAGTATTGAAAGTACAATTACAAGAGAGTCGGCAGGTAATGACATTTACTGAAATACCTGTCATCGCGACTTGGTTCGCTCCCTTGGCTGCGGTACGTGGACCCGCCTGGAGCTTCAGTCCTAGCACCAACTTTTGGTTCTTCCGCTTAGGACACTCATTCTTTGTGTGGCCCCGCTCCTCGCAATAGAAGCATCGTCCTTCTTTCTTGAGCCTCAGAGTGCGAAGGAAACGGGCTTTACCATTCTTTGCTGGAGTCAAGTTTTTCTTGGAGGCGTTGTCCGTAGACTTCGTCTCCCCAATACCAGTCGTATGCTGAAAGAACTTGCGTTTGTTCTTTCCACTCGTGTCGGTAACTGTGGTTGCTTTGGCACCGGCCATGGTATCATCATATATGCGCGCATATGTCATGGCCTCCTGCAACGTTGTGCACTTGTTGTTCTTTATCTGCAACTTATAGGAGTCTGGCAAACCATCCACGAAGAAACCTAACAAGGTTACTGGATCCATTTTAGTGGCCCTGGTTTGCAGATCCCTAAATCTTTGAAGATAAACTTCAAAGGTCAAGTTCAATTTTGACATATCGAGGGCCTTGAGCTTGCCAACGATATCATAGTCATCCTCCTTCTTCAGGAACTCCTTCCTGAAGATCCCCTCAAAATCTGTCCATGTATCGGGCTTAGGCTGGAGTTCCTTCCACCATAGCAAGGCTTTACCTGACATGAACCCTGCTGCAAGCTGGATCTTTTTCTCATCTGGATATGGGTGGAATTGGAAGTGTACCTGCCACTTGTGTAACCAAGTGTCAACTACCTCCTTTGTTCTCGACTTTTGGTCGCCTGGAAAAGGATCTGGAGTTATATTCGGGCCTAGCACTGAAGCCATGGCATCCACATGCGTGAGTGCCTGCACAGTGCTAGCCAGAAGGGTGAGAGTTGACTGAATCCCCTGGAGTTGCTGTGTCAACCCCGATTGATTAGCATTGACCTGCTCGAATTTGCCATCAAGAGCAGTCGTAAATTCACTGAAGGCCTTTTTGGTTATCAGGTCATCATAGAGACCCTGATCCTCCTCTCCCACAGGAGTGTAATCCAAATCCTGCTCTCCCATGGTGAACTCGGGATTTGCAGCATCAGACATGACTGAAATCTGATTTGAATACGAACTGAGAGAAATAACTGACTGAAACGAAGCACAGAGGAGAATGGAGCGGAAGAAAACCGTCCCAAGAGATGCCGACGGAAAAGAGATGCTGGAACCTGGCGAATCGGAAGCCCACGAATCCCGAGACCTCGTTGAACCCGCTTCCGGATGCACGTGCGAAATCCTGCAGCAACCGTGTTGCTGATGTGGCTGTACAGTCTGCTGACGCAGGCCGTATGGGTTCTGACGGGGGCCGTACAGATGCTGACGTGGACTGTACGGCGTCCATACAATCTGCGGGTACCGTCTCAGAGCAGGGGGTGCTGACGCAGGGTTCGCTGCTGCGGGAACCGTACAGATGGCGTTGGCTGATGCAACAGTGTACGGCTGATGACGTAGGCTGGCGCAGGTTGTACGGTACAGTTACAGATCCATACGGTGCTGATGCAGAGCCGTACGATGGCTGACGTAGGCTGGCGCAGGCAGTGTACGGCTGCTGCAGGCTGTACGGTGCAGAAGTAGAGCTGGCACAGGTAAGGTACGGCTGACGCAGGCTGGCGCAGGCTGGCTCGCAATTCGAGGAGCTGCTTCGAGGCTCTAGGCTAGGCTTGTGGGTAGGCTGGAACCTTGCCCCATCTATATAGGGAGCAAGGCAGCCTTATTTGGAAGCTCTGCTTCCAAAAAAGGCCAAGCTCCCCTAGCTTTGGAGGGGGTGCTTTTTCGAAAAAAGCACCCTCTGCGCAGGCTGCACACAGCCCTCTACGCAGGCTGTACACAGCCTGTTCGCTGCCCTTTGAGCCTCTCCTTGCACCCGCCTGTTACTGTACTGCCCTGGGCGTCACCTCTACACCTCCCTTGCAGCCTTTTCGCCTCTCTCTCCTACCTTTCTGCTCTCTCTCCACTTCCTACAGCCTTCTCTCACAGGCCCTTTCAGGGATCTCGAAATCTCTCCCTCCTTTTCTACTTCCTTTTCCCTCATATCTGTCCACCCTTGCTAACCCAGGTACCCAGCAGAAAACGCAGCAACAGATTTCGAAATTTAGGGCATACCTGGAGGAAAAATCCGTCAAAAATTCCCGCATCAGAAGTTCCTACCTCAGGAGCTGGCTCTGATACCAACTGACACGTCCCAGCACTCCTGAAACCCCTGATCTGCAAAACAACCACACACAACATCAGAACTGAGCAGGCTGCTCACCACCCAACCGTGACATCTACGGGATGTGATCCCGAGTCAGAAGATGTCCCCTCCGAGCCACGAGCTGAGCTACTGGCACGAACTCCCAATCAGATCCAAACCAGCCTGGTGTCCCATACCACCAGGTGGCGCTGTGAAGCCCTGGATCTGCCACTGGGCCTTGGGCTACGCTAAGATGCAGGCGCGCGTCCGCGACTCAATCCAGGATCAGACCTGGCACCTGGGAACGAAACTTGCTCCCAACTGCACACTGAGAACTGAACCCCCTGGGCCTCTTTTATAGACTTGGGCCCCGGCGCCAAAAATAGGAAAGACCTATAAATAGTTCGTACCCTTGCCACTCAACCCGAGAATCAAGCCTGTCTAGCTCTAAGCCTCCCCAGGCTAACCTGAGCTAGTTCTGTGTACCTAGTACACGTCAGATACCAATCCGTGCACATGACACTTTTATAGATGCAGTAGGAGACCTGTTTCAAACATGCGATTTTGAGGCCCAAAATGCCATGGGGGGTGGCTGCCTTTGGAAATGGTGGGCTTCATGGGGGACTTGAGTTCCTGTAGTGACAAGTGGTGCCATGTTTCTCCACAAGTGCCATGTATCAGCATGCGTCGTGTCACATGCTGAAATTGTGGACTAAGGTTGTTTTAACCACTCTTTTTTTGCTTGACTAATAAATTCAGTTTATGTGATCAATACTAGTCCGATTTTATTTCTGTTTTAGGTTTCTGACAGTTCTATTCTATGTACATATATCTGTAAACAAGGAAGCACTCTTAGAGATCTGGATTCCTTCACATATGAATGCTCACCTTACATATAACAAGCAGAATCTTGTGTATCTGTTAGCGATGTTCAGAGACTTGATGATTGAACCGAAATCTATATTCTAAGGCCTCAACGGGCTTTCTTTGTTGTTTATTCCAGGTCTTTCAAACTTTCATCCAGGGTCTGCTATATGTTAGGTCCTTCTGGGAAAAAAAACAGGGATTTTGGGGGATACAAAAACAAAAAAGTCAGGAAGAGATGATTGTTCTAGATGATGCATTGTATCTACACTACTCTAGTCAGATGAAGATCTTTTTGGGCAATGAAGAATCTGATCTTGTGCTCTCTTTAATTTTTCTTATCTTTTATAATGGCATACATGACTATTACTAAGGCATTTCTGCTTTCATATCAGGTGCATAGATTGCAAAGGCAGTGGTCTGGACTTTTGTGGACGGTGTCTTGGAAGTGGTGAAAGAAAAGGAGTCCTTGGTTTCCATATACATCAAGAAGAGGGGAAAATTATCAATGGCATTGAGGCTAACAAGACAATGGTTGTGGAGAAAGACACCTGTGAAATGAGATGATTGGCTTGTGAGCAAATCAGCATATCACAGTTATTTATAATGTACATTGAGATTGTTTGTGAGGGTCTTAGATTTGAATTGCTCTCTCTCTCTCTCTCTCTCTCTCTCTCTCTCTCTCTCTCTCAAATGCCAGGTGCACATGGTGCTGACACAGATATATGCTAGTAAAGAAGCTCAACTTCATGGCAGCATACTGCTATCATTTTGACAATTTAATAGAACATTGGTGAGCAGCTGTAAGGCCTCGTTTGGAATTAGTTTGATGTAGAAGTATAGAGAGATGGAGCACAGATTTCATTCTCAGGGTGTTTGTGGCATGCCAAATGCAACTGAGTTATCATTAGACAAACTTCACACATTACAAGAGATGCCCATGGATAGATGGGAGACATAGCATCAAGCATTCACATCCAGCACATGATGGAGGGCTGAAGATGGTCACCCCTCTCTGCCCCCCCACCACACCCTCTCTCCATTCCTCCCCCAAATCCTCCTCCTTCCGTGGAAAGACTTGTCACACTTCAGGAAAATAATGACGAGATAGATTACGGTTATAAATTGTTCTCCTTTTAGTGACCCCCTCTTATTTGATTATTGACTTAAATGTGTTAGTCACCACTTTAGTCACCCTCACCTTCAATGACAAGATAGATAATGAAAGGGATAGACAGTTCAAAATTTCACTACTAACAAACAACACGTTGTTTTAACGTAGAAAACATTGGAGATCGATTCTAATTTTGTGAAGAAAATTCCCATGACATTTTCTAAGGCTGCTGGAACATTGGAGCTTCCCACCAGCTCCTGAGGAGGAAGCTGAAAACTCATCGTGGTCACCTATGGATGGCTTGGACATATTCTAGAACTTTCCCACAAGGCTACAAGGCTTGGGATACTCCACAACCCTTTTGAGTGAGAGTGGGAGGGGGAAGGATCAGCATGGCTAGCAAACTAGAGCGGGTTGATTTAGGCTTGTTACAGATCTATAAAAAATCTTGATGTCTTTTCAAGTTGTGAGCATTGCCATTTCAATGTAACTTGTTTGGACCCCATGATTTAACTCACATGGTGGGTTGGATGTTTTATTAATACCTCTCTTTAGCAGAGAGTTTACATCCTCCAATGATTCCAATAGCCACCGAAGCAATGGACTTAAGCTTTTTGATGTCAATTTCTCTAATAATAATATTCAGCCATGGCTAAGGTTGCCTACATTCATGCTTTGATGTTGGGTGAGTAATATGCGGATGGACTACCTGTTGCTCGGTACCAATATGATGAGGATCATATGTCAAGCTTACAGTAGGGTCATTACGGTGTCTACTTGATTAGCGACAACACTTAAGAGTGATGATTGACTCGAGGCTCAACTAATTTGAGGGATTATGTCGAGTATTTTGAAGGAACTCCCTTGTGGTCTCCCTTCCCAAAGGAACATTAATCATAGGATCGAACTCGTGCTTGGTACGTGGCCTCTGTCCAAGTAGCCTTGTAGGGTTAGTCCTATTGAGAAGGATGAAATTGCACGGCAACCTTAGGAGTATCTTCAACTGGTTGCCTACAACTTATTGGATTGCACCAATGCTTCTGTTTAAGAAGAAAGGCACTATATGGCTCTAAATAGACTCATGATTAAGAACAAGTATCCTTTATCAAGGATGGACGACCTCATCAACTGGCTCTGCAAAGCCAAGTATTTCACAAAGATTGATTTTAGAATGGGCTATGAGCAAATAAGAAAGATGTCCATAAGATTGCACTTCATACGCGATTTGGATATTATGAGTTCTTGGTGCTTCCATTTGGACTCACTAATGTGCTAGCAACTTTCCAACGGATGATGAATGATTTTTGTCGTCCATGTTTAGAAAAGTTATTATGGTCTTTCTTGATGACATATCGACTTATAGTAAGACTCTTTTCTAGCATGAATGCCATCTGTGGATAGCGTTGTCCATACTTTGAAAAGGCATATCTTTTCGAAAGAAAACAAATGTGAATTCTTGAAATATAAACTTACATACCTTGGACATTTCAGTAAATGATGCTTGTATTGATTATGAGGAAATCACAAAAGGCATGAGAGAACATTATGTGAGTGGCTCATTTTAAGAAAGGTTAAGTTGATTTTTTTTTGTGGATTTGTGGATTTCTTTCAGAATTTCATATGAAATTATGGGAAGATGGCATTATTCTTATCAGATTTGTTTAAAGGGGTGGAAAAAGGGAAGTACAACTTGTTGTGTGGACCGTGGAGTTGTTTTGCATTTCAAGCAATTGAAACGTGAGGGGATGTCAACTCCTATGTTGCAAATTGTGGATCCTAGCAAACCCTTTGTGGTCAAAACGGATGCCAGTGACAATGTTGTTGTAACCTTGTTCTAGGATGGTGGACTAGTAGCTTTTGAGAGTAAAAAGCTAACCAAGCCATAGTATAAGTGGCCAATGCATGAAAATGAGTTGTATGGTATTATTTACTTTTTGAAAAAGTAGAGATGTTATTTGCATGGATCTACTTTCATGGTTTATGTGGATAAACTCTTCTTTGAAGTATTTTTGGAATACCTATGTTCAAAAGGGTCAGTAAAGCCTAGTGTTTAGAGCATATGACTTTGAGTATTCGGAAAAAAGGGAGCTCATTTTGGGGCCTTTTAGGGTTTAGAAAAATAGACTCTCAACCAATCAGAAGAGGGCCAATGTAACGTTGGAAAAATACCAAAAACTATGTAAAAATATAAAATAAGTCATATTCAAAATCTTTTTCTTTTATTATGTGTGACATACGCAATCCTCAAAAGATGATTTTCTATGCAATATTTGATGATTCTGACATCGCCAGCATGTCCGGAGCGGGCCAAAACCCTCAAATCGACCCTGGAGACACTGAAAACTGGTGCTCAGAGGCTTGAAAAAGGAAAAAAAATGCCCGGAATGGGAGATGTGCACAAAACGCGAATTTGTCCAGCTGGACAAAATCGATTTGGCTAGTTGGACAAATTCTTGCAAATCCCCCATTCCATTCTGGGCATTTTTTTCATTTTTTGGGCCTTCGGGCGTCGGTTTTTGGTATCTCTAAGATCGATTTGAGGGTTTTGGCCCACTCCGGATGCACTGGCGATGTCAGAATCATCAAATACTACACAAAAAATCAAGTATCTTATATATGCATTTAATGTGAAGCATGAGTACTAGACTGACATTTTTACAGTAAGTATTCTTATTTTATGGCATTTCCCATATTTTGAGTGCAACAAAAATAGGTAAATAGTGAATTTCTTAGAGGGTCCCAAAATGAGTTCCCTTCTTTCCTAATGATCCATTGTCGAAAACAATCTACTGCTCCCTTGTTCTTGCAAAAACTTCACCGAATTGGCTAGTGTGAATTAGCTTTTCTTGACAAAGATTTATTAACCTGTATGACTCTTTAGATTACCGTAATCAGTAGGTAGCTCGGGCATGCTCGGCTTTAGTAGCTGGCATTCCCTGGCGAGGATCAACCTATGCTCAGTTTTGAAGATATTGTGTTGGTGTTGTGTGTTCCTCGACAAAATGCTTGAACGCCTTTAGTGCTCGGTCATACACCGAGAACATCGGCTGCACTGGCACTAGAACACCTTGGTGCATAGAATGGGGGGAGCAAACAATGCCATCTCAGTTTATCGATATATCCAGTAACAAATGGGCATCTCCTCCCAACCTAGAACTCGGCTCAAAACTTCCATAGTTTGGGGAGACCCTGAGTTTGCAAAATTGGCTCGGCATCTAGTGTTTACTTTGTTTGTACCCCCACATCAATTGTATCTGCCAAAATTGTGACCTGCACTGCAGCATCTGCAAAATTGCATACATCCCCAATATTGCAGTTGGTCCGAGTGGCTTTCCCTGTGCCTTCCGCTCAGCCCGCCGAATGTAGCATCAGTATATCATATCTCAAGATTCCTTCTGTTGCCTTGGTTTGTGAAGTACCTCCCCCTTTAGTGGGTTGTTGTCTCAAGGTGCCCACCTGGCCGCTCGGATTTGATGAGTCCCACACACCAACCTGACCATTTGTGCCATCGTGGTTGGGTGGCTATCGACAAGGCAGCTTGTCCAGGTGCTCGTTAGGGAATCAAAAGGAGACAGATCAATTGCTGGAGCTGGCTATACTATAGTTGCATGTACTCCTCTTTCAGTGCCTGGTTTTCTGCAGCACCCTCCCTTAGGTGTGCATTTTCTTGTTCTAGGACCTCAAGTTGGGTCCGACGCTCCTACTGCTATCAAGCCTCCGAGGTTTTTTGTTGCAAGCATTGTAAGGCATGCTACAGCCTCATGTTCTTTCCAGCGAGGGTCATTACATATCCTTTGGCCTTGCTCAAGAGTGTCTTTAGTATTTCTACCTCGCATTATAGGTTTCCATAGTCTGTCTTCAATTCGGTGTGACCCTGCTCCAGTTGCAAAACATCTCTTCATAGACCGCATTCCTACCCTCTAACTGCTCCTACAGTGACTTGTATTCCACTGGCAAATCCATCTCAACTAGGCATAGGTTAACCGTTTGTTCCTCAAAGAACAGTGTCACCTCCTCTCGGTACTTCGTTTGAAGGAATAAGTTGTGTTCGAGTACCTAGGGAGGGATCTAGTGGTTGGCCAAAGAGTTTAAGGCGTGCGCCGCATGCACCGTACTCTCCCTTAGCACGGTGTTGGCTCTTTCCCACGGCTTTCGTAGGAAGAGCAAGGTGTTCTAGGTATGTAGGGTTCTGAGGCTTTTTGTCACCTACATATATATCGGTGTTGTTGTTGTAATATAAGTGTAGCTTAGGACCACGGGTCATATTCCGGTGAGAGACGTAGGCTTAAGTGTGGTAAGCAAACATCACGCATTTATGTATGAAAGGAATGTGCATCATCATGGTTGGACTAATGAAGGCTTTCGCCTCCATTGGGATTGAAAGTTTTACAAAGAGTGTAAGGGTTAGAGGGAGGTTCAGGGTTCAAAAGGGGGTTCCAGGGTTTAGAAGAGGTTCCAAGGTTCAGAAGGAGTTTCAGGATTCAAAAGGAGTTTAAGGGTTAGAAGGAGGATCCAAGGTTCAGAGTAGAGTACATGGCGAAGAACTCGTCTGCCTGGTAGATCATGGAGGTCAAGGGTTGAGGAACTAGACTAAGAGAGTAAGGGTGTAAGGGGGGCATAGGAGTGGGAGAGAAAGAAGGTGTAAATGCATGGGGATGGGGGAAAGAGAGGAGAAGCGAGGAAGAGAGGGAGAGGAGGAGGTGCAAGGTTGGAGGAGAGGGAGAGAAGGAGTTGTAAGGTTGGAGAAGAGGGGAGTAGGAGGCAAGGTTAGGACATGCTTTTGGACGTGGATCGCAAGGGAGCATGGACACTTGGAGACAATTGCATGGAACACCAAAGTAAAGCTCAACACAATGCCCCAAAGAGTCTGGGCTTCATTCCATGATGGGGTATTTATACAAGTTGGAGAGCTTCTCTCTCTGCATGTAGGAATTGTAAGACATTCTCTCTCTATATGTAGAACTTGCATCTAGAATGTGCATATAAAAGTTGCATGTAGGAGTTCCATGTAAGAACTACATGTAGAACATGCATGTAGGAGTTGCGTGTAGGAGTTGTATGTAGGGCTTGCATGTAGAACATGCATGTAGGAGTTGCATGTAGAAACTGCATGTAGGAATCGTATGTAGAACTTGCATGTAGGACATGCATGGATTCCTAAGAGAGATTATTCCTAGCCTTGTGCAAGTAAAAGTGGAGCTTTTCCAATACTTTACACACATTCTGTGGTGCTTATGTCCATGTTGACTTAGGGTCAACATACTCCTAGATTCATTTTAATACCCATCGTCAGGTTATGGCTTATTGTGATCACAGAGTTGGGATGCCATGCACGTAACCCAGTGGCTGTGGAACTTGTGGCATGCCAGTCGATCTTGCTATAATGCCTTTGCACCATATGATTTCTGGTCTATTTTCAGGAAGCTTGTATCCACTTGAGGAGAGGTAGACGACTGTAAATTTTGGAGGGGATCTCATTGCTAAGGCTACGTAGTTTGTCGTTGAATTTGTGAGAGGGCTGATTTGCTTGAGACTATCGTTGAAGAGGTTTCATCCAACGCTCTAGGCACAATGGATTTTATTGCTCATGTCCCCACACTGACTCTTACTGCTGTGTCACCATTTTGTTTTGTCAATTTATCAGTTCCCCAATCATGGAGGACTGATGCTTCACGCAACCAAGGATATCCAAGCAAGATTTAATAAGATTTCTTGGGGAGATCCAAGATTGAGAACTAAAGAGTACAGAGGACTCCCTGCTACTTTTGTGGATACTCCATTCACTATACCCAAGGGATTTGCACATGAATCATCTATAAGGCCTATGTTGAAATGAGCCTTTTGCATTGGTGGAAGTCCCCATTCATCATAGAGATCCTTGGATAGGACATTCACACCTACGCCACCATCCACAATGGCTTGGACCTCATTATATGATTTATGCATCAAAGACACAATGATGTTTTGTATGTCATCTCTTTCACCCATCTACACAGGGATATTTTCTATGTCTTCCCTAAGTGGAGGGGGATCAATCCATCCTTTGAAACTCTCCAAGAGATTGGGATAATTTCGTAAGAGGGTTCCAATGGGAATGAACACACGGCAACTTAGAATGCTAGAGATGGCAGCACCTTCTAGTTGGCATGGGGGAACATTATGTTGTGGATCTTGTTGCTGAAACAGAGGCTCAATTACAGTGTCAATAATTGGTGGGACCAAGTCAAGGATTGGATCTTGTGCTTGCTTCTCAGCCTCAATTGAGCTTATTCTTTTTCCACCCATCATTGAAGTGCTTGAAATCGAGCCTTCTCCACTTCTGCATTAGGATATGGAACTTCTTTTATTTTAGGATCTAGAGTTGATGTTGATATGCTTGGCTGCTCATTGCTTGGCGGAGGTATAGGCACCTATGCTTTCTCTTGGAGAGGTCTTCTTGATTGAATTGGAATAGTAGCCCCTTGGTTGCCTCTTTTTGTTGGCATGTAATTACATGCACAGGTTGTGATAATATGCTTGTGGGTCCTAGACTTTGTTGGTCTACCCCAATGATGCCGATTGGGACCTCACTGCTCAGGCTTAGCCTCGTTGTGTTGTGGGATTTTTTTTTCATGGGACAATCCATACAAGCATGGCCAATGCCACAATCTCTACAGAGTGGTTGGAAAGTAGTGGGGCTACCACGATGAGGAACTACCGGAGGAGCTGGATTTGGCCCTCTTGGATATTATCATGGATTTGGATTTCTGAGTAATTGCGGGCCTTGGGTCCGGATGGGAACATGATTAAGCCTTGGAGCTAGTGGTGCTTGTGCAAGTGCTGGTTGCTTGTATGTCGGGATGGGGTATTATTGAGGTCGGGGCGGATCGTTGCACATGTTGAAGATGCAACTATTCTTGTCATGCCCACTAATTGCGTAGATGTGATACCACAATTTTGGTGGTGGATTGGCTTGTGCATTGATCCTGGCTCTTCGGACGGGACATTCATTTGCAGTATGATTGGCCATGCAATGTGGACACTTTATATTTTCTCGCATTGGATAAAAGTCAGAGGTGTCGACTGAGACATGTGATGCTTTTGTTCCATGGCGTGCATCATTTCTTCTCTTAGCTTCATGGTCATGGCCTCTAGGCAATCTTCATTAAATGTTTCTGCAGTGGACTTGGCTTTGCCCTTTCTAGAGCTCATGCACTTGCTCTTTGATCATCACTGCTGCTGGTGGTGTCAAAGTCTGTCATGCCATTCTCGATGTCAATTGCTACCGCATGAGTAGCAATGAATGTTTCAATCTTCTTTATTAGGCCTGCACAATGAACCAAGCTGTCAGGTGCTTATCATCGAGGAATGGGTCACATTTGGCAATTAGGAGTTTCATTTTGCCCAGGTACATGCGTACATCTTCCCTTCGACCTTGTTTAAGCTTGCTCAGGTTGAGAGCAGGATCATCATGTAGTATTTTCATTTGGAACTACCTCTTGAATTTGGTTTGTAGCAAGTCCCATGTGGCTCGTTCTTCCACTAGGAGGTGGAGGTACCATTTGGAGGCTTCATTAGTTAAGTTCATGGGGTGATGGATATCCTCTCGCTCGGCATGCGGCATCAAAATGCTAGAGGAATCTTGCTAGGTTGCCCCGGCCGTTGTATTTGGGAAGTTTTAGTTTGCCCAGGGGTCAGTTGCCTTGATTGTTATTGGGTTGGTCATAATTGTTGGGTGAGCATTAAAGAAATTGTCCCCATCTACTTCTAGGTTAATTTCACCATCATTGCAATGATGACCTGCCACGTTTTGACTTAGAGGAGTCAAATGGATTGGATGAAATTCAAGGGGGGAATTTAGGGCAAAGGGTGGTCGGAGACATTGGCTAGAGCGTGGTTGCATGTAGAAGTGCCGAGAGGGGTACCTCATCCGCCGCAAGTCCACCAGGTGTTGATGCATGCATGTTAACGGGGTTAGAGATGTGTCGGTGTAGTAGGGACCATTGTATTTTAATTGTGCCTAGGATTGTCCCCCTTGAGTGCAAGAATGTGCCGGTGCATATGAATTGTCAATCGAAGGTCACACGTGAAAGTTATGAGCAAATTAGTGCAAAAATTAGCCCACAAGGAGGCACAAATTCACGAGTGCTAGGGATGCCAAAATGTCTTGTAATGGGCTAGAAAAATTCCGCATAGCGTTGTGTTTCCATGTGTGCAACCGTGGTTCAAATTGGGTTGAATTTGGGCACTAAATGAGCGAGTAATGGAGGATTAAATTTGGGCCACAATTAGGCCTTTTGGGGGTCTTTAGAGTGTAGGTGTGAATGGACCCTAGTGATTCAAATTAGGTGGGAAGAGCCCCTTAGTTAGAAGAGAACTAGCCCTAACTCAGTTGGACTAACTACTAGTCAGTGCAGTTACTCTAACTGGTTTAGTTCTATTAACCTAACTAATTGACATCATTTAGCCTAACTAGTTGAGTTCAGCTAGCCAATCGATTTAGTTAACTTAACTTAATTTAGTCTATTGTAACCTTGGTTTAGTTTATCATAACCTAAGGTTTGTCAAATTTAACTTAGGTTAGTTATATGTGGTTATGTTAGGTTAGGGGGTTGGTTGAGTTAGTGTGAGTTAGTTAGGTTAGTGGGTTGGTTGAGTTAGTGTAGGGTTAGGGTTAGTTGTGCGGGGAAGCTGGCGATGAGAGGGCAGGTGGTGGTCGCTATCATTGGAGGAGGTGGACTAGGGCTTGGAGGTGGTCGAAGGTAGTGGTGGTGGTTGGAGGCAATGCCCATAATGGGAGGGCAAGGAGCAGAAGGCCGTGGCATGGAGGGCGGAGGGTGTTTGGTGTGTTAGTAGAGGGCGGGAGGTGGGCAGAGGAACTGAATTAGGCCAGGCTGGATGGAGCCGTCAAATCAGGCGGGCGTCATGGGTGCGCCGTCATTGGCAGGTGCTGCACAGGCTGCTATCACTGTGGCAAGTGGCTGCCCCCAACCATTGGGGGCTTAGAGCTGGCGGGTGACAGGGGTTTAGGAGAGCGGGATTGACATAGAAAGGGTGTGAGGTGTGAGGGTTAGGTGGGGGGGGGGGAGAGAGAGAGAGAGAGAGGTGGGGGGGGAGGGGAGGGGGTGGGGTGGGGTGGGGTGGGGTGGGGTGGGGTGGGGCGGGGGTAGAAGGGGGTGGGGCGGGGGGGTGGAAGTGAGAGGGGGGGGTGAGGTGTGGTGGAGGGGGGGGGAGGTGTGGTGGAGGGGGTAAGGGGGGCGGGGGGCAGGGGTTGGAGGGGGTGAGATGGAGGGGTGGGGATTGGAGCGGGAGGGGGAGGGGATGGAGGGGTGGTGGAGGGGGGGTGGGGAAGGAGGTGGTGGTCAGTTGACAGACGAAAAACTTGATGGAAATTCAGAGAGAGACGGAGATGATCACCTAAACACTCTCCCAATTTCTTTCTTGATGTAACAGGATTGTTGAGTGCGAATGGATAGTGGGTGGATGGCTAGGTGATTGCTATGAGAAGGGCTTGAAGCAACTCGATGATGAGGATGGGAGGAGGATGGTGGTTGATGGTGGAAAGGGAGGAGGGTCTTGCGTAGGGCTCGGAATGGTGGGGAAGAGGATGGAGGCTAGATGTGTAAGAAGAAGAATGAGGGGGTGGGGTGGGTTCTTATAGGAAGGGGTGTAGGGCTATGGTTAAAAAGCCCTAGAACCTTCCCGTGCCATAACTTTTCATGCTTAGCTCGAATCCCTCTTTTGTAAAAAGGAGAAATGTTTAAAATTTTGAGCTCTATACATTGGCATCTATTAGATGGCCTAATTTGTTATTTAAGTGGAAATAAAAAATTTCTTAAGGTAATAACCCAAGGTTGATGCTTGGAGTTGATATTTTTTACTAGAGTTGGAAAAAATGTTTACCCTCCTAGCCCTTGAGTGATATGTTTATGATAGTTCATGGTAGTTTGTTCTTTACACATACTTGCATATGTCTACTTATTACTTGAGACACTAGTCTCCCTGGCAACAACAGTGCCAAATATTGGCTCTTTCCCATGGCTTCCACAGGAAGAGGAGGGTGTTCTAGTTATGCAGGGTTCCGAGGCTTTTTGTCACATACAAATATATCGGTGTTGTCATTGTAACATAAGTGTAACATAAGTGTAGCTTAGGACCTCGGGTTGTATTCTAGTCAGAAACATAGGCTTAAGTGTGGTAAGCAAACATAGCGCATGTTTGTATGAAAGGAACGTACATCATCATGGTTGGAGTGATGATGAAGGTTTTCACCTCCATTTTGGGGTTGAAAGGTTTAAAGAGTTTCAGAATTATAGGGAGGTTTAGGGTTCAGAAGGGGATTCCAAGGTTCAGAAGAGGTTCTAGGGTTTAGAAGAGGTTCCAAGGTTCAGAAGGAGTTTCAGGGTTTAGAAGAAGTTTAAGGGCTAGAAGGAGGATCCAAGGTTCTGAGTAGAGTACATGGCGGAGAACTCGTCTCCCTCGTAGATCATGGAGGTCAAGGGTTGAGGAATTAGACTAAGAGAGTAAGGGTGTAAGGGGAGCATAGGAGTGGGAGAGGAAGGTGTAAGAGCATGGGAGTGGGGAAAAGAGAGGAGAAAGGAGGAGGAGAGGGAGAGGAGGAGGTGCAAGGTTGGAGGAGAGGAGAGAAGGAGTTGCAAGGCTGGAGGAGAGGGGCGTAGGAGGCAAGGTTAGGACATGCTTTTGGATGTGGATTGCAAGGGAACATCGACACTTGGAGACAATTGCATGGAACACCAAAGTAGAACTCAACACAATGCCCCAAAGAGTCTGGGCTTCATTCCATGATGGGGTATTTATACAAGTTGGAGAGCTTCTCTCTTTGCATGTAGGAATTGTAATACATTCTCTCTCTACATGTTGACTTGCATCTAGGATGTGCATATAAAGTTGCATGTAGGAGTCACATGTAGGAATTGCATGTAGGTACTGCATGTAGAACATGCATGTAGGAGTTGCATGTAGAACATGTATGTAGGAGTTGCATGTAGAAACTGCATGTAGGAATCGTATGTAAAACTTGCATGTTGAATTCCTAGGAGATATTATTCCTAGCCTTATGCAAGTACAAGCGGAGCTTTGCTACTACTCTACATAGATTTTGTGCTACTTAAGTCCATGTTGACACAGGGTCAACACACGTGTGGCTTGCATCCCGATCCTGATGATTGTTCTTTGTAAGAAGGGGGTCTAAGGGAAATGGCTACTCATGGGATAGGCTCTGAAGAGGCGAAGGATGTGGGGCAAAGTAAGAGTGGCCAATGTCGAGCCACCCTTCTATTGCTCGGCCTTTTGTGAAGGCTCAATAGCACCTTGTTCTACCGGGACTTCCCTTTTCTCTTGGGGTGTGACTTCACCTTCTAGTTGGTCAAATGTCCCAACACCCTTTGCTTCTTTGGAGACTTCCATTTTCTCGTCGTCGAAGGTGCCCTTCTAGCTATCCCCCTCTTATTTGTTCTATTTGGGCTCCTCGAAGGTTCTCGTAGCATTGTTCCCCTCTAGGTTGTTTTGTTTTGGCTTGAAGGTTCCCTTAGTGTTGTTCCCCTCAGGTGCTTTATCTGGGGTCTTCTCACCCTCATCATGCTCGGTGGCTTGCTCTTCTTGCTCTTGTCCAAACCTATCTTGTGCCGTTTGCATCACCTGCTTGGCACCTTGGTCAACATGTTGATCCGCTTCACCTCCTTGGTCGCTCGGTCCTGATGCTACCCATCCTTGCTACCTAGCTCATCCTATTCATCATTCCTTGTCCCAGATGGCCCTACTTTGCTTGAAAAGGGAAATGTATTCAACAAGGGTACCCGTCTTTGGTGTTGTAGCATGGTTAGGTGTTATACAGTGAGTCTTCACTGCTTGCACCTAGGTCTCAAAGGCCTTTTGAAGATGGTAAACCAATCTACCATCAATTGGTCCTCCACTGTAGAGACCACTCGATCCACATACTCCCTTGGAACATAGTCGGTGCTCTTCTTTAATCTAATGAACTCAGATAGGAACTTGCAGGTAGTCTTCAGGGCTTTGTTGCCTACCTTGCTGATCAGATAACCCTATGAGGAAGAATAGCTATTGTCATCAAAGTAGGCATCACACCTCTTGGCGTCTACCAACTTTTTAGGGTTGGTGTGTTGCTTCAACTTGAAAGCCTTCTCCAATAGGTCCGAGCTGATCCTAACATGAGTCTTGTTAATGTTGAGGCTATGATCTTCCTCATCATAGGAGTTGAGCATCTCCTCCTCAAGCTCCTTATCCCATACCTCCTTCCATGGTAACTACGCAAACTTTCAACATACGATTGGCCTCTAGAATCCCTGTGAGGACGTCACTAGAGAAGTCCTCAGTCAAGTGCGGGGGTGAAACGCGAGAGCTTCTCTTTCAATTCTATTGATTGGGGCACTCTACTCTCTCCATGACAATGAAGATAGCTTAAGTACAGAGAGAGGACGAAGCTGGGTGGTGAAAAGGCTGGGTAGTAAAAGGAGTAGATTGGCACAATAGAGATAGATGGCTCAGAAAGGGTGATGGAAACTTGAGGATTGACATTCTCTGGTTCCCTCACCCGACTAACTCAAAAGTACTTGATGAGAACCCAACCTAGTGCTGTGCTCAATAAAGATGTGCTCTCTTGCAGTCCTAAGTAGACATGCCTGGGTGCAGAACAGATGCCAACGTATATACACTTGGACGTTGGGGTTAGCTATCATAGGAGAACCATGTGATGATGGCAAATTGTCAAACCAACTTGATTACAACCAAGCCACCTTGGCTTGCCATGAGCACTCCCTATCCTAACAAGCTCAGGTCGGAGGAAGAGAACTCAGCACACTGTTGTCTTGTTCTCTCCTTTGCCTGTTACAATCATATCGCTACCTAAGGAACCACCTTCCAAAAGGATAAGTGCTCAGTACACCAACCTTGACTGGTCATGACACAACGATCATTTGGACCTTCGGTACAAAATTGGTGCTTGGTTGACTCTACCGCTTCCATTTGAGATCGGCACTTGGTGACCACGTGTGGCTCCATATTATCCTAACCCGAGTGCTAACATACCTTTGCCTTGACAACTTGAGTATATTTTAGAAGGCATGTTGCTTGAGGCTATCAAAGGGAGTAAGGTGAAGCCATAAAAGTTTCTTCTTAAACGACACTCGCCTTTTGGAGGGTCCCCCCTACTCTCCCTCCTCTTTTGGTGGGCCTCAAAACTCACGTGAAATTTTCCCTCTAAAAAGATACGATTTTTCCAAATGTCTCACTACATGCACAAACACTTGCCAAAAGTCTCCCCAAACTATTCGCATCCACCCATGACCTTTGGTTGCATGAAAAGTGCTCTTCTTGTGGTGTAGAATTTCAATGTTCCTCTTTCTCATCTCAACCTCCTCGTCTTAACCTTTTCCTCTTTAATTTTCTCTCGATCATTCTAAGATGGTGAAGCAATCATCTTCTCCAAGACCAAAGCTATCACTTCAGTCTTGTGTATGCCACAATCTGAAGGACAAAAATGATGTTTGGATTGCTCAAGGGTTTAGGCTAATGTCTTGGGCTAATATGCAACATTCTACAATGGGTCCACACAAGGTTTAAGAAATGATAGAGCAAAAAAGAGAAGCATTGGAAGGGTTGCATTATTGGTTTTTTAAATGTCAAAAAAGGTCATAAGGTGAGGGCTCAGCACATGTACCTGGCTCAAGATATAAACTTGAATCTTGCAAATTGGCTTGCTTTCCTTCACATTGAATGTATATTTATGCATCATGTACATTGTCATTTTTGCATTATGGCACTTCATTTGTCCATTTTAGCTTGTTGAGAGAGGTGGTCATATTGAGATTGAGAGAAGAGAAGTGTATGTGAGGGTGAGAGTAGGAAGGGTGTGTGTGTGTGTGTGTGTGTGTGTGTGTGTGTGTGTGTGTGTGTGTGTGTGTGTGTGTGTGTGTGTGTGTGTGTGTGTGTGTGTGTGTGTGTGTGTGTGTGTGTGTGTGTGTGTGTGTGTGTGTGTGTGTGTGTGTGCATGTGTGTGTGTGTGTGTGTGTGTGTGTGTGTGTGTGTGTGTGTGTGTGTGTGTGTGTGTGTGTGAGTGAGAGAGAGAGAGAGAGAGAGAGAGAGAGAGAGATTGGCATATTGACATGTTTCTTATCATTGCTTGGTTACTCTATAGATGTCTTCTTTCCACCAAAGTCAAAATCCAACCCTTGGAGTGTCTCGCAACTTTGCAAGGACATTTCAAGCTTTCGATTCAAACATTGGGGAGTTAATGTTTTTAGAGTAGAGTCTCGTCTCCTTAACAACATGTAGTATCTATCTATAATATGTTAACGAGACTAATCGTTTAGGACCATGGAATGAACTAGATCCCTTTGATTTAGATGGATGTATGTAAGCCCTTGGATGAAAATCGGTTGGGATTCAGGCCGTGTCGCACCATTGTTAGTCACTTTTTGACACAAACTTGTATCTTCCTTTGAGTAGAGATCAAAAGGCATTGACAATCGGACATAACATATTCTCTCATTAAAGCCTCTATCTTTGCTGCCAAATTCTCTTGGCTTGTAGGCTTATCTTCATTTTGCTTCTTCTCCAACCATCATTCACAGAGTATGTATCCTTGGCTTCAAAAATGTATTAATACAGGAGGCTATGATATCAAGTAGGGTAGCAACAAAAGGAAAGGAAGGTTTGTGATTTCTTGCAACTCAAGTTTCTTGGATGTCTCAAGTAGAGTTCATGAATCTTTCGAGATAGGTATTGTTGAATATAAAGACGCACTAGCTTATTTTTAATTTTTTCCTTCTCCACAAATCATTTAGCGAGTGTGTTTCCTTGGATTGGCAGGTGGACTTATTTGTTATTCTGGTGTGTTAATGGATTGGAATGCTATGAACTCTTTGTGAGATTAAGATCATGATTAGAGGACTGCAATTGTTTAAGGAAAAAAGAGAATGAGTAAAATAGTGGACATGAAATGTGACACAGGGTCCATTAGGAACCGATCCTCCCTGCAAATGTCAGGGGTGGTGATTTATTATTGATTTTGTGATGTCCATATTTTGGAAGTTGAAGTCCAACAAATACATGAATAAGGCGATACAATAAATGATCCTCATTGCAATCTTTACAATATTATCACATGGACTATAACCATATGAATAAAGGTGCAGTCATCCTTCAATCTTGGATCCATCTTGGATTTCCTTGCTCCCTCACATCAATAACATGCATTAAACAAGAGGAATGTTGTAAGAATTCAGATTGAAAACAAGAAATTTTAATTGGACCAGTAATTGAAAAGATTTATATTATAACATATAATATATAATTATTATAACCACACATAGTGTGGGTGGGGAGATGGCGTGCTTCGTTCCCCAAAGAGTTATAATTCGAGGGAACGGACCCTTCCCTGAGTGCCAAGATAACACCGAGAATATAAACATTGAGAATATAAGCGCCGAGGATAAGTCTCGCAAATGGATAAGAAACTGGCATATTACCTGAATGTCAATAACGCCGAGAGACAATATTTGAAAAAAATGCCATGTGACCCTAAGAGGATCTGCATGTGTCCTTGAGCGGGATGATTCCAACATTCTTAGATCGTTTAATAGACACTGGATAGCACAAAAAGACAATTATCATTAGAGGAAGTTCGAAGTAGAGCATGTTACATTCTCACTCTCTACTTAGCCAACGTTACGTGCCTCTCCAACCTCGGGAAAATGGGAGTTTGATCACTATAGTAAGTCGAGTTTTTAGGCTTGTGAGAGTGGAGCATAAGGTCATCGCAAGGCTCTCCAAAGCTTCACATGCCAATAAGCCCAAACTTACAAATCAAGTAGACCATCTCTTCAAATCGAATAGGTTTGAAACGTTTATATAGTCTTTTTATTGTGAAAAGCACCTATATGCATTTAGTGCTTTAGTAAAAAGATTATCTTTTACATCAAAGCCTTTAGATCAATCTTAAATCTAAGGGCACAAGATCAGACACGTGGTTCAAGAAGGGCTCAAAAAAACCAAACTTGCCTTTAGGCTGCCTGCCATAATGAAATCCATTGTTGTCGTAACTTTGCAATTCCTCTTTTTAGACAACGTCTGGTGAACATGGAAGTGAATAAAGGTAGATTGAATTGATGGAACAACTACTGCATAGTGTCAGGATAAAGGGAACCCAATGGAATTTAGCAACAAGAATTGAGCTGTAGGGCTGTGAGGGAAGTCTTGATTTTAGTTCCTTAAAAATTATGGGCATGACCAAGAATACATGTTACTGCAAAAAGACATAAATTGGCCTCTACAATGGTTGGTACCTTGGTGCAAAGGTGAGTTTTCAATAGCGTCATGTTTTAGGCTTGTTGAAACATTTGTGCCCTCAAAATATGTACTCGTGGGCTTGCCTATGTGTTGGCATCAATATAAACGGTTTCAATTTAGAGGTCACGTTAAGATTCTCCCCAACTTATTGGTCATATTCTAGCTTGTTTAATTTGCTCATTAATCTCCAAAGGTTGTCGCAATTCTGCTTGTCAAAAGAATCTACATGTAATGATTTCACACTTTCTACTCTCTTGATCTAAGCAATGGGAATTTCAAGTTGGTCCATGTGTATGATAGCAGATCAGCATTACGTTCTTGTGTATGACGAAGTACATTCTTAAGGTAACACTACGTAGCTATGGTATTGATTGTGCTAGGCTACAAAATAACTTCATGGGATCTTTTGTTTTGAAGATGAGTTTGTTAAGTCGAACATGGTACACAATGTCTTGCCTTCAACAATAGGTTTACGATGCTGTGCAAGCGAATTGAACAACAAAACGCAAAGTTGATGCTCACAAATATAACATATGAGTGAGTTTCGAGTCAGTAGGAGGTGCCCTAACACATGTCTAGTTAATGCTGTTAATATCATTTTTGTCATGCATGCTTGTTTCGATTTTTTTAAATATCTTTACAAATGTATCGTCTCATTGGAGCATTGTTGTCGAAAGTTCATAGCATCAAATGTAGTCATTCCAAAAGTTAAAACTTAAGGAATTTTATTTTTCAAAGATTCAGGTGCCATGCATAGTTCTAATATAGTCTCTTGTCATTATATAATGTCCGCCCCCTCAAATGGCAAGTTGTATTTATGCTTAATGCTGCATAATCATTTATCAACTTTTGCTAACATTTTTTTGCCAATTGGAGAAATTTGGCCAAGTTATGGTTTGTAATTTTGTGTATTCTTTTGTTAACATGTCGAAAGTGAAGCTCAAACTGCACTTTGGCTACCTACATGTTGAAGAGAAAACTCATGAACTACGAGACCATCTCTACCAACATGCGTAGGTTGAAGAGGCTAGCACAAAAAATGAAGTACTTTGAACGTCATGGGAAAGGTGTCATACATATTTCAGCAAAAGCATCCATATAGACCTTTGGGAAGGCCATGCACATAAAGGAGGCTGAAAAAGGAAGTAGTAGGAGCATTGTTAATAGTATAAAAATCTACGACTAGTCGTGTAGACATGAAAGCAATTTGGGAAAAGATGAATAAGGAACTTGAGACAGAGGGGGGGGAGGAGAAAGTAAAACTCATCCATGAATAGAAGTGGCATGGAGGAAGCAACCGCCATGTGTTGTATGTACAAAGTGGATGTTATATCACTACCTAGGATAGGAAGTGTTAATAATGTGAATTGACACTCTTTCTTAGAATGGGAGTTCGAAGGAACAATTGTAAGTCTAAGTCTCCACAAAGGCTTAGGAAAAGACTAAAAGAACACTAAGGCATGCCTTTAAAGGCAAGTCTAAAAAGTCTCCCAAAAGAACAAGAGGCAGTACTCCCCATAGATTTTGCTAAGGGAGTGGCAACCCTTCAATAGTACTAAAATGGCTACATAATAAATAAGTTCACAATACACATGTCTAACACCACTATTAGAGTGAGATGAAACTTCCTAACTCATGTTGGACTAGACCCTTCACAAATCAAATCTTGTACTTTGCCATGTCCCTAACCTAATTTCTATAAAGAGACATGGATCCCAACCCACCGAATCTAACACTCTTTCATTCCTAATTAGCCATTTGTCTAGGAACCCATATAATCTTAAGTCACGCCATAACATTACCAAAGTAGATGGTAGAGTTTTAGTTTCTCCTAAGAATAATACCCTCCACTTCCATTATAGTGAGAGAACTCAAGCATCAAATTTAACTTATGCAGGGCAGCCTTCAACTTACTCAAGACTCCCCTTGCTATTATTATATGCCCAAAATAAATTCCTCAGTCCTTTGCACAAAGAGCAATGTGGATCAATATTAGCCACCATGATCCGCCCATTTTGCAAACTTTTTACAAGCAAAAGACAATTGTTACAAAGGGCAATATTAGGCCACTATCTACCTATTTTGCGATTTTGTTACAAGAAAAATCCAATTATGAATAACCCTCCACTAAAAAATTGCAATTGCCAAACTTTCCAAGTTTCCATATGTCTCTTACTCTTGCCTCCACAATTTCCTACCTACCTCTCTATGAATCCTAAATTTGATTGAGATGAGCCACAATTGACTTGCCCCAACCAAACCATAGTAGCCTACAAAAACCATCCACTTTCTCAAGTTGCCTTTATTAAGCTTCAACTTGTTGAATTCTCAAGTGTGACAAGGGTATCAAAAAAATATTTTTTTTGGAAGATTTTTGGGGATATGATGGGCTATAAAACCTCATGTGAACACTAAAACCAATGACAACACTGGCGTAGATTTTCAATATAGTATTAGGTATCCATTATGTGTTTAGTTAGATACAATTTCATCATTGGATCTAGCAATGGTTTAGGATATTGTGATCCTTTTTAATGATGTTTTCTTTCTCTATTATTTTTGTCCTTATTGTTTCGTTGTGTTTCATTGCATTTTGCTAATGGTCATATTTAGTTTCATAACTGAGCAAAGAACAAGGAAATAACTAATGCAAGAGAAGAATAGTTTGGAATAGAAAGAGGAAAATCATAAAAGAGCAAATAAGTGGTCTCAACAAATGTACATCAAAATTGTGCTGCATTAATCAATTGTGAAATAAGCAGTGGATCAACAAGAATGATATAAGGATATATATTTTAATGAAGATTTCTTATGTTTATGTTTTGAATTTTGTGTGCTATAATACTCACCAGACATTCTATTTTCATTCCACTTTTTAGCTCTATGTTTGTGATGATTGTCTCATATTTTGATTGTGCTTACAGTGGTGGCATTTCCTTTCTACTAGTGTTCTTTCCTTACACTTAGTCAAGTACTTTCTTGCACCTCATATGCAAAATTTCTTCCTACAACACAATATGTTTGTTTGTGCTTTAGGAATTCCATTTCTATAATACTAGGAATGCTATTTCTATAGTACTATTAAGGGACATTTTGTATCATGATGTTTGATTAGTTTTTATATTAATCACGCTTTTTTTAACCTGGGTTATATTTTTTGGAAGAACATCGATTCATAAATGGTGCCTTGCAATCAATGGATTGAAAATTTGAACAAGCATTGTCTCAATTCTTGTGAGGAGACTATTACTATAATTGTCTTGTCATTTAGAAGCTTGATGGAAAGTTGACTGCTTACTTTCACCCAAAATCTTAAACTTATTGGCTAGACATATACAAGTATTTGATCTTACCAAGGTCATTCAGATTTTTCTGTCTTCTCTTTTTGTGGGTTATTGCATAGATGACAATTATTGAAATAATGCAGAGGGCCTTAAGGTTGTCTAAGTAGTACCTTCGTGAACAAAATGTGCCTATATTGGGGTGGTACTATCATCTTAGATAAAATGTGCCTTTATTGGGTGATGCTATCATCTTTAACCAAAGTGTTGTTTTTAAGATATGATAGGGTAGACAATGCTAGATTTGAAATTGTTGACTTTGACCTTCCAAGATTCGTTTAAAGTGAAGATACAACCAAGTGCAGTATTGTCTTCACAAATACTTTGTTATCTTATTTGTGTGTCTCTTATTTCTTTAGTCTAGTGTAGTCATCCTTTCCTATCGTGCAATAACAACTTAAGTAACTTAAGTATATCAACAATTGTAAATAGATAGTTTTGTGTATATACAAAGTCACTATTATTGTGCTTGAGTTATAAGCTTAATAGGCCCTAAGATAATAATAGCACATTACAAATAAACAAGGGACGTGGTAATCATTTTCCATGGCCATCTATTGTTCACTTTCCTATCACATCTAATTGTCTTGTCGTGTGTCTTTGTTAGCCATCATCTTGATTGTTTTATAGGAATGAATTGAGTGGGACACATCTAAGTAAGAATTTCTTTATGAGGAATCTTTAGAATGGATCCAAAGAAAATATGCATATTGTGGTCTCTTTTCCATTTTAGCTAAAATATAGGAACCAAGTATGGCATGATGGTTCATAATTTCAATTTGTTTAAAGGAAATATACAACTCTTTCAAAAAAAATCTCCATTCTAAATTAGACTCTATTGCACAACACATATGAGGAGGAGCCAAATCAATGAATGATTACTTCTTAATACTAAGACATTGCTATTTGAACCGAATAGGTATTTTGAATTGCAACAAAAGATATCATCATTTCTGAAAATAGTATTTATAGCAATGCATGGAAACAAAAACCATGTAAATAAAGGAGAATACGATATCACAAACGAAATGATAAACTTTCCTTTTGTCCCTTGTTTACAAAAATAATTTGAATTGGGAAAATCAACATCTGACACAACAATTTTGCTTTTTTGGAATGATTCCACCATCACTAGTAGTCAGGAATTAGAAAGCATTTCTTGCAAGAATTTTATGCCCTAGATATTCGAGAGGAGAATGGATTATAAACATTATAATTTCTAACATATAGATGATGGTTATTGTGAACCATACTTGAGCACTATGTTCCAAATTGAAACATGAGCAATGACATTGAGGACTCTAATGGCAAAATTAATGCTGACTTATTAATAGAAAACACATATGTACATGATAAAAAGTTTAAATGTAGAGCTAGCATGATTAGTAAGGTTACTAAAGAAACATAATATTTTCCTATGAAATCCATGCAAAATTTGGGAATGTAGTTTAAATACTAGATTAATAATCTCTACAATGATGGAAGGATTACCAATTGGAACATGCTATGGTTATTTGCTATCTATCCTGTGAAACAGCTTGTGAACAATATCATGTGCTTCGAAGCAAAGGATAATTAATTTTCATATTCAAATAAATCAATATTAATGTGAAAGAAAATGGCCTAGTGGAAACGAATTCATAAAATATTCTTTGCAAAGAAATTGTCATAAATGTTTGACCTAGTCTTTGGAAAATCAAAACGTTTTACCACAACTACTTGATGATGTAAATTTTTCGTGATACATTTGAAACACAATCTATGTCAAAAAGAGTATTAAAGGAGAGAGGTAGCTTATTGTATCCACATCATCTTTTATGATATATTCGAAACACAATCTATCTCAAAAAGAGTATTAAAGGAGAGAGGAGTGCACACAGGTAGCTTATTATATCTTAATGAATAAGGGTATTATTATTATTGTAGTGTATTATGATTCCATTGGGCCATTTAGAGACATCTTTAGACCATGTGCATTAGAGTGCAATTCAAATGTCTCAATGACCCTCTTAAATTGCACTTAATAAGTAGAGGGAGCGAAACAAATTTTGTTTTCTATTAGGTAGGAATGGAACAATGAAATGTTCAAAATCAACGTTTATAAGCTATGGTCTTTAAGAAAGTGGAAACATAAAGTGATTGCACAACTTAATCAATACCCCCCCTCTTAACTTGTTGAAAAATGGCAAGAGGTTTCTTAAGATGTGGTAAATTGTTAAGAGTAAGATTTTTTAATGAATATGTTGGCAACCTATTCTTAATGGACAATGAATAGTGTCTTTCCTCCCCATTTAGCTTGTTTTAAACTAAGTTATACAAAATCTTACTATGCTTTATCCTTGCATGACATTTGGGTTCTTTGCATGTTAAATGCTATACATGTTGTCGAGGTATAGATACGATGGATCTTTTTAAGTATATTTAAGTTTTGAGAAGCATTCTAAAAAATATTGCTTTACATGATGCTTCAGTTTGTATCCATACCCCCTATTATAATAAGGTCAATTAGTTGTTTCTACCTTTGCAAACAAAGGAGATTAATCCAATAAATGAACATTATCCAATGATGCACCGCGCATCATCTATACTTTCTGTATAAAGAAGTCTAAACCTTGTTAAACACAAGACTCAAGAGACTACCCAAATTTTTGTAGTGATTAGAATTTATATTTCATCAGATGCCAACAATTTCAAATTGAATATACTCGATGACAATGGCTTAAAAATTTCCCTCAAAAGGTGGATATTTTTCAATGTCTAATTTCACCCTAGTTGGAGGTTCTCTTTTGTGGCTTTGCATAAACCTTAACAAATTGGTGGTATGCCCAATGTCTTTACTTTCATTAGAAATACATGTTATGTAGTAGATTAAATGAGTACATTTGCTACTGCAAGCATTTCGGCCTATCGCTATCTTTGATTCTCAACAAATTTGCTTTTTGGACTAGCAAGCAAAAAATAATATGTTATTATCTTGACACTCATTTGTCTTACATACTAAATATTTAATTTTGGTGTACTTATAGAACAAGTATGGAATGCTTTGGGATGAGTACAATTAGTTGGTTTTGCAAACATGTTGACACATACTCCAAATTGATCATCCACTACGTACGGTGCCAAACTTTCCCTATGTCAAAGGAGTGTTCTAGCATGTATGTTAATGAAATAATTGGCCATAAATCTATTCAAGATATTTGCCATCATCCACTACATACGGTGCTAAATTTTTTATTACTTTCCCTATGTCAAAGGAGTGTTCTAGCATATATGTTAATGAAATAATTGGCCATAAATCTATTCAAGAAATTTGCCCATGTCTTGTAAGGGAATCTAGTGAAATGTTGAACGTGTAGTGTAGAAGGTCAATGGAATAGAAAGAAATTCCATTTGCTTTACTACCTAGCAATTCTTATTGTTCTCTTTATATCATATACTCATTAGGATATCACCAATATGTATATCTAGATCCCTCATGACATTTTCAAAAGTCCTATGCAACGATTGATTAGGGGATAATTGCTATTGTTGTAATTAATGTTTGTCGGTCAATCACCAATATACTCCTTATTTGTCACTTGCAAACATTTGAGAACTCACATAACTCCGTATTTAGAAAATCCCAAGGAGAGCCAACATTTTTTAATCTTAAATACTAAATAATTAATTTTGGTATACGTATAGAACAAGTACGGAATGCATAGACTTGGGTTTTGGATGTGTACATTCAATTGGTTTAGCACACACATTCAATTGGTTTTGCGGACGAGTTGACATCTACTCCAAATCAATCATTCACTACTTCATATGCTAATTTTTTTATTACTTACTCTATGTCAAAGGAGTGTTCTAGCATGTATGTTAATACAATAATTGGTCACGAATCTATTAAAGATATTTGCTCCTAGTGTGAAGGAAATGCAAAATGTTGAAACTATATATAGTATCCAAGCTCAATGGAGTAGCAAGAAATTCCATTTGCTTTACTACCTAGCAATTCTTATGCTACAAGTTGCGATATCACTAATATGTATATCTAGATCCCTCAAGACATTTTCAAAAGTCCTAAGCAACAATTGGTTACCAGTTGCAAATCAATCACCAATATACTCCTTTTTTGTAAGTCGTTGAGGAAATCCTCACGTCCAAAGTTTGCCTACTTTTGGATTGTTGAAAAATAGAATACTTCTAGAATGCCTTTGCTACTTCCTTGATGTTCACTTGTAATTTGTACAAGTAATACGATGATGTATATTAAGATAGTTTTAAACTTAGTATACTAAACGAGTCCAAAAATGAGTATCATTGAATGGTATGCTCCTATTCATTGTATGTCATGTTCGAACTTGTATTTGAGTCATATTTCTTCATGTATAAAACCAAAGTCAAACTTCTGTTCAAATATGTTTTGTTAATTCTAATGTCACTTGTGCTACCACTTAGAATTGGACAAGCCGAAAGTCCTCTCATGTAAATTGTCTTAATATAAGGAGATTCCATATTGTTGGAACTCTAAACAGCATGCAAAATGCCAACCCAAGAGTGGCTGCTTCCCAAATGGCCACCATGGTTTAGCTTACATCATGCACCCTCGTGCCTTGTGACTTATGATAGCATGTAAAGTATGATGGGAAAGTACCATTTGCCATTGACAGGTGTTCTCTCAGATGTTCTCTTAGACAACACACTCGACACTGATGTCATTTCATACTTGCGTGAAATAGTTCCTAGTCAATGAATGAATGATGTTATTGACAATCCAGATTGCACTATCAAATGCTCCTATTGTCAAGCCACTCTTCTACATAATCATTACCCTAGCATTACCCTAGCTCCATTTGAAATTACATCTTCTTGCCAGTCTTACAACAAGGGTTAATGTGGCTAGCATGACTATTGTATCTCCATCGGAGGGATTAGCTTGCGCAACATTCTTAGGTTGCATTCTCTGGAGTAGATGAGGCGGGAGTTTACTATTGATGTCTCCCTGTCCATATCATTCTTATCGCTCTTGGTTGATGATGATGCCTCCAAGGTAGTGTTGTATCTCTTCTACTATTGGTTACCTTTCCATCTCTTCTACTATTTGTTTCCTTTCTAAATCCATCTGAAGATTGTACCATTCTGCCAACGTAATGATCTTTTGAAGTGACATATTGTTGAGTACTGTTGGCAACTAAACGAGGTCTTGCACCACATATTGATCAAGAGATGGTTTTTTCAATTCTATGGTAGGACGTAACTAAGCAAGTGCGTATGATCTCACACCACATATTGGAGCAAACATAAATATTGCACAGCCTTGAACTTGAAATAAGCTTAAGATTTATTGGTGACTATGGTGATGATCTTGGAAAAAAATGTTGAGAATTGCCTAATTTGCACTGTAAAATTTCACCTTGCAAATCTTCATCCTTAATGTATGCCATGACCTTCGACTTATATATAGTAAAAATCTCAATCTAGTACCTTCCATCCATAAATGCACTTAATCTTCTGCATAGTTTGTTATATTCATCCATCTATAAATGCTATGGCTTCTAGAAGTATTCTTCATCAAGAAGTTTTTTTAAAACTTTGGTAGATTGTTATATTCAACCATCCATATATGCTTTTACTTTCCTACACAGATCAAAAGCGATGCAAAAGATTACTCACCTTCTAGAAGTATGCCTCATTGAGACGTTTTAAAAAACTTTGGTAGATTGTTATATTCATCCATCCATAAATGCAGTTAATCTTCTGCATAGTGAGAACAAAAGCGACAAGCAAACATATAAATCACAAGCTAGCCAAGAGATCAAAGATAGAGACCTTCACTAGAAATCAGGCCTGTCAAATCTACTCAATCATGGCTAAATCAACTTTTCAATCCCACACCAAAGGCAGGTTTACCAAATTGTATATAGCCTATGTCTACAGAAAGCTTTGATTTCATAAAGAGGTGCACTACAATCTGGGAAGAAATTTCCCCCTTGCCCTTAAACCGGGATCACATTCTACAGCCTAAGAAGAGATTTCTCACTGCCCTTGAACTTCAAAAACAGTCCTTAAGTTTTGTTTAAAACTGTTTTGATTTTGATATTATACACTAAAAATACATAATATGGACACATTATAAAATAACAAAAAAACACATGCACATACAAAAAAAACTGGATACATAGACTATAGTACATAATACACATGACCAAGCACCCACATTGAAAATACAAAAAATAGTCACAAGCATGTGCACACGCACAAAAAACCAAACCCAAATGTAAATAAATTTGACCCCCCCCCCCCCCCAAAAAAAAGGTGACAATATTTCATTTAGAAGTTCAGCATTTCACGTTTCTGCTGAACATGTTTCATCACATTACGACCTACGAGAAATATTTTTATGTCAATTCGGAAAAGATTCATATTTTACCCATGGACAGCCCTGCTGAAATAAAACCCCTCATTTCCACTTCAGTACCCCTACAACTCTACACCACTCACCTTGAGAGTATGCAGCAAAACAACAACTCCACATCCTGTTTCAGTGACTGTAGTGAGCTAACTGTGATACCATTTCACATCATATTTTCAAACGAACTTAAGTCATTAGGACTGCAAAAGCACTCTCTTCGAGCAGACTAGAGCTCCTGAATGCCGACAACTTTCAAGAACTCCTCAAACTTCCGCAAAAGAGTGGCTTAATCACATTTTCCGCCGTCATTTCCCCCAAACAATTCAAAGGACAACTCATACATCACTAGTACAGAAGACTAAAGCCTAAAGTCAAATCCCTAGGTAACAGTTCACTAAAAACAAGCCTCTGGTCTCCTGACTCTCTCCTGTATTCTTATTCAAAAAACGCTAAATATTATATTAGAACCAGATTCAAAACCAAGATTAAAAAACCACAGACAAAACTAGGTGCCTCACTCTTGACAAATGTAGTGGACTTTGGAGACAACCCCTTCATCGAAACGAAGGGTCGTACTATGACACCACGTTCTGTTGAACCAAATGATAGGGCACTGCACAGAGAACCTGTGTAGTATTCAGGGCTACATGGGCAATACAAGACCAGGCATACAAGTATACTTGCAGATCAACCCTTGTAAGCCAAACCCTTCCCAAAAAACATTTAGCTCTCTATAGAACTCACACCGGTCATTCAGTAATACTGCCCTTTACCATCACAAACTTCCACGTTGAACATGTGGCATCAAACTGCATTTAGCTTCCAATAAACGGAAGTTGAAGACCAGTTTAAACACCATGTTAGGAACGGCCACAGTCAGCCATCCTAGAATATCAATATACAAACATTTCAAGCAAGCCCTTGCCACATCCACTATGACTCCTGACTGAAGTCACAAAAAACAGCCACTGACAAAAACACAAAAACGAGGGCCTACGCTTCTAACTCATATACAGTAACAAAACAGCAAACACAATTAGGAACATCCCAATACACAAAATCATTGGCCATGGGCCCCCAAAAATAAGGTTCCAGATAATGCAAGAGATAAAGACATTCACCCTTTACTAATATCTCAGCTTAAGTAAGATCAGGCAAAACTGACGATCAATCCAACGTCTCAAGCATAGCTATAACTCCAGGGACTATCCCTTCCAGTAAACCGGATGCTCGTTGATTTGCCCACAAGGTAATGATAACTTAGGCCTAAGCTTTTTCTTTTCTCAATTTTGCAAGCTCCCTCTTCACGATGGCACTTCTCTGAAAAGACCACAGAACCCACAATGAGAACAGGACTACATCTAAAAACATCGCGCAGTTGAGCTTCGTACGAAATCTGACTATCACTTACCTTTACCCTGGCTACCATAACTTTAAATCTCTCAAAATCGTTCAGAGATGCGCGTTTGTTCTGAACAATCAACTTCCTTCCCCAGGAGCTGCTCTCCCACTTCTTATGAACATCTGCTCGCGAACACCACAAACCGTAAACGACCAACTAAATGAAGCCATTTGCAAGCCAAGGCAAACCATCTTCGAAAAAGATAGTTACCCACCGGCGGATTTGATGGCCTCCGTCAGCTGCTTCTTCTTAGGCATCCTTGGGATCTCGATCTTGATATCAGTCAAGGAAAGCCGCTTAAAATTCATAGCAGCGCGGACCATGTCAGGTGCATCAACCAGCGCCTGCGGGAAAGACCCTTCTGTCACTGGGCAAATCCTAACCTCAATGTTGACAAACCAATGAAGACCATTGGAAGGCACTTACCCTGTTTTGGTCCACGACGTCCACTATGACCACAAGCTTTCCGTAACTAGGTCCATAATTGACCATGGCAACGCGCCCAATCTCAACATATCGCCGGAAAGGCTGCAAGGACAGAGAGTTGTAAACCCGGCTCGCATAACAAGTAATGAATGTGAAGATTGAGATGCAATATCCGACTTTTTAAAGGGTTGAATCGAAGACAAAAGCGCTATTTCGGCTGCCAAGAGGCAACATAAACGAAGGGAGAAGCGGAAACCTAGATTAAAGACATGGAAGAAGCAGCAGAAGAGGAAGAAGATACCATGATGGATGAAGGCAGACCGCTGCGAAGAGGACCTGAGTAGCTCGCTGGACGCCCGAAAAGAACAAAATCCAGAGCCAGACAAAGCTATATGCCTCAGTTTTAGGGCTTTTGCTTTGACTCCACCCCAGAGTTCAATACACCTCCGTTCTCCTAACGCTGGTCAGTTTCAATGTTCATTTGTCACATACTCTTACTTCAAACCTCATACTTCCCATCCGCCTGCCTCCCACCTGAGCAGCCCGTGCTCAAGCCTTGCTGCTTGCCACGTCGAT
Organism: Dipteris shenzhenensis; assembly: GCF_047967505.1. Taxonomy (NCBI): domain Eukaryota; kingdom Viridiplantae; phylum Streptophyta; class Polypodiopsida; order Gleicheniales; family Dipteridaceae; genus Dipteris; species Dipteris shenzhenensis. The sequence goes on from NC_141609.1 coordinate 2,408,795, forward strand.
AGGACCATGGGACGGCGCATTGATTTTTATGAATCTTTTCAAACAAAACTCATCCATCAAATCTCCACATGACTTGTCACATGCTACCTTCGTGGGAGACGAACATTGGGCGTTGTATCGTATGGTCTCGAGGCAGTAGGCCCCCCCCATACAAACCTAGTGTATATTTCATTATCCACGTCGGTTGTACACATTCTTTAATGTTTATCACGCTACATTACCAACCTTGCTATCACCTGAGTTTCCTGTCATAATTTATGGCTATCATAAGCCATGAGAATCTGACAATGAGCTAGTAGGCTTGGAGCAACAAACCAATTAAGATGGACAATCAATAGCTTGTCTAGGGTTGTGAAGAGAAGGATTGTTGTGGGCCATTGTAGGCAAGCATTTTGGAACTACAAGCTGATAGCCAAAATGAGAGGTTTATTACATGCATATCCAATTGTTAGCCCTTAAAGCAATGGTATTGGAAATGTTTTTCCAAGTTCATTAAGTTAATCAATAAAGACTACAGTTTGATTGGGGTCGAGAGGTTTCTTTTTTGGGTTGCAATGCACACTATTGGAAAGGTCACCTCCCCATTTGTAAGCCCCCATCTGGGGGAGGGAGACCTAGGGCATGTGCCCAAAAGAAAAGAGAGAGGGAGGGGGCTACCACATGGGCAGCAAGCACCTCATAGCCAAGAGAGAGGAAAAGGGACTGCCACATGGCCAGCACATGAGCTGCCATGTGGGCAGTAAAGTAGCCTGGCAGAGGGCTAACAGAGACGTAACATGTACGGGTTGGAACAGGCCTCTGACAGAGACGCAGAGGGGATGGAATAAAGTTGGCACATGGCGCAGCATGGCGGGCCAAAGGGTGCCTGCAGAGGGCTGCAAAAGGCGGGGGTATTGGGCAGGCAAAGGGCCTGCAAGAGGCTCCTAGAGTGGCAAAAGCAGCATCCCAAAAGGGCCTGGCAAATGCCCTTTTATAGGGCTGGTTGGAGCAGCCAAACCAGTCGGTCTTTTACAGAGACCAAGTCGACCAGTCTGGTCGACCAAATTTGGCCAGGCTGGTCGGTTCTATTACAGACCCTTGGGGGCCTATAAAAGGAGGGCCTCCAGGCCCTCATTCACCATCATCTGAAGCAACCCTCTGACAGCAGACAAGAAGGCAAGCATTGGGCCTATCCACAGGAGGTGAAGGTGACCCTGAAGGAACTGCAGATTGAGCTTGAGTGGCGGCCCACCTAGGCTGGTTTCTAGAAAACAAGGTGGAGAGGATCGTTCTGGACAGAAAGTCTACAGACACTCGAGGTGGAGCACGCGGGCTCGAATCTAGAGATAGCCGACAGATATGAGAAGGACCTTGTGGTGTAAGATCAGAGGACCACACCATTGGTGGGACTCTGGGTCTATCTCTTTTGTATTGTGTCCATAGCTTTGGACGGAAATATATTATTTTGGTGTCTTTTATATCTGGCTGGTTCATTGTCTATTGATAAGTCTACACATCTATCCTATGCACATAAGTTTAAGAAGTTTGTGATTCCACACCCCACACCACATTGTGTGAGCTCCTGGGCTATTCTATCAGTCTTCCACTGTGCGTACCCTCTATTGGGTAATTTCTAACATGGTATTAGAGCCCAAGTAGGAGGCTCACAAGTGCGGGAGCCTGAAGGCAGGGACCTTGTTGAAGGATGACCTTGATTCAGAAGCTCTTGGGAATCAACTTCCATGACTGGAGGACAGTGCTCTTGCAAGAAGGAGGGTGACTCGGGTTCAGTCAGGTGCGTTCAAAGTTCTGGTCTACTAAAGGTTGAGTTTGTTCGACTGTTGTGTGGTTTAGCAGTAGAGATGCCGATCTCTTCAGCCTCTTCAGCCCCTGCTCTCCCTTCCTCCTCCCCCTGATTTCTTTCCTTCACCATCCCTAACTTTGGAGAGTCTGGGAAACTGGATGGGACAAATTACCCGATCTGGAAGGTGAAGATCCGGAGTCATTTAGTGGCTCGAAAGCTGTGGAAATTGAAAACGGTAGTGGAGGTGAAGCCAGAGGATATGGTGGACATAAAATACTCATGGACAGGAGCTCGAAGCTTGGGAAGACAGAGATGCCCATGCCCTGGATTGATCATAGGGACTACGGTAGACTCTGTGCTTCCTCACACCCAGATGGCCGAGATGTCAGTAGAGGCATGGGTCTTTTTGAAGGATCTATACGAGGCAAATAACACATCCCGGATCTTGCTTCTTCAGCATCAGCTCTACAACCTTGATATGGATGAGGGAGATTCGGCACATGACCACTTGACGAAGGTCAAGGTGGTGATGGATCAACTGGCATCAGTTGGGTTAGAAGGTGGACTCGTGCCATTTGGCCTTGATGGTACTGAGGAGGCTACCTCGGAGTTTCAAAAGCTTTGTTACAACTATGACAGCAGGACAAAGGACCAAACCTCTGACTTTTGAGGAGTTGGGCATTACTGCTACAGGAAGAAGCTAAGGAGAAGCTCTACAACAATGACAAAGATGACAAGGCACTGCTAGTGAAGGACTACACTGACAGAGGAAAGGGCAAGCCTAATGGTGGCAAGTCCAAGAAAGACGACTCTGATGGACGAGGACACTTCCAAGAGGAAACAGAAGAAGAAGTGCTTCTATTGTGACACACCGGGACATTTTGCAAAGGACTGTAGAAAGAAGAAGGCGGATCAAAAAAATAGGAAGAAGGAGTTCAACTCAGATTCAGAGGGTGACACAAAAGCCAAAGCAAATGTGGTAATCGAAGAGTGACACAAAAGCCAAAGCAAATGTGGTAATCAAAGAGTTATTCTTGGTGACATCTCCGTGTGCTACTGAGGTCAGATATGCCGACCTAGAAACCACAGTGATGATGTCTGACATTGACATGTGGGTCAACAAGGAGTCAGATGCCTCTGTGAAGGTGAAGGACAGCATGGAATGCTTGGTATCTTCTAGGTGCGTGGCTATTGACACTAACATGAGGGTGGATTCCATGGAGTGCCCTAGGGTCTCATGTTCATATGGATGTTGTACTTCAGAAGCGGACAGTATAGGATTACACAGTCTATTGGTATGTGCCTCAATGAGATGCATGGTTTGCTTTCGGAGCAAGCACACAGGCAGTATGACGATTTGGTATGTACTTGATGTTCTTCATTTAAGCCTTTATAGCATGTTGTGGAGAGACTCTATTCTTCATTTAAGCCTTTATAGCATGCTGTGGAGAGACTCTGCTCTTCATTTGTCTCAAGTAATGTGAGACTGGAAGGAATTGGCCTTCTTCGAAGGCAAAAGGGGAAGTGTGGGTGCTTCTTCAAATCTCGGACACAGATTGTTGAAAGGTGATGTATAAGGTGTACTGAAGCCAGAAGAGTACTTGCTTGAGAACTCCGTGAGAGTTCGTGGTCTCAGTTATCTGGAGATGTTCATTGGTTGCAGACCTTGCCAATGGAAGGATGGGTTGAAACAGACCCTCAGAGCATGGTGTCTGGAAGACTCTAGGTTGTTCACTCATTATGAGGGGGACAACTGGAAGACCGTGGCGGCTGGATTGCTCGAGTTCAAAGGCGGGAACATGACTGAAGGTGGTGCTACCAGAGATGGACCTGTGTACCAAGATGGTGTGCGCAAGCAGAACCAGACCTGGTGGAGTGAGAGCCACTGGATGAAAAGTCAGGAAAAGATTTCAACATCGAAGTTTTCTAGAGGACTACGACCAAGGAGTTACTAGAGCATCATCATCGATGTGTTGGCATTGGGCCGAGATGTGTCAGTTGTGAGTGGGGGTGTTGGAAAGGTCACCTCCCCATCTGTAAGCCCCCATATGAGGACAGCGTGGGGGAGGGAGACTTGGGGCATGTACCCAAAAGAAAAGAGAGAGGGAGGGGGCTGCCACATAGGCAACACCTCATAGCCAAGAGAGAGAAAAAGGGGCTACCACATGCGCAGCACATGAGCTGCCATGTGGGTAGCACAGTAGCCTGGCATAGGGCTGATAGAGGCGTAGCATGTATAGGCTGGAATAGGCCTCTGACAGAGGCACAGAGGGGTCGGAACCACACACTTGGGGGTTGCCCCTTGGGTTGATGAATCACCTTCTACACCTTATAATTTTTTGTATTCGTTGGCAAATACTGGCGACTTGATTGCACATAGTAATAAAAACTAACATGGTAATAAAAAACTAACAAACATAGTAATAATAAAATGAACATGAAAAACTAACTAATAAACTAGCATACCTACATACTAAAAATAAAAGTAGCATTAAAAGCTAACATACAGACTAACAAACTTTTAAAAACCTAGCATATTAACATCATGAAAACTAAGAGTTACTAGTATACTAAAGAAAAAAAGCATAGAAATTAGTCTTCTACACCCTTGCATACAAATGTTTTGATTGACCAAGAGCATCCTACATTCTCCAAGATCATTAGGGCTTCCCTCTAGATGTGTAGGGGCATCAAGTCCTTGCCATTACCCACTTTTGAGCTCTCTTATGTACCAATATTTTGACTACTACTAGGGGAATCAAAGCCTCCACCCTTCAAGCCTCTAGGGTCATCAGAGCCTTCATCCCTCAGCTCCTTGAAGCCTTGGGGCATCAAGTCCTTGTGCCATTAACCCCTTTCTAACTCTCTTATGTAATGATCTTTTGATGAATCTATTGTATCATTGTGTAGTCCAGCAGTGACTCCACATGTCAAGGGGATCTTGGAGGGATGCCGAGGGAACTCTCCCCCTACCACTCCTTGTGGGAACATGGAGTCCAAGAGTGTCATGCCAATGGCTCTGGTATTGTACCAATGTGAAACCTCAAGAGAAGAAAGGGAAGAAAGAGGAGGGGAAGAGGGGTTAGGGAAGGGGGAAGCAAAGAAGAGAGGGGAGGGAAGGCATGAAGCAAGAAGGGAAAAAGTGGGTGAGATGCATTCACAAAGGCAAGAGCAAGGGAAACATAGACAATGCTTCTTGGAAGAGAAGGAGATCTTTTATTTCTCAAACTTGCATGTATACAATTAAAGATCAAAATCAAAATTTATACCTTTTATACATAGCACCTTTTCAAGGGAGGGCCAACCTTATTCCTCCATGCAACTCTCCCTATTTCTCATGTTACAAGAACTTGGACCATGTTCCAAGGCAGAATTCCATTGCTTCCTCTCCTCCCTACTCTATCTTGTAAAACATTCTGGGCATTGTCCCATGGAGTTAGCATGCCCCCCTTGCTGTGAAGTTGATCCATCCTTGTATCAATTGGTGTGGAGTAGCCCAGTGGTCTACATAATTTGAATAAGGGAGTGGTGATCAAAAAGCCATTGTTGCGAGATTAGATAGAAGGAAAAGCGGGGCTCCCAAAAATGTGTCATGCATGTCCTCGAAGGTACAAATATGGTGTGCATGGAGATTATGGACTCGAAGGTACATGCGGATGACTTGCTTGAAGGTGGGGCCTTCATCTAGATCGAAGACTAGCTTGTGTGGATATTCTAGTATTAGCCACCTAAACATCCCTTTGCCCCTAAACGTCCCTCAACAAAATGATCAAGAGGCAAAAAAAGTTGATAGAGGCCACGTCTGTTGTATCTAGGACTTCAACATGCTTATCAATATAGTCCTTCATTTGTGTAGCGAGGACGTAGGCGGTAGCAATAGGAGGGAAATTGAAGCAGGGAAAATTGTAAATGACATTTGGGGCATTCTCCTACATTTATTGGAATAGACTCCACTCCACTGACGAGGCATGGGCATATAGGTAGGATGTATTTGGTGGGAGTGGCATGCATTGCAGTAGTAGGTGGCCCAATTTTCTAGCTTCTTCAAAAAAAGGGATCCACCATGCAGGCTATAAAATGGTGTCTGCATTGGTATAGGGCATTGTGTGGGGATATGGGTCTCTGTAGCCTCCTCGAGCGTCGAGCCCATTGGCGGCTACCACTTCTGAAAGGTACACACTATAAACACCATCAAGCTCAAAACTCCATGATGTCAATAGCCTTTAGATCAAAACTTCGGAGCTTGCCTTTCCACAAGCTTAAGTTGGTCATATCGTCAAATGGCCGGCACTTGTGGAGGACACGATACCACTTTGGATCATCTGCTAGGATCTCCTCAACTTGGCCATCTTTGTCTGTAGGGAAGTGGTCTATCTCTATGGAAGGCTATTGTTGGGGGAGATTGTCCAAAGGCACGAATGCTAGCCATAAGATTATATGGATCGGCTCGAGAGTAAGGTCATCTAGCAAGTACTACGCACTTCTTGGGGGTGTATCCGCTGACCTCATGTTTGTGGTGGTGGAGGGCTAGGAAGTGGATGGTTTTGTAGGGGGGGAGGAGGTGGTGGGATTAGGAAATTGAGGTAAGTCTTCAAGGGAGAGGCGGTGGGGCGGTTAGTATTAGTGGGCTGGTGAGGAAATTGAGATGTGCCAGGGTGTGGGCCGTGGAGTTAGAGATAGTGATGGCCATTAGGGTTGCTCATTCTGTTAGGAGGAGGGTGTAAGCGACATGCTCGGTTTCAAAACGATTGAAACCTTCATTGAGCATGCACTATGTAGCATCTAGGATTTTATTATAAAGTGCCTCATGGACTTCCTTGTATAGAGCACACATATGGCCCACAATATATTCAAGAGGTGGTAGAAAATCCATGCAAAGGTAGCTATTGCTCCAACATCAGATCCATCAACTCCTTGAAGAGCTCCAATTAGCAAAAGGCTGTATCTGAAGCCTACAAGCCATCGAGGAAGTCCTAGATGAAACCACCAAGAAGGCGAGAGAATCGGCAGCCATGCTACAGGAAAGAACTGAAGCTCTAGAATAGGAGTTGTTTAGTGGATACAGCCAAGGCCATAATGCTACAGGAAAGAAATGAAGCTCTAAAAGCGAAACAAGCACAAGAGCAGTACAGGTCGGACCCAAGCAGCTATGCACAAACAGATCGAGGCCTTGCACAATTCCCTTCACGAATAGCTCGACAAGAACTACTTATACCATCAAATTGAATGCCCTTTGCCTCCCTTCCCTGACCCTCTCTCCCCTCAGCCCCCTCCCTACCTTCCCTTCTCTAACTCCCTCAGCCCCCTCCCCGCCTCTCTATCCCTGCCCCTTTCCCTGCCTTCACTGTCGCCTATCCGTGCCCCTACCCTCACCTTTCCTACCTCTACTCCACCCTCCACAGCCCCCTCTCAGCCCCTACCCTGACCTCTACTCTCGCCCTCCTCAGCCCCTCTCTCAGCTCCTACCCCTGCCTACCCTCTCGTCTACCCTCAACCCCTTCTCCTCTCCCCTATCCCCACCCCCTTCAGCCCCTCTTTCGCCTCCTTTCCCCCACCCCTATCCTCACCCCTCCATGCCTCCTTGAACCCCTCTCCTCCCCTCAGCCTCTCCATGCCTACCTCAACTCCCTTCCCTCACCCCTCTCTAGCCTCTCTCCCCTTCTCCTTCATCTCTTAGCCTATCCCCCCCTCCTCCTCTCTTTCTCAATCCTAGTCTCCCTCCCTCTCCTTCCTAGCAGCATTTTAATCAAACAGAGTTCAACTGTGTTCGTGTCGGCCTTTCCACCTCAATTGATAATGGCTCAGCCTTCAACCGCTCCCATCGATCACAAAAACCATAACATTCTCAAAAGGCGAAGCTACAACAACTCTGAAAAGATACAAAGCAGGATAGCTTAACATTTCTCTTTGCTCGCATCCATGGGTTCCACCCTTCCAGATTATAGACTATAGGGAATGGATGCTCGCCTCTTTACCTGGAGACCTTGCAGGGCACCTCATAGATGTTCGTTTGCTTGGTTGAGGTTTCTTTCAGGTTGTTTTTTATTCTGTGGATGTAGCAATAGGTACAATGCTTTAGGCCAATCCTTTGGCACTGAGCTCCAAGAGGATCTTCTTGACACCTTTCTTGTCGCGGGCTTTGACCCTGTGGAGGAGGATGGCTAGACATTTCCACTCTTCCTTAGATTCTCGGACCTCCCTCAGGTGTACCATCAACTCTTATCTTCCATTGGAGCCGCTTTCGGGATGGTCACCGAGATCCGCCACCCCCTTCCTGGGATGCCTTCTTCGACAGTAGAGGCAGTCAAATCGGATGGGGTACCACGTGTTAGGGTTAATGTCTCTGACCCCTAACCTCACGGATAACCACATCATGCTCCAATGTCTAGATGGCCCCTTCTTTAGGCAAAGAGTCAAGATTGCTGGGAGACAAGATTAGTGTTAGGATTTGCAGGACCCTAGGCACTTTGCCAGAGATTGCCCAAGGAAGAAAAAAAAGAAAAGGCCTAAAAGGTCCACAGGTGTAGCGCCTCCTAGCACCACCTCGACTGGACCTACTTCACATTCTACTGCACATCCTACCACTTCTCACATTATTGGACCTTCCACCTCCCACCCAAGACCATCGGCTACAGCCTCTTGTCTTGGACCTTCGTTTACAACACGCAATCTTTCCTCACCTCAAATGTCAGAGGTCTCATTAACCCTAGAAGAAGTCAGGAGTTGGCACACTAGATGAGGGCCAATTCATTATCCCCTCACTTTCTAGCCCTTCAAGAGGTCAAAGTCACTGGTTCAGTTTTGAAAAATAGGCTCAAAATAGTAAAATAGTAGATAGAAGGAGAATCTAGTATTGCAGTAACCATGAACCAACCGTTGCCTCCTCTTGCTACCTCCAACTCTTCTGTCATTGAGAGTGCCAGAGTTGGGACTAGCTGTACCCTCCTTGTTGTGCGGTGTGGCACCCTATGATGGTTAATAGGCCAATTCTTTAGCTGGATAATGTGCTTAATAAGGTGCATGAACATCATCAGATTCAATTGTTTGCTAAGGCTTGTGTCATTGAATGTCCATCTCATTATAGAAAGAATCGACCTAGTTTATATAAAACCGAATGAGCTCAAGGATTTGGAGCTGCAGATTGGTGACGACCACGTTATGGTGGTCTAACATCTCCATCTTTGTGAGGAACCGCAGTATGCATGTTGGCTTCACATATGCTGGGTCCTTGATACCATCAAAGGCGATTCCTCCCTTGTGGCAAAAATTGTCGTCCAATCGACCAATGGGGCTAGCTTTTGTTCCAAGTTTTGGACCTTCACGAATGGCTCTGTCATCATAGGAAATCCGCACACTGCCTTGATGGTATATATGCTAAGCTGGAAATGATGAGTAATGCCTTGGTCATCTGTGAAGAATGTCACCTTGGTCGAATGATCATAATTGTCAATGAATTGCATGACTAGTTTTAAGTAAGGGCATGAGTCCACTGATGGCCTCCAAATATGGCTTAACCTTTGGATTATGGCAAGCCTAATAGCAGATATAGCTGTGATAGAAGATATGGAAGTGAAGGTTGGTCTTGTAGTTAAAGGAGGAGTGAATGGAGAGGCCGTTCAGAGCATCTAGCCATTGAACATGTTGGCAGTGGTGGTGACTAAATGCTCCATATAGAGGGGAGCTAGGGGGATGACCTTTCTTCTCTTGGATGGGCGGAAGGTCAAGGCTTGGCCAAACTCTTCAAGACAGGGATGGACCTCGGTCTCTACTATGAGCTTATCATCTGTGACAAGACCAGGAAGGGGCAGAGAGATTGGGAGAGTAGAGGACGGGGTAGAGAGGGGGGATATCGAGTGAACTACAGTGATGGAGGGAGTGTGGATGGGCTAGAGAGGCTAGGGGTGTCGATGTGAGTGTGGCTAGACTCCATTGGGCCAAAGGAGTGGTAGATGGCAAAAAAGACAGAGAGTCATCAGAACTCTTATTCACACGAGAAGGGCAATCTAAGCCCTTCTGGAGCACTTCCTAACTTTTTAGACATTTTTTGACATTTCTAAGAGTGTGTGAGGCGCAGCTTAGTGAAGGGGGTGCTTATTGGGGGCCCTTAATAGTGTAGAGGACATGAGGTTGACTTACCAACCCCATGGAGCAACTTCTACTTTGTATGATTGGGTGTAGATAGGGGGATCCCTATTCACCTAAGATGCTTGATGAGTGTGGACTCTTGGAGGTGCATATGGTGCTATTTCCACCTAAGGCTTGGTACTCCGTTATGGGGACTTCTATTTTTACCATTGTGGTGGGTCTCCTGTTGTCACTTAGACCCAAGATATGATCAATGAAATCAAATTGTCGGGGACTTAGTGTACCTGGCCTCTTTCCAAGCCGCATACTTGTTGAGTGTGCCTATAAAGAGGGAGAAGAGGTGTGCCTTGGAGTAGTGAACAAAGAGCATTATCGGCTCTCTAGTGCTTAATTACGTGGTTCAGGCACCAACATCTATTGGGAGCAATATGGCTTTAAGGTCATCGTCAACTTGAGGAACCATTCAAGTCTCCATGGCACTTGGGAGAATGTTCATGCCTGAAGATGGTACTTGTAGCGTAGGGCAACAGTAGATTCTTGTGGCACTGGCCCATTTTTAGGAGCAAGTTCTTGTGTTGCTACTGTCAGTTGTTTATCTCGAGGTAGAAGCAAATGCTCTACTCAATGGTCTGCTTTTGGGAATCCATTAGGGCACAGGTGATTGGGCCTCTGATTCTCCTTTGATGTAGCAGGTCTTGTGTTGCTGCTCCCTTTTTAGGAGCAGGTTCTTGTGTCACTGCTACTATGGTAGTTGATGATGTCTTCCCTTGCAACATAAGAATTCGTGGGTAGAAGGGAGTTACTTGCGACCTTTCCTTAACTATATTTTTCCTTGATAGGCTAGCAATAGGTTCTTGTGGTGCTACCTCCATTTTTGAGGCAGGTTCTTGTGGTGCTACTTTTGTTTTAGAGATAGGTTCTCATGGTGCTACTTCTATTTTAGAGATAGGTTCTTGTGGTGCTATTGCTGCCTTGCCCTTAGTTGACATCAAAGACTACTTGGTATGAATCGGTGTTCCAAGGGTGGGAGGAGTGGCTAAGTGGCAGGTCTTAGGCACCCAAATATACTCGTTGCCTTCGTAGTAGCCCTGAGCCTAAAGCAAGCTCATAGGAATCCACATAGGGTGGCTTCTTTGCTTTTTACCTTTTAACGCACATCTCCTTCTTTGAGATTTCTTTGGTTTGGCAGCTTGTGCTTGAATGAGTGTAGGAAGTAGAGGTGGGAGCAAGGTGGTATGATGAAGTTGATCTTCTAGCAACTGAGGAGTATTGGCTAGAAGCATACCTTTTGGAATCCAATGGTGTGCTTTTCTTTTGAGGAAGTGGTAGGGGTTGTGCCCGTCTCGATATGGCAGATACACCTACTAGTGGCCTTCTTGCCTTCTATCTTGTGCCATGAGGGTATCGGCATTGAAGGTGGTTAGCCCCACATTGTGTTAATAGGGGCAGATGAGGAGGCTTCTATTGTCTTTAGTGGACTTACGGATTCTTGTAGATTGGAGCGGGCACGTTGTTGGACTTGCAGGTCATGAGAGTCACTAAGTTTGAGGCTATCGAACCGATTGATACCACCGAAGTGCATCCATCATTTGTCAATGTCGATGTGTGTTCTTGCCAATCGATTTGGCAACTGACCGCGTAGCAATAGGTCCTTCCAAGGATCATATGTTTGTCCATGGCACCTACAAGCATCACATAGTACTTGCCACCTTATGGTTATTTACTTATATTGGCAATTCCACATAACCTATGGCTAGGGAGGCTTGACCATTTATTACTTGTACCATGACAGGAGTAGGTTCAAGTGTTACCATAGATGTCAAGAGCTTGGTGCACACCTCATAGGATATTAGGTTGTAGCTCGGCTTGGGGTCCACAAAGGTTTTCGCAGAGCAAATAGTCCCCTTCCACAATTGAAAATCCACTTGCACTCTAGCGGGTGCAATGGTTAGATCATCCATGGGGTTTAACCCTTCCACGAATGCTTTGCAAATTGCTACAAGCCCTAAGTGTTTTGCCTTGGCTTGCTCGGCTCTAGTTTCCTCTATTGCTTGTTGTTTCATATAGGCCACTTCTTTTTTCAGCTCCTTTTTTCAATGGATGGCTTGTAACGTTTGATGCATTAGGGGGCCACAATAATGTTTGAGTTTACTATCATTAATGTAGCCATCCATCTCAACTCCATCAAGGGTCGCAATCTGGCATGACCCTTGCTGGCATGACCCTTGCAGGCATGATTTCCACAACTCGATATGGACATACCATAGTATTTTAGCTTACATTTTGTATTCCTTATGCTATATAATAGTGTAAGGTTACCTTCCTTGAGGTCCTTGTTTCAAAGATTACAGTCAAACCACTTCTTATGGTGAAGTTTCTCGACCTTGATGCCATACGCTACTCTCAGTAATCTTGTTTCGTCAACCTTTTCAAGCTCTATCACCCTTTCCAGAAAGTCTCGTCCCATAATCTATCTTTGACAGCAACTCTAAGGCTTGGAACTATAAATTCCAAGGCATAATTGCTTCAACCCCAAACACAAGGCTAAAGGGTGTTAGTTACTCATGACCTTGTATGCCATTCGATATGCCCAAAGTGCCGTGGTGAGTTTGTGTTCCCAGTCATTATGACTGGCCTCCACCGTGCACATCATTGTTTGGCACAAAGCCTTATTAGAGCTTTTAGCTTGACCATTTGCTCTAGGGTAATAAAGGGTAGATTTTCTATGGATGACTAGGAACGAACTCATTGAAATATGAATTGTATCATTGATAAAGTGTCCGTGGATCACTCATACTTTCAATTGGGAGGTTGATGTTCTCATAGAGGAACTTAATGTTGTTCTTGCATCAGCCTTCATGGTGACCTTGGTCTTTGCCCACTTCGTGAAATAGTTTGTGGCCACGATGATGTATCGGGCCCACATCCCTTTTGCAATTAGACTAATTGGTCCTACATCGATGCCCCATTTTTTGAATGGTTGATCGGTTGAAACTCCTGTTAGAGGCATATTATCTTATTTAAGAGGTATGGAAGCTCACTGCCAAGGTTCACAATGCTTAATGAACTTGACAACATTCGCAAAGAGAGTGGGCCACCATAAACTTGCTTGTAGCACCTTGCAGACCATAAGCTCTCCTGTGAAATGCCCTCCTGCGATGCCTGAATGGGCTTCATCCAACACCTCTACAAACTCATTTTTGTGAATGAGTTTTTTGGCCCTATCCTTATTGAGGGCCTTGTCTTGTTCGATCTTCTGTGCCCATTTCGGTATTAGATCTACAAGCAATAAGGGAGCCTCTAGAAGATCATCGTCCACTCTTGTTGCCGGTTCTCCATTTGAAATTCAGGATATGTGGTCAGCCACAAAGTGAGTGCGTCCCTTTTGTACAACGATGGTGAAATAGAACTCTAAAAGAATAAGCACCCACCGCATGATGCATCCGATTATGTAGGGTCTATTTACTAAATATAGGATGGCCTGGTGGTCTACAAAGAACACAAACTTCTTTTCCAAGAAGTAGTGCCGAAGCTTCTTTACACTATAAACCATTGTAATTCCTCCCCTTTCCATCTTTGTGTAATTCGTCTCTGCATCATTAAGTTGGCGACTTGCAAAATATATCAGCTATACTCGGTTGCACGAATGCGCACCCTATCGCAAACTTAGAGGCCTCGATATGAACATGGAATATTAAATCCTACTTTGGCACTTGCAAGATCGGGGTGGAAGCAAAAATGAGTTGAAGGGTTTCGTAGGAGGTTTGGCAATCCTCCGTCCAATGGAAAATGATCAACAACTTATACAAAGGGCGAGCACTCTTGACATAGTTTTAGATAATTCTATGATAATAGCCCATATGCCTAATAAATCTTTGCACACCCTTTGCATTAATAGGGGGTGGTAGCTCTAGTATGAGGTTATGTTGTAGTCAGTGGAAATTCCATTCTTGGACACAACATGTCCTGGTATGACCCCGTGTTTAACCTAGAATTGGCATTTGAGAGAGTTGAGGCAGATCCAATAGAGGCAACACCATTCAAAGAGTCAAAAGTATTTAAGATGATCATCCCATGTGGAATGTACAAAAAAATCATCTAAAAATGCATCTAGGCCATCCCTCAGGTACTCTTTGAAAGCTATGACCATTAATCATTGGAATGTTGTAGGAGCATTGATGATCCCAAAGAGCATCAGCTTGGAAGTGTGATTATATCTAGACAATCTATCTAGGAATCTGTAAGCCTCCTTTCCAGTGACTCTTTCCAGCACATGCTTTGTAAAAGGGCCATATTGATAATGGTCTTTTTGGGTCGCTGCATTTACATTTTTTAGATTGACCCATACTCGGATCTTACTGTTCTTTTTCAAAACAATGACAATTGGGGAAACCCAGTCCATATGTTTGTCATCCATCATCGAGATGGTATGTTGTATGACCTCATGTGGCACGCCCTTCATATTAGTGTACTTCCAAGCAAAGCAATCCTCATATTCATGTAGGAGGGCAATTAGGGCCTCTTCTTCCCTGGTTGTGAGGTCATCGGCTATGTAGACTAGTTTAGGATCTTTGCCTTCTAATGCAAGGTCCACTTTAACCTCCTTTTCTTCGTCATCCTCTAATGCTTTTAGGACAAGTTGCTTCTCCTTAGGAGAATTCTGTGTTTTTTTGGCCTTTTAGGCCTTATCTCCCTACAGATATTTAGTTTGCAGTAAAACCTTAGACATGGATAAATGGTTTCCTTTGCCTTAAGGGATCCTGGGGGGGCCTTAATTCTGTCTAATCTAGCTCCCCAATTAGAAGAGAATTCATGGTGTGCCGTAACACACTAACATATCTCAACCAGTGGATGTCAGTCTTGACCTTTCATACCCTCTTTCCATCCTCAAGTGCCCTCAAAATATTAATCATGTTTAAGGGGGCTATTGCCCTTGGCACCTTGAAATCGTAGGCTGCCATTTGTGTCCCTATTTTCTCGACTCCGTCTATGGTTGCAAGGACATGCATCCAATTCTATGTGAACTCTGGCTCTGGCAGCGGAGCATACCAGTGTTCATCCCGGTCCTCTCCTGCATCCTTCTCATTGAAAGCTTGGAACACGTTTAGAGAGGTGGTACGTTATGTGGTATTGGACTTGGCCATGAATAAATTACTAGTCATAGCATGTGCCTTCCAAGTTTGAAGGTCAACCCTCATAATTTGTTCATCCTTGCATAGATAGATCCTATTAGAGGACTATACATAGATAGATCCTATTAGAGGACTATACATAGATAGATCCTATTAGAGGACCATACATGGACTAGACCCTATGCGCGCATAAAGGGCATTCCTAGAATGACGTCATACCCATCTAGCTATCCATGGAAATCCATCACCACGACAAACCAAATGTGGTCGGTGAGGCTAAAAGGTTCTGATCTTAATATCTGCAATGGGAAACGCTCATAAAACCTGCAAATCCTTGAAAAACACAACAACACTCTTCGAAAATACGCACAAACTCTCAAAACTCACAAACAAAAGAGACAGAACAAGCATGCTGGGTACAATCTCCCCCCATAGGAGTGGTGCTCTCCTTCCACCTCCTATGTATTTATGTATATTCCTCCAGAAAAGCTTCTGAGCAAAAATCATACAAAGGCCTCTGTGCTTTCTTCCATGCACCCTTTTACAAAAAGCCCATCCACCTTCTAGAATAGCTGGCTTTTTCTAAAAATAAAGCTTTTTCTAACTTCAGTTTATTCACTTAGCCAAGCCACTAATATTCTAAAATTCAAATATGTACATAAGCTTTTGTAATATCAAAAATTAGGCATAAGCCTTATTCATCCTCGCATCACTGGAGTTGCGCCTACGTGCCCAAAATATGGTGGATCATGCTTGCCAGATGCCATCGCCCGATCAATTACTCTTCCCTTGGATTCACACAATCAATAGTAATGAAGTATTTCAAGCATAAGATAACCTTGGAATTACTCACCACAATCAAACAACCTTTCAGTATTATAGCAACGTGAAATCAATAAATCACATATGAATGGTGCACACATGCGACACATACCATCTCATGGTGCACCTGATGCTACACATGAATAAAATCGTACAGATGGTGCACACATGCTACACATGCTATCATCGCGTAAGTGGTGCACACAATGCTACACACTCATACAGCCGCAGCCGTATATCCAGCCATGTAGGAGCACACATGCATCACTACGGAATAGCTAGCACACATGCATCAACTGCGCGACAAAAATGCTCGATCTCACTAAACTAAATACTGAAGGATTAAATTAATGGGATAATTCCAATTCTCGTAACATCCCTCTTGCTTGAAATCGCGATTGCCCTAAATTGCGCGACAAAAAAGTAGTCAATAAATCAGGGTACTGGCGAAAATATCACTTGGGCATCCACTTAGCATCCTCAACGGGGTGGTTCTTAAATGTAAGAAGATAAATAGGATACAAGTTTCCACGTCTCGTTTGAGTGATTTGTTGATCAATGATCTTGTTTTGCTCTAAGAGCTAGGTCTCTCCTTGAAGCAATGGTGCATCGTCTAAATAGGTCGAACTGGTGGGTCTCCATGGAAAGGTTTTAGGAGGTGCACATAGAAGGAATTATGAATTTTCCAATCGGGTGGTAATTCGAGCCGATAGGCATTGTCATTAATGCGCTCCAAAACTTTAAAGGGACCATAGGATCAAACTTAACTACAGGGTGTGTCTCAATACTCTTAAGTCTGTGCTTCTCAATACGTAACATAACTAGGTCACCTTTAGCAAATACAACTTTCTTTCTACCCTTGTTTGCACGTGTAGTATACACAGCTTGAGCATGCTCGATATGCTTTTTGACAGTAGCCAAAATGCTAGAGAAATCTTCAGTAAATCGATCAGCAGCCTCTACTTAGTGCTTACGGCAGGTCAATGGAGTAGGAATGGTCTTTCCATAGACAATTTGGAATGGAGATTTGCCTATAGCAGAGTGCTTAGTGTTGTTGTAGGCAAATTGTAATATGTGTATAAATTTTTCCCAGTTGCCTGGCTGACCAAACACGTAAGCACGTAACATGTCACAAATAGTATTTTGTGTGACCTCAGTTTGGCCATTAGACTCGGGATGAAAACTAGTGGAAAATTCTAACTTCGTACCAAGATTGTCAAAGAGTGCGGTCCAGAAGTTACTACAAATTTTACTATCCTGGTCTGACACGATTACTTTTAGAAGGCCATGGTGTGTAAAGATGTGTTGATGAACAAATGAGCAGCCTAAATTGCGGTCAAGGTCTTCTTACAAGGAATAAAGTAAGCCTGCTTGCTAAATTTATCAATGATAGTCCAAATCATATCAAAACCTGAGCTAGTTGTAGGAAATCTAGTAATAAAGTCCATAGAAATCTGCTCCCATGGGCCATCAGGAATTGGTAAAGGCATAAGTAAACCTTGATATTTGCCCTTGTAGCTCTTGACTTTTTGACAAAGATGACATTGTGCAACAAAAGTTGCAACATCAACTTTAAGCTTAGGCCAGAAAATATCTTGAATTACAGTCTGATACGTAGCAGCGACGCCTCTATGTCCCATGTAGGGTGGCTGATGTACCTCTTCTAGTACCAAGCGTCGAAATGGTGCAGTGACACACAAGCACTTTTTGTAGAATAGATAGTCATTATGAATGGAATACGAGGCCATAGGGGGGCTATTAGCTTGCTTAATCTTATGCCAAATTTCTGAAAAGTCTCGATCAGTAGGATAGTCCACCTTCATAGGCTCGAAAGTGTCTCCCTCGATGACTGAGATATAATTTATGCTAGGTCAACGACTCAGTGCATAGGCAACTACATTGTCTTTTCGTGGTTGATATTGGATCATCGATTTAAACCTGTCAATAAAGGTAGCCCATTTAATGTGCCGATCCGAGATCACCAGCTGAGTAAGGAGATGTCTAAGACTCTGGTGATCAATCTTAATGAGTAACTTGGAACCCATAAGATAGTGTTTCAGAGTTTAAGGGCATGCACCACAGCGGCTAATTATTTATCATACATGGAACAGTTTAGCTCTGCTGGTTTTAATTTACGTGACTCAAATGCAATTGGATGGTTATCTTGCATGAGCACAGCCCCAAAACCCTGTCCACTAGCATCAATAACCATGACAAAGAAGGGTCTCGTAAACTCTGGCATGGTCAAAACTAGTGTGTGTGTCATTGCACCCTTAAGTCATTGAAAAGCTAAAGTGTGCTGCTCACCCCAAGAGAAAGCACGAGTCTTACGCAATAGTTTGATCAATGGATGTTCCTTGTGTGCAAAATTTCTAACAAATTTGCGATAGAAACTACATAGACCTAGAAAAGATCATAACTCATGGATATCTTTAGGCTATGGCCAATTTACTATCACTTCTAGCTTCTTGGGATCTACTTGAATGCCTTCAGCTAAAACAATGTGTCCAAGATATTGAATTTCAAGCTGGAAAAAAGAACTTTTCTCCGGGTTGGCATACAGCTGGTTCTCATGTAAGAGAGAGAAAACAAGATCCAAGTGTTTCTCATGTTCCTCCCGACTCTTGCTATAAATCATGATATCATCAAAGAAAACTACCACAAAGTCTTGATAGGGTAGGAAGATATGATTCATCATCCGACTAAATGTGGCACATGCATTGGTCAATCCAAAAGGCATAACAAGAAATTCATAGTGACCAGTTTGGGTTCTAAAAGCAGTCTTGAAAATCTCGGGCTCGATCACTTTGACTTGATGATATCCTGATAGATCTTGCTAAAGATTGTGGATCCTTAAAACTTGTCGAGTGGATCATCAACTCTCAGAATGGGGTATCGATTTTTCACAATGATTTTATTTAAGGCACGATAATCGATGCACATTCGAAAAGTTCCATTTTTCTTCTTGACAAGGAGAACGGGTGTCATGTGTGCTAGGTTAGTAACCTGATGTGCATTGGGTTGTTAACCCGACATGCAGGGGTTGTCAATGCAATGGGTTTGTTGGCTTAGTAACCGAGGGCATCGAGTTAGAGTTGACCCCTATTTTGGCCAAGATTTGGTGCATTAATTATGCCAACTGGCAAATATTTTGTTAGGTGTCAGACTATCAATGGATGTCAGATGATGCCATCATGGTGTTAGCATGCTA
Organism: Dipteris shenzhenensis; assembly: GCF_047967505.1. NCBI lineage: Eukaryota > Viridiplantae > Streptophyta > Polypodiopsida > Gleicheniales > Dipteridaceae > Dipteris > Dipteris shenzhenensis. The sequence goes on from NC_141609.1 coordinate 2,427,828, forward strand.
ATGCAACAAAGTCAATGATAGCCAAGCTTGGTCAGCAGTAATGCATCAGATTTTTAACCCATCATGCGCTGGGTTACTAACTAGCACGTTTGCTGCATTACAGTTAATGTAGCACTTCTCTCTAAGACTACCTGGCTGACAAAACTTTTGGGATTCTTTGAGTTTCTGGGGCCTTTGTACACTGTTTGGAGTGCATGGGGATTGGTTTTCTAGTTGCTCTACCTACTAAACAACATGAAGCAACAAAGAGGAATAAAAAATAGCAAAAAACAAGAAAGTTTGGACCAAAATGGAAGGTTTTCTTCCCAAGATAGACTGTTTGTCATTCCCAAGACCTTGGAACTTCAACCCAATCATAACCGTTCATATATTTCAATGGGATGGGACTTCATCCAAGGTTTAGCAATGATTCTAAGTTTATACATAGCACCTTTTGAAGGGAGGGCCAACCTTATTCCTTTGAGATTCCTCCTTGCCACTCTCCCTATTTCTCATGTTATGAGCACTTGGACCATGTTCCAAGGCTGAATTCCATTGCTTCCTCTCATCATATCCTTCTCTCTGCTCTATCTTGTAAACCATTATGGGCACAGTTCCATGGGGTTAACAAAATCATTACGTATCAATACTCAAAATTCAAATCTTTCATACCTTGGAGTCATCAAGCTTAAGAGCTTGTTGTCCTTGGGGCATCAAGGCTTTGAAGCCCTCAAGCACCTGATTTCCCAAGGGAAAATAGTCCTTATGGCATCAATATGTTTTGATTTCATCCTAAACGAGGGCATCTTGAGGCCTTGAGCCCTCAAAATCTTGATGCTCAATGTCATGAAGACCTTATGCCATCAAGGCCTTGATGCCCTTGGGGCAACAAGGGCTTTTTCCATTAACCCCTTACGTACCTCTTATGTACTCTCTTATGAGCTCATGTTTTATGAACCTAGGGCATGGAGGACTTAAGCTCTTGATGCTTGAGGTTCATCAACTTCTCATAACATCAAGCTCTTCATGCCCCATGGGCATCAAGTCCTTATGCCATCAACATGTGTTGATCTCTACATGAACCTAAAGGACCATGATGCCTTGATACCTCAAGATGTCAATGTCCCTTGGGGCCATCAAGCCTTTATTCCATCATCCACTGTTGTACTCCCTTCTATATAAATCTTTGATTAACCAACAATTTCATCCTAATGCTTTGAACCCTCAAGTGATTGATGCCCTAGGAGCACCAAGCTTTTGAGCCCTGAAGCCCTTGATGCCCTAGGGACATCAAGTCCTTATGCTATCAACCACTTTTGAGCTCCCTTATTTATAGATCGTCTTTTGGCTCAACATTATTTGTTGCCTTTTTCCTTTTAAGGTATCCTTAATGTGAGAAGATGTACTTTTGAGCAAGGTACATTCAAAGCTCGATGTTGTCTTTCCTAAATGCCTCTACAATTTCATCACAACTTGTTAATTGATATTCTTCCACATCATCGATATATTCAATTAACTTTCGTGTTATCTTTGCAATTGAGCCTTCTCCTCCATTTCCTACTAGGTGTCATTGCTCCACAATTGTAATCCATGATAGAAAGCTCGATTGCAATCAACTCTTTGGATGCAAATTCAATATCAAAAATAATACATGGTATCATTCCCCATGTGTCCATACTCAAAATGATACCAACATAATTGATATGCTATCCCAAGCACAAGCACATAGCAAGCAAAAGACATAAGATCAAAAGAGCTTGACATTATGAGATCATAATAAGTATTACTTAAGGGCTTAGGGAACTGATAGATTGAGGGCCATGGCTTAAATTTTGATGCCCCTTGGGCATCACTAGCTTTGATGGCATAAGGTCTAGATGTCACATGGTCATCAAGAGCTTAAGGCTCAAGGCTCATGTTGATGGCATATGGACTTGATGCCCTAGGGCATGAAGAGCTCTAGAGTTCAAGACCTGGCATGAATGGATTGCAACTTGAGGAATAAGAAATAATGATACCAACTATTCATGAGATGATCAATAAGGGGATGAGTCCCTTCCGATAAGAGCCTTTATCCCTCAAACTGCTCTTTACTAGAAAGTTTGAAATAAGCAATGAAATCAAGCCATGGAAGTTGAGAAAGATATGATCTTTGAAGCATAATAAGTTGAGCAAGAGAGCTTGGACTGTTAAAGCTTTTCGAGGTAAATAATGAAGTTAAACTACTCTATATTCTCTAACAACATCATTAAGAGAACCATGGACTCTGATACTAGGTTGATGGAGTAAGGAGAGTGTTCAAAGAGAGATGAGTGTGCATGAGTGTGGGAGACGTAGACAATGAGATTTTAAGAGGTAGACAATGAAGCTTTTTGAAGTAGACAATTAAGCTAAACTACTCTATATGGTAAGCTACTCTTTTTAAAGTAGATAATGAAGCTAAACTACTTTATATGCTAGGCAAAGTATAACTAGGAACCATTAAGAGAGCCATGGACTTTGATACTATGTTGATGGAGTAGGGAGAGTGCTAAAAGGGAGATGAGTGTGCAAGAGTGTGGGAGAGGAATACCAACACATACTAACTATACCCTACTAACATAAGGGTACAAAGTCAAGTCCCTACTAGCTCACTTAGGTCCTTTAAGACCATAATGCACATGTAATGTGCATATGTAGTGCATTTCATATATCTCAACACTATACACACTATGGCTTCCCTACTAGCTCACTTAAATCCTCTAAGGCCATAATGCACATGTAATATGCATATGTAGTGCATTTCATATATCTCAACACTATACACACTATGGCTTTGCTAGTAGTCCTTGCCTTGTGCTCTAATAAATTTAAGGGAATTTCGCTTTAGAGATGTCCCCATACTAGTTTGTTGAACTTGGAAACTAGGTGTTAAATATGAGGCATTTTCAATAAAGTGGTCACCATCTAGTAGATTAGCATCATGGATACGTAAGCATACTTGGATCAACTTGAATCACCTAAACATAAACTTGCATTAACTTGAATTACAAATTTGGCCACTCAATTGTACATAGGTATCTTGAAAGATAAGAATCGCATACTAAACAATACCCCAGTAAACAATTTCTTAACCCTTTGTCACCATTAAAATTAAATAAACACTAAGGACCATAAGCCATCTTCAATTAACCCTTCTAAACAAAGGAGCCTTGAATCAATGGACTGGTAGAATAAGGTGTTATGTTACTTACATACCTTGAAGCACACTATATAGCACACATATTCAAAGGATCATACCATACTTACCCTCTTCAATCGATCCTTTTTCACTCAACTTTAAGTATCTTCTAAAGACACTTTGAAATTTTACTCTTTCACTCATATTTTGCTTGCACTACTTTTACCAATGGAAACTTTTTCACAAGTAAATACTAATGAATAACTACCCGTAAACACAAGAAGGTGAAGTAGCAAAATCTTAAAGTGTGAACATTTATTCAAACAATGTGAACTCAATACATCTATTGAGTTTTAAGCAAGACTCAAATAAGTACTCATGAGCACCTTTTTTAACACACCCACCCCACTCACCCACCCGTGGTCCTATCAAGGGGCACCTGCCCTAGACCAATGGACGTAAGGTCCACAACTGTGCTAAATTCACACACACCACATACACACCCCCCCAACCATATGTCAAGACACCAAGCCCCAACCTTTAAGATTTGAACTAGGGATCTAGGGATTGGAAGCCTAAAGCCCAAACCACTAGGCCAAAGCCTTGGAGGCATCCATGAGCACTTTTAGTGCAACCATATGAGAGTATGCTTAGATCACAACTAGCCAACTTTTTTAAATTCAAAAGTGGGAGGGAAAATCCAAGCGTACAAGTACAATGGGTCCAAATAACCTATAGTAGCATATTTGTAATGCTCAATATATTAAGTATAACAAAGACAAAGAAGAAGAAGAAACTTAAATTCATGGCATAGGGAACAAACTTGCACGCTTAAGTTCTATCTTCTTACAACATTTCAAAAGAAGTAATTCCTCATCCTATCACATGATGCATTGAATGTAATGTAGTGAACAAGATCCAAATGTAGGAGATATTTTATTTTCATGTCAAATGAAAGCTCCACCTAATGAAATTAAGATGTTTAGTAAAACTATGAGATACACTCACATATTAAGCAAGAAAATGGAGGTGTGAACAAACTTGCATGGCAAAACAAAGAAGTATAAAAGGTTGTCCATTCAAAGAAAAATCAGTATTGAGTAGTCCAACCTATGAAGGTAAATTTCATTGCAACTAATAAAGCTTCCACCCCTATAGAAGCTCTCGTAAGAAAATGTGAAGCTCCCGTTACAAGAGACATGTAAGAGCACCGAGTAAAAATTAGCTAGTTTGGGAGTTCCTACAGCGAAGTAAAGTTAAGGCTTGTCGTCTGTGTTCTATGAGTGTATTACGAAGAGACACAGACTCGAGTCTCGAAAAACTAACCCTCAGGAACAGGCTTATGATTCATAAAGTCTTTGCAATTTGCAAAGCTCGACTCCTATGTATATGAATTCAAAATAAGGTCCTGCAGGCTTTCCTCACTTGTAAACTTGCTGCTGCTACATTGCCCTCTGCCCAATCTCTGAGTTGCCCAGGCCTTATGTACACTCTCTGCTTCTTCTCACCAAGAATATGCCTTCCGGGTTTTAGCTTTGCGCTCAGATATGGTGATAAGCCTTGAGGCTCGGACGAAGCTTGTCGTTGCGTACCCTTGCTTCCACTCGAATGCCTTTTCTGCGAGGAAATTGAGAGCCCTTCTGTAGAAATGCCTCGGCGTTGTATGAAGGTCGTATCGTCAAGCGACAGCTCCTCTCGAGGAGTTTCAATCCAGCTATCAGACTCAGCCCGATCCCGGTGCGGAGGCGTCAAATCGGGACTCGCAGGACCGATCTCTGAGGTGTAAGTTTCTTCGGGGCACGTAATGTTTTCCTTGAGGAGGCCTTTTGAGCCTGCGTGACCACAGGATTTCTCGGATCCGTTGGAGATAGAGCTTGCCTGTTTATTACAGACGCAGAAATTTGAAAATTATAGCTTGTTAGTCATTGTAAAAGAGCAATCTTGACCTTAACGACGCGGAATCGTAAATCAGACCAGAGAACTCACAGATACGTCTGTTTCTCCGGAGAAACACCGAGAAAACCTTCCTGCAAAATTACGGAAAATCAAATAGTTAGCATAAGATCCACACGAAACCTGATTAAATGGAGTTACGAAGAGAATGAGCTTTAAGAAATCACCTGGATCAGCTTCCAATTTTAGACTCCGCTCTGGCGCGATTGACCTTTTTTCCTGGGAGCATGACGATGAAGGAGGAAGCCACCGCAGGGTGCCATCAGCCACCTTCAAGCAATGCATAAGGCTACCAGGGACGGAAGAAAGACTCCCTCTCCGAGACTCGTTGAGAGAACGTGGAGTTGGCGGTCCTTTAAGTCTCTGGCAATGCAAAATCAGCTTGACCTTCCAGCTCTTCAGGCAATGAAATCGATGTAGCTACATTTAAAAAGCGGCGCTGCTTCCTTGGATGCAAATAACAAAATGGCATAAGGAAGAGCGTCTAACCTTAGAGTGGGTCTGGCCCTCAACTTCGCTAGATCCACGAAACTTTTCGCCAGCAACTGTGCTACTGTTTCCGTGATTTGCCATTCTTGAACCTGTCATTCCCGGTAACTGATTTGAAACCTGGCCACAAGAGTAGAAGTGCCTGTGGCGCTAAAGGTACAACAGAAATTTGAAACAGGCATATATCCACAGATGAGCAAAGAGGCGCAAGGCTATACGCACGATGAGCCACGGTAGCAAAGAAGCGAAAGACGATACACAGACGGAAGCTGATGACGTCTTGAGGTCGACGGGCAGGCGCTGCCAATTCTGGAGAAAGGAGAATGAAAACAGAGAGGATGAAGCAAGGAAGGATACCTGAAAGATGTTGAAGCGATGGATGGATGGATGGAGACGAAGAATCAAGGGATGAAGAAGAAGGCACGGAAATGAATGAATGGATTGAAGAAAATGAAGACGAAGAAGAAGAAGAAGAGGAAGGAAGGCCGTTTGACAATTTGAGCTTTGGCGCCACTCCTTAACCTTTCTCATTTACTTAATTAACCCCGTCTTCTTTACCCCCTAATCTCTCCTCTTTTATTTCGAATTTTCCCCCCCTTCCACTTTCACTATCCCAACCCTAATTCGCCCATTCCTCACACCTTCCCACTTCCACACATGAAGATTTCAACGTTTCTCGGCATTCCCAGACATGCCGCCCCACGAAGATTTGAACGTTTCTTTAATGCCAGCTCACGGCACGTTTGGAGACTCTTACAGCAACCATCAAACTGTTTGGTCCCATAGCTTTGGGTATTGCTAGGCTACGTCAGCCTCCTGATATTTCAGGATGTTAGGCTAGAGCTACAATACCAGCCCAGCATTCTTAGCCAGCCCTAGCCCTCCATGGGGTTGTGAGATTGCCTGCTAGTAGGGCTGGGATAGCCACATAAGCATGCACGGGGAGGCTCTCTAAGATCCCAAGGTGCCCAAAACCATCTAGCTAGTGTTTTTACTTCAACATCATTAGACATTTTGGATATGCCACACATGGCTCTATTGCACATTCTTTGTTACAAAGACGAGTAGCATGACCCATCTACAATTCGATAAAAACTCACTTGTGTCAAGTCTCACTGTTGGGATCCTAGGTCAACTTTGATTTCAGTTTAGGTTTTGTGTATAAATCTCAATGTTGAATGCTTCTTAGGGAATTTTCAAATTTGTTTGGAATTGAGAAAAATGTTTTTCATAGCATTGCATGCCTATGTATGCATGGCATATATATTATATGTGTGTATGTCCATTTTATTAAAAATGTATTTAAGAAAAACATAACTTCAAAATCTCTCTCTCTCTCTCTCTCTCTCTCTCTCTCTCTCTCTCTCTCTCTCTCTCTCTCTCTCTATGGAAAGGTTGTAAGGATGGGACTACCTTTTGCCACATGGCACCACACAAATAAGTAAATAGAGAATCGAAGATCAATGAGTAACATCATGGAAGTCAAGACTGGAGAGCCTAGCATGAAAGCATCCCCAACCCTAGAGTTCTACCCCCACCTCCACCTTCTCCATCTCTTCAACAAATTGGAGCTCTACCATGCACTTTTCTACTCCTCTTGCCCTTCATTGCAACAGCCACACAAACTTTCCTTTGAGCTTCTCCCTCCATTCAACCCTCTTGCTTTCATTCCTACACTAGTGAGTGCTCCCCGCCACACAACTCCTTGTTATTGATTTACCCATAACACGTCACTTGGAAGGTCGAACGTCGACATTCCAACTTCTATGATTCTGAGCCTTTGTCATTCCTGGCCTCCACTATGCATTGCTTTACTATAAGTAGCATTCTTAGCCTCCACTATACATTGCTTTTATTATAAGTAGCAATCCACTATAATATGTTGTTTGTCGTAGGGCCCCGTCTTAGATGCCTCTCCCTGTTGAGAATGACTATTTAGACCTATCTCACAACTCTCAGATCTGTTATTTTCTTGAGCAATCTATTAAATTCCCTCAATCTCTCCTACAATGACTTCACAGGTTCCCATTCTAAATCTTGGTTTGTTTAGATGTCCCAATCCGATAGAGTACTTTGGAAACCCTTGCATTTGTGGATGGATCCTTCATCTTGCTTTAAGAGGTCACAAACATCAAATCAATCGCTCGATTAAGCTGATTGCCAATATAACTGTTATTTTGTCAATGCTCGTGGTCGCATTCTTGGTTTACAACCTCAAAAAGGGAGAGCACATTGCAATCGATGCGGGTTCTTTTCAAGTTTTGGCTAACCAAGAGAGATTCACCATGGAAGATGTTAGATCGTTTTAGGTTGCTTTCATGTTTTTGCATAATTAAGAGGGATTCACCATGGAAGATCTAATTAGAATCGCCACAAAAGCTTTTATGAGAATAATGTCCTTGGTGAGTAGCATTGACACAGTTTATAGAGGCATGTTGGTTGAAGGGGGAGTAATTGTTGTGAATATATTCTGTGATACTTCTTTTGAGAGCTTGCTCTTCAGATAGGTATAGATCCTTGGATGACAATTATAAGCTACATTGCTAATCTAAACCTCAAGGCTCCAATCTGGAATCTATGTTAATAGTAGCCTCAAGCAGTATTTGCAACCCCCAGGAAAAAATCTGTCAAATTAGTTGGAAAATCTATTGGAATATAGCGAGTAGGTGCGTAAGCCCTAGATAATGAAAATGGGGTCCTACCATCCGTGACTTGAAGCTAAGCAACATTCTTTGGACTTCGAGTTCCAAGCATGCATTGGAGACTTCAAAATCGCTAGGTTAGAAAGTAATGTCACCGTTGAAGCTTCTCTCACTTTTGATTCTTCGAGCAAATCAATTATTCTTAATTTGGTTGATGACAAACTCCATGTTCTGTGGTTGATATTTTCATATTCATCCTTTAGGAGGAACACACGCACAAATCAAGGAGCTTCCATGGATTACACTTCTTTAGCTCTCAATCAATCAAATGCTTGAGAGAGGCACCACACAGAGGCAATGCACATAGAGGCAGGCAGGCAGGCTCGATGACAAAAGGCAATGCATTGAGAGACGCATGCGGGTTGGTAGCATCACCAAGAAGGTTGCAGCCATGATGCAAGCTATAGGGTAGCAAATTCAAAATTCAAAATGTGCCCACCACACGTGGAGCCTTCCTTTAGGTAGAAGTGGACTTTCCTCTAAGTGCCAGATGTTGTCTTGCTTTGAGAAAATGTATAGATATATATAGATGAGATACAAAGGGCCTGTGGTTTTGGGTAGGAGGGACAAATCACAAAAGTGTCAGAGATAGAGTAAAGATCTAGGGTGACAATAACAAAGGTGACTCATTCAAGGTCAAAGTTGGGGTTCAACTTCATTCCCCTTCGTTTAGCACAATTCCTTTCCTTCTTCAAGGGTATGCCATTGAGGAGATCTCTAAGAGGATTGCCAAGAGGCACGTAGGAGCTAAGACAATAATCCAGGTCTATGAATGTTGCCACCAAATTCACCTTTAAACATAGCTTCTGGACCTAAACTCATGGTTCAACTCTTAGTAAATGCATCATATGTATTTGTCTTCAACCACCTGCTACTTCTATATGTTTTCCAACATAGGTAGGGCTTTCACTTAAGCCCTCTTCTTGACCCAAATTGGCTTCTAGCATTTTTTAGTGGGCCCCTAGGACCAAGTGCTCATTTGGACACATGGAACCAAATTTGGATCACGATGGATCTTGGGCTAATCATTGCCTTTCAATACTTTTGTTGACATGTGGTAACTGGGGGAAACTTTCTAAATGTTATGTCAAGGCAATCCATGTGACATAGGATGATGACATGGCAACCCTAACCCTAACCGTAAGGGGTTTGTATATATTTTATTTATTCTTTTCAACTTTATCTAGTGTACAGTTAGCAAGTCGTTTGTGGTGTGCTCTCTTGAGGCATCGAGATCCTTGAGTCCATGAGAGTGATTGAGAGTTCTCTTGAATGTTCTCTTTGCTAGTTCACTTCTAGTAAGAGATTTCTATTCATTATATTTTTGTTCATTGGCTCTCATAGAGTTCTCCTTGTAGAGCTCCCTTCACCCATAATTTTCCTTCAAAAAACTCTAGAATCTGATATCTAGAACTCATGTTATGGTGTTTTGAAGTTCAAAGGGTTTCTTGTGAGAAAGTGAGAGAAGGTTCAAAAGGTTTTGTTTTAGAGAGAAAAAGTATTCTGAATGGTTGAATCCTTCTTGAGATCTTGTGATTTCTCATTCCGAGATATGAGATTTGAGAGGCTGGAGAGTTGCTTTTCCTTCAATCACTGGGGTTGATTCCCTTATCTATGGCTTCTTTACACCCTGCAAGCTCCTAATGGAAGGCCTAGTAGCTCCAACTGACTAGCAACTCCTTGATCCAAGCAGGCTGCACATGAGTGCCTATGCCATCGATAAGTGCCTCACAATAGCTGACACCCATGCAACTAAAACTAAGGACCAGCTTTCAACTTCAACAACAGAATGCTCTTAGCCAAGGCGCCACCAAAGACTCCTACAACTCTCATAGGCAGCCATCACCTAACCAACTAGCAAGTAGATGCAGGGTGAGCATAAACGACTACCTCTATAGCACAACCAACAACACTCCTCTACGACCACTGGTTAGTAGCTCCAAGATGCAAAGCCTACAGCTCACATCATCTATGTACAAAAGCACCTCCAACTCAACAATGGCATCACTCACAGCTGCAGTGAGGGATTCAATCAACAAGCGACTACCAATGACTAGCAAACGACAGACTCGACCCAATAGCCATCTACATGATCTTGCATGGTGACTAATAGAAGCATCGGCTCCAATGACCACGCTTAGCAACACGACACACAAACTACAACAACAACGACTTCCCTATAGATGACAATGCCTCCATCAATGAGGTGACGAAGATCTCAACTTGCACATCAACAGCTCTAGCAACACGACAAAAGCAACGACCCATGTTGGTGCATAGCTTCCTCCACAAGCAACCCAAACATCGTAGCACATGATGAGCCAAGCCACGGAGCTCATGGAGCACCACTGAACACACAATAGTAGACGCGACTTCATGCTCGACCTGACAATAAATGCCTTCATCAACTCCCTTGCAGAATCTTTGAAGACTCTAGAGGAATCTATAGATTTTGCTAGCCACACAGCAGACCTAAAGAGATAGGGTTAGCCATACCTCTACTCATAATTGTGACACATGGCCATCCTAACTAAGCAACATGTGACAAATAGGTCTACCACATGATCATGAACCTTATCTATCCACGTTAGCATGGTGCCACATCTGGCCCAGCACCTAAAAGGAACAAAAGAAAAAGAAACTATTTGCTGCTTTTCATCGCTCAACAGTTGGTCTAGCTCTAGATCATAGTAGATTAGCTCATCCATAAAGGAGGCAGCTCCAAAGTCACCAATTGAAGCCATGCCAACAAATTCTATACTAATTCCTACTTGGAGTCAGTCCCTACGCTCACATGCGGTTTCACATAATCACATGTCCTAAAACCTGACCATCTACAGATTAGTGGAGTAGATTTCAGAGTTTTTAGAGGTATTGGTAGATTGCACATTGTTTCATTTTGCACTCATATGCCTTCATTGTAAAGCCGTATTGGCTATATTTTAGGCATTTGTGCACATTATTTAAGCCTTATAAAGCCTCTTGGCTATTCTTGACATGATTTGCCACACAAGCCTTTAATAGATTGATTATATATTGTAGTTCTTCTTCACCACCAGTAGTTCAGGTTGTAGTTGATTCAGACACTATTTTCACATACACTTTGAATATATTTATTGCATCATGTCTACTACTAGCAACCTCAATTTAGTGGCATCTGCTTTGTTAGACAGCTCCAACTACAGCACATGGACATGTCAATGAAGACCATTCTTGTACTTCAAGATAGATGGGAGTATGTCAATGGGTCTACACCTAGACCATCTAATGCACCAGTAGCAACTCCTACATTGCTCCACCACAAGCAAAAGGGTCTACACCTATAACAACGGTGTCCATACATGTTGTAAATCCTACCATTGCTTGAGAACAAGTAGAGTGGGACAAGAAACACAAATATGCATATCATTTGATCAAACAAAATGTGCAAGATGTCATGCTAGGACAGCTCCACATAGTGAAGACATCCAAAGAAGCATGGGATCTGTTCATAGCTCTTTATGAGACTAAAGACACATCCATGATTCTCACATTGAGAAATCAGATCAACCAAAGTTTCTGCAACAATAATGAAACTGCTCATGCTTATGTACTTAGGATGAAGGATTACAACAATCAACTCGCAGCAGTAGAAGAGACTATAAATCCCACAAAAATGGTTCAAGTCATTCTAAATGGACTAGGAGAGGGATATGAGATCCTAGTCCATAGTATTGCCATTCAAAGGTATATTCCAACAGTGGAAGAGCTACTATCAGTGTTACTTGGTGAAGAATGCTGGACATTTCAAGCAGATGCAAAGGTCATCCCAATGATCAAACCTTCACAGCTTCAGACAGAGGTAGATTATCTTAGAGTAGTGGTCATCATCATCAACAATAGCATCTAAAGCAGCAACATCATCCAAGGGGAAATCATTCCAATAGAGGAATATTTCAAGGAAGAGAGAATGCATCCACCAACATGTCAAACTTTTACTGCACCTATTGTCATAAGTTTGGACACTATGAAAGAGATTGTCACAAGAAGCAGTACGACAAGGAGGTCAATCTAGTAGTAATCAAGGGAATTTTTGCGAAAGAGAAAATCACAATGTTGGATATTCAAGTCACAAAGTCATTATGCCAATGAACCTCATAATATGTATCATGCAAATGAGGATATGTAGAAGATGGATACAATATACATTGACATAGATGTAATTCCAAAGAGGAATGCAACTATCAAGTTGACCAAGCAGATCAAGATCCCTAGTACATTGGTGGCAATACATTAGTGCACATGACAAGGCATCAAGAATGGTTGACAGAGTTGAAACCATTAGAAGGACCAAAGAATGTTAATCTACACTTTAGATAACACACCAAATCTAGTTCAAGGGAAAGCCATTGTCCCCATGAATGATTTTATTGGTATAAAAGGATTGGTGAAATATGTACTCTATGTTCCAAAGCTCATCCAGATGGGCAAATGATAGAACCCAACTATCGAGTCATCTTCGATGGAGATGAAGAGATAAATCTAGAGGAGACTAGCTCGTGGAAAAAGTAGTCAAGGAAGGATGCTTATTTAGAATGCTAGCTTCAGTGCCGGACATACATGCCATGTTAGCTCAACAACAACTAATGCCACTTTCCATAGTATGGCATAAGAGATATGAACATGTCAATTTCAAAAGCTTGATGTAGTTAAGAAAAGAATATGGCAATGGGAATTCCTAAACAATAGTTTCTTTGAATAGTTTGCAAAGCATGTTGCTTCAATAGAACCAACCTTGGTAGAAGAACCTCTCAAGCAAGAGGTATTCTTGATATGATTCATACATATGTATGGGGTTATGCACATACTCGCATCATCAATGGTTCACTTTACAACTTGACTTTCATTGATGACTACAACATATATTGTTGGGCTACTTTCTGAAAGAGAAATCTGAAGTCTTTTCCAGATTTCAAGAATGCAAAACCATGGTAGAGAGGCACAAAAATCAAATTCATGAGATCAGATAGAGGAGGTGAATACATGTCTTCATCATTCATGAACTTTTGAAGAAGTAATGGCATTCAAGGACAATTCACATGTGCAGATACTCCTCAATAGATTGCAATAGCTGGAAGGAAGAATGGGACTTTAGTTGACAATGCTAGAGCAATGCTCACCAAGAAGTATTTGCCGAATCAAGATTGGGCAAAAGCAATTGCACTACAACATTGGGTCTACTTTTTGAAAGAGAAATCTGAAGGCTTTTCCACATTTCAAGAATGCAAAGCCATGGTAGAGAACCAAGCAAGCAGAAAAATCAAATTCATGAGATCACACAGAGGAGGTGAATACATGTCTTCATCATTCATGAACTTTTGTAGAAGGAATGGCATTCAAAGACAATTCACATATGCAAATACAACTCAATAAAATGCAATAGCTGGAAGGAAGAATGTGACTTTAGCAGACAGTGCTAGAGCAATGCTCACTAAGAAGCATCTTTCAAATCAGGATTAGGCAAAAGCAATTGCACTACAAACTAGTTGCCTAATTGGCTTCCAACTAAACCAACTTAGGGTATGAGACCTTATGAGGCATTCACTAGATACAAGCCATGCATTAGGCATCTTTGTGTATTTAGTTGCATAGCATATGCGCACATACATGGTGTGAAATCACATAACTGCATCATGGTACCTGTGAAGAGAGCAAAGCATAGAAGTTGTATGATCTCATCAATCAAAAGATGATTCTCACCCAAGATGTAATCTTTGATGAAAAATTAGAATGGAAAACATAAGAGATGGTCATACCAATTTCTCAATCACCTACAAAAAAGGTTGATGAAGAAGAGGAAGAATTGCTAAAGAACCCATAAGAAGAGCAGCAACTCAGATGGCCTACTAGGAAAAGTAGACCGCCAACCAGGTTGACATATGCTCCAAAAGCCAAAGCAATTCAGGTTGAAAATACCAATTATTCTCTAATGACTACCATCATGGCTATAGTTGGGCCAGTGTACTTTGAAGATGTAGTTATAAGATGAAATAGCAAATTACTATGAATGAAGAAATGAAAGCTTTGTATAAAAACAACACTTGGGAATTATGTGACCTTCCACCTGGAAAGAAGGCCATAGCAAACACATGGGTTTACAAAGTGAAGTACAATCTAGATGGAAGCATTGAAGATACAAAGCCAGACTAGTTACAAAAGGAATTGCACAACAATATGGTCAAGATTATGAGGAGACTTATGCTCCAGTAGCAAAGATGGATTCCATACAATTCTTGATATCACTAGCCACACTCAACAAATGGAATGTGTACTAGCTAGATGTCAAGAATGCTTTTCTCAATGGTTACCTAGATGAAGAAGTCTACATGCAGCAACCAGTAGTGGATGTTGAACCAGGGAAAGAGCATCAAGTTGTTGGTAAGTATTTTGCTAATCTGGGATACACAAAGTCCAATGCAGATCATACTCTCTGTTACAAAGTTCAAGGGGAAGACATTACTATTGCACTTTTGTATGTAGATGATAGGAAGCAATAATACCTTCATTAGCAAGCTGAAACAAGACTTATATGTAGCATTTGGACTTATGCATTGTTGTCTTGGAGTTGAGTTTCGGACAGCACCTTCATGAGCCAACAGAAATATGTGGATAGTCTCCTGAAGAATTTTCATATGGCAGATTGCAAGGTTGCAGCCACTCCCATGGAATAAAGGTTGGCACTTATAAAAGATTTAGAAAAGCATACCACCAATGACAAGTACTATCAATAGCTCATCGAAACTCTTATATATCTGACTGTCACTAAAATTGCATTTAGGGCTTCCTCCCTAATCTACATCACAGAACCCCTCAAGATGTGGTTTAGCATATGGGAACTCTTTTAGATATGCTAGCCTATGATTGGTTGTCCCACTAAGGTATTAAAAATTCTACTTCACCTAGTCTCATGGTGGATGCATGACTTTGTCATAAATTGGCTCAACAATTCTATTGCATAGTAAATATTAGGCCATGTTGACGTCATTAAGTAGATGAGCTTACCAACCTCTTGTCAGTAAAGTGTAAGATGTGAAAATTTTGCACTCCGTAACTTCAACATGTTGTGCCTAGTATCAATATGTGTACTCAAAGGTATGGCATCCAACATTCCAAACTACTCTAACATAGAGTCAATATACCTTGTTTGGCTGAGAAATATGCCTTTCTCAGTTTGTTCTATCTCAACACGCAAAATTTAATGCAAGAATCCCGAATCATGCATTTGAAATTGTCTTTGAAGATCCTTGAAGAGCTTGTTGTTGCTACATACTATGATGAGGTCATCCACATAGGATGCAATCATTGTGAGAGCATCTGCATTTCTCTTCGCATCCATGATCAAGATGACTCCTCTTGAAGCCTTCTTGTCTAAAGTAAGTGTTGATATTGCTATACCAAGCCCATAGATCTTGTGTTACATAGTCATTATGCTCACACGTGCACATACTACTCTGATTTTTTCCTATTTTCTTTTTCAAATTTGGATGCTATCATATGCACTAAACAAAATCCACTAAAAGTTCTCGTATATGCACCCTCTACTTACCCAGTGCAATTTAAGAGGGGCTATTGAGGATGGTGTAAATTGCACCATTTAGATAGGGCATAGGGGCAAACCCTACTCCTAACCCTAAGGGGTTCACACGTATGTATTTATGTTTATCTTCAGAACAACATAGTGTATAGGTAGCTATATCATGTGAACAACATAGTGTATAGGTAGCTATATCATGTGCACTCCTCCTCTCTCTTTCTCCCTTGCTCAGTTCCACTATCAATGGTATGGTTCTTCCTTTCTACTACTCTATTTTGTTCTTGTGTTGTAGGCAAGGGAAATTCTTTGCATATTTATGTATAATGAATTTCTTCTATCACAATTTGCTGGCATGCCACGTTTCACGGTCTTTCTTCATGGTGTAGACAAATATATTTATTCTGGAGTCATCTATAAATGTGACAAATTATTTGCGGCACCAACTAATGGGGCATATTGGTCATATACCTTGCAATGTCAATATGCACCAACTCTAATGGTCTCTTGGCTCTTCTTGCTTGACCCTTGGGAAAAGAATCCCTATGTTGTTTCCCATAAAGGCATCCTTCCCACAAATCACCCTCCTTGATAGAGGGAGTCCTTTCACCATGTTCTTACATGCAAGCTACTGCATGGATCTGAAGTTATGGTGCCCATACCTTTGGTGCCATAACTGAGGATATATATGTGCAAGCATGCATACAACCTAACTAGGGTTTATGATCACCAATTTGTAAAAAATGCTATCTCTCAATCCATGTCCAATGAAAAAGATCACCTTATTATCATCAAAGAAGGTCCAAATCTTCTAATCAACACATTTTATGACTGAGACTAAAGTCATGGCAAGTCTCGACACATAAAAAACATCACAAATGAACTTTAACTTCCCATTTGGAAGCTAAACTAGTATGTCACCAATTCCTTTGAATAGAAGTGGATGATTGTCTCCAAGAGCATGAGCCCATCCGATCTCAAATCTTAGAATGCCAAATAAGAGGTTGATGCTTGAATTCCTCCCTATAGTGAGGTCGAGCCCAATTTAAATTCCTCCCTTTAGTGAGGTCAAGCCCAAATGAGTCCTCCCACAAGCCACTATTAGACCCTGTAAAGACTCCTCATTAATGGGAAACTCTTCCACATAAGGGGCGGCCTCAATAAAAATCCGATGATGAGTGGAGAATTAAAGCTACTCATTGCACCTCTAAATTGCATTCGGTGCCCACATAGCCTAGCCTCCCTTAGGTGGGATCTTAGGCTAGTGCAAAATCTCTGTAATAGTTGAATGTATCTCCTCCTCTTAGAACAAGGTGTTCGACAAGGTTGATCTAGGTCTAGCATGGTCAAGGATTGGTAAGACATCATGGTACTACCAAAATGTCGTTGGCTACCCCATGCATGTGAGAGAGCCTATCATAGAAGCTATAACAATTGGCAACAAACTAAGCGACTAGCAATAAAGAAAGTCTTTCGTAAACCCCAACCCGGTTGCCCACATTGCTATTATTTGGGACATCCAAACTCTACTATCACACATAGCTAAGGTGGTTGTTAAAGGATTTCCAATCATCACGTTAGCCTGGCTCTGTTATCTAGATATGCGCAAGAGATATCCCAAACAAGTGCATTGTGGCCTCAAATGCTTCAAAACACAAATAGGCAAAAGGGCACCCTATCAAGTTTGATGCTATGTATTTTGAAATATGCAATGACCTTTGGCATGCTTATGAGCCATATAGCAAGCAAGTGCATGGAAAAAGAAACAATTCAAAATTTGGTATCGATGGTGCTCTAAGATGTTCAATGATGTTGAGATTGATACTAATAATTACCTTTTAAACTTATGGTTGATCACAAGAACATGGAGATAACTTCCAAAAGATTAGCCAATCACCCAATAACCCAAACAAAACTTGTCCAACCTCTCTAGAAGGCTAGTGTGGTATTGCTAACCAAAGAAGAAACGGAGGCTATCCATTAGGCCACAAAGATGAACTACTCCCACATGCTCCTCTCAATTGCAAGCATCTCTAAAAAGAGGCTCTACCCTACTTGTCCTCCTCAAGCTCTAGATTGTTGAAGTCACCTCCAACAATCCAAGAGTCCACCACCTCCAATAATCCAAGAGTTTACATCTCAACCAAATTCCTCCAAAAGGTGGCATGCTCTTGTTTACAAGTAGGGGCTCGGAGTCACCCACCCCTACACCCATCCAAATAGCCCTCCCTATGATGAGCTCACCCTCATCATATAACTTTATAGCCACTGCATGTGAGATAGAGATGCAAACCCTACCACTCCTACCTGTTGCAAGAGAACACACCTCATATGAAAGAGGAGATTAATTTTATGTTTCCTGCTTTGCTTTCATCTACCAGCCTAACAAATTCCAGAGCTTGGGTCAGCTTAGACAAATAGATTGGCTTGGAGGATGTCAAAAAGCCGCTATAAAAAGGAGATCGAGTCTAATTAACTATTTGTAGCAAAGTGTCTTGAGTATAGGAGCCGGTTTCTTACGTTGTCTCATCATTATGCTCCTTTTTGAGGCAATCTTTTATCTTGGATGAGTTTAACGTTGTCAAAAATGTATTGTCACAAACTCCTCCGATGAATCAAACAAAACTATCAGTGTAAGTAGCCCAAAGCACAAAAGTATTTTGAACAAAGGACGTTGTAGCATACTGCCCAAATAACAATATGCAAGGGCTTGCAACAACAAATCTCAAGATGAGGGCCCTCACACACCCTTGCTATACTATGTCAAGGACTTCTAACAGATATCTAGCCATTTTGACATAGAGATGTTCATCATAATCTGCATTGATGTGTACAACTTCTATGAGTGCCCTCAAAAGCAGGTTGCCAAAGACAAATGTCAACAAGGAGGCTTTAAAGAAGACACCGGCAACCCACAACATGGAGACTCTCCCACAAAAAGAAACAAATGCAACAAGCATTTTAAAGGTATGCAGAGGGTATGCATAGTCTATGAGCAGTTGCAGATACTATCTTTAATACATCCTCTGCTTAGAAATAAAAGACCATGGCCTAATGGATAGCCTCCGTTTCTTCTTTGGTTAGCAATACCACACTAGCCTTCTAGAGAGGTTGGACAAGTTTTGTTTGGGTTATTGGGTGATTGGCTAATCTTTTGGAAGTTATCTCCATGTTCTTGTGATCAACCATAAGTTTAAAAGGTAATTATTAGTATCAATCTCAACATCATTGAACATCTTAGAGCACCATCGATACCAAATTTTGAATTGTTTCTTTTTCCATGCACTTGCTTGCTATATGGCTCATAAGCATGCCAAAGGTCATTGCATATTTCAAAATACGTACCAATGGTAGGTATTCCTTTGATTCAATTGACCATGGTCTTTTATTTCTAAGCAGAGGATGTATTAAAGATAGTATCTGCAACTGCTCATAGACTATGCATACCCTCTGCATACCTTTAAAATGCTTGTTGCATTTGTTTCTTTTTGTGGGAGAGTCTCCATGTTGTGGGTTGCCGGTGTCTTCTTTAAAGCCTCCTTGTTGACATTTGTCTTTGGCAACCTGCTTTTGAGGGCACTCATAGAAGTTGTACACATCAATGCAGATTATGATGAACATCTCTATGTCAAAATGGCTAGATATCTGTTAGAAGTCCTTGACATAGTATAGCAAGGGTGTGTGAGGGCCCTCATCTTGAGATTTGTTGTTGCAAGCCCTTGCATATTGTTATTTGGGCAGTATGCTACAACGTCCTTTGTTCAAAATACTTTTGTGCTTTGGGCTACTTACACTGATAGTTTTGTTTGATTCATCGGAGGAGTTTGTGACAATACATTTTTGACAACGTTAAACTCATCCAAGATAAAAGATTGCCTCAAAAAGGAGCATAATGATGAGACAACGTAAGAAACCGGCTCCTATACTCAAGACACTTTGCTACAAATAGTTAATTAGACTCGATCTCCTTTTTATAGCGGCTTTTTGACATCCTCCAAGCCAATCTATTTGTCTAAGCTGACCCAAGCTCTGGAATTTGTTAGGCTGGTAGATGAAAGCAAAGCAGGAAACATAAAATTAATCTCCTCTTTCATATGAGGTGTGTTCTCTTGCAACAGGTAGGAGTGGTAGGGTTTGCATCTCTATCTCACATGCAGTGGCTATAAAGTTATATGATGAGGGTGAGCTCATCATAGGGAGGGCTATTTGGATGGGTGTAGGGGTGGGTGACTCCGAGCCCCTACTTGTAAACAAGAGCATGCCACCTTTTGGAGGAATTTGGTTGAGATGTAAACTCTTGGATTATTGGAGGTGGTGGACTCTTGGATTGTTGGAGGTGACTTCAACAATCTAGAGCTTGAGGAGGACAAGTAGGGTAGAGCCTCTTTTTAGAGATGCTTGCAATTGAGAGGAGCATGTGGGAGTAGTTCATCTTTGTGGCCTAATGGATAGCCTCCGTTTCTTCTTTGGTTAGCAATACCACACTAGCCTTCTAGAGAGGTTGGACAAGTTTTGTTTGGGTTATTGGGTGATTGGCTAATCTTTTGGAAGTTATCTCCATGTTCTTGTGATCAACCATAAGTTTAAAAGGTAATTATTAGTATCAATCTCAACATCATTGAACATCTTAGAGCACCATCGATACCAAATTTTGAATTGTTTCTTTTTCCATGCACTTGCTTGCTATATGGCTCATAAGCATGCCAAAGGTCATTGCATATTTCAAAATACATAGCATCAAACTTGATAGGGTGCCCTTTTGCCTATTTGTGTTTTGAAGCATTTGAGGCCACAATGCACTTGTTTGGGATATCTCTTGCGCATATCTAGATAACAGAGCCAGGCTAACGTGATGATTGGAAATCCTTTAACAACCACCTTAGCTATGTGTGATAGTAGAGTTTGGATGTCCCAAATAATAGCAATGTGGGCAACCGGGTTGGGGTTTACGAAAGACTTTCTTTATTGCTAGTCGCTTAGTTTGTTGCCAATTGTTATAGCTTCTATGATAGGCTCTCTCACATGCATGGGGTAGCCAACGACATTTTGGTAGTACCATGATGTCTTACCAATCCTTGACCATGCTAGACCTAGATCAACCTTGTCGAACACCTTGTTCTAAGAGGAGGAGATTGAATCAAAGGAATACCTACCATTGGTACCCCAAACTGGCAGTAGTGGCAGAGCATCCCAATCTCTTCGAGGATAGGCAAGCTTGGATCAAGAGATTTTCAAGTTTAGAGTTCTAATATTTGAACATGGGTACCACTTCGTCATGGTCGCTAAAGCTACTCAGGGTCATAGTTTTTGGAGATGTTGATGTGAATCTAGAAGGTAGAAGCAGTCAAAATTGGTTGGGCCTTGTAGATCCCCCAATATTATTTTTTTGATAGAAGTCCTAGTATGAGGAATCTGGTTTATAATAATAGGATTTTCCTATGGCTTTCTATGCAATAGTATGGGTTTCATATCAAATGCATGCCAATTTTGCAGCTTTGGTCTATACGTCCTATATATCTCACCTTTCAAAAAACTAATAGTTAGAGACACATTGTGGTCCCCTTCTATCAAAGATATTTTGGTCCTCTTTGGCATAGCTCACTAGCAAACTATGTTCAAATAAAAGAGATACACACACACACACACACACACGTATGCCTATATATGCTTTTTATATTGGACTCACAATCAAAGCTAATCCATGACTATCTTTCCTTATTCAAGCATATGTTAGTTCATACTGCTATCAAGAATTAGGTAATCCGTGATATACTATCAGGTTATACAACCTACGTTAAGACAATACATCAAGATTAATTACGGACTCATAATGTGTTAACGACAACCGTTTGATAGTATATTACTTTGAAAGGACCAAAAGCCCAAAAGATATTGATCTAATCCCTTGATGTGTATTGCAACCCATATGGGACATCACTATCAACAAATAACATTGATATGTGATCTCTTGATGGGGGCCTATGAAGGATAATTAAAAGAATGAGTCGTCGGGATTCTTCTTCTTTGTTGTTCCAAATTACATTGCAAAGACTATCTAAAGAGGGTGCTAAGATTTATGTGGTGTAAATACAAAAGTCGTTTTGTGAAATTGCTCACGTAATGGATCAATAAAGTGAAATGAACCAACTGAGTTGGTCTATTACGTAAGTTGGCTATTTAAGCTAGCCATTCGAACCATTTTAAATCATTGCGTAGTCTCTTCCTCACAAGCCTGAGACACACACACACACACACACACAGAGAAGAAAACAAAGGGTGTGAGAGAGTGTAGAAAAAATACAAATTGAGCGTTAGAGAGAGGGGATGAGAGGGATAGAGAGAGAGAGAGAGAGAGAGAGAGAGAGAGAGAGAGAGAGAGAGAGAGAGAGAGAGAGAGAGAGAGAGAGAGAGAGGTGGAGAGATATATGTTTGTCTAATTGGCAAGCTATCTTTAAATGATTCAAGCATTGTTTTGAGAGTTTTATTTGAATAGTTCTAGCATTAGTAAAAGTATTTTAGAATTGTGACGAGACCAGCTCATTACATAAGCTTGCTATGGAGATGACAGTGATAGATAAATTGGATCATGTGAAGATAGGAGAATAATTCGAACAATGGGAGAGCAATGATGGAGACAGAGAGGTGTAACAATTGGGGTGAGTACTTTCCTTCAATGACTATATGAAATTAGAACTAGTGGACGGTTGATAAGATCTTTTCAATATTTTGAATATTTTTTTGGTAGATACTACTTTGACAAAATCAATTTATTGTTGCCAAATATTTCAAAAACTACATCATTTGGAGATGATGATGACTTTGTTGATGATGATTTGCATGAGATAAGTTCAAAAGAAGAAGTGTCAGTTAAAGAAGAGGTGAAGGGTAAGAAGAAGAAGAAAAAAACAAAGTGAAGGTGACTCTTTTACTAAGATACCTACCCACTTTCAAGTGGAGTTATTAGCACAAACTATGGACTAACTTAGGATAGTGCGAGGGGCTCCAGCTCTACTAATGCACATTGATATCAATATTCACTTTCGATGGCTATGTGGAGGAAAAAGGATCATTTGTATTATCTATGAAGACCCCTTCAAGGACTAAAAGTCCAGTTAATGAAGACATCATTGCCACATGGGTTCCCATTTGGTATAAGATGGGGTTCAAACCTCTTATAGTGCAGATGCATCTCTTTTGGACATGCCCATTGGCATGGTGGTGGAGGGTTTTGATGTCTTGCTTGATTGGAATAAGTGGTCCATTGACATGCGTGAGGCACTGCTCAAACTCAGTGTGGCCATGTTGGATGATTTGCAATGGCTGCTATTGATTTTCGCTACCACTCATAGATGGGCGATGGAGCTATAAGTTTGGAGACATGGTATCCATGTTCATGAGTGCATACAATTACAAGGCATTCATCCTTTTGGGATGAGGATTCCTTGTTTTGGATTGTTTTTTTTTTCGGTTTCTTTTAGAGGAACTACGCTATTTCTTTTATAGTACTATCCTCGCCATTGCTCGCGCTCTGCTTCCATCATTCCTTTTCTTTTCATGGCTTGCTTGCAACCTACCTTTGGGCTTTTGTTTTCTCTTGCATAGGTTTTAGGTGATCTTATGGCATTCTATTTTGGGATACATTGTTGTGCCAATAATTGTATTGCTTGGGAGAAACACTTGAAAGTAGTTTTTTGAAGTTTGGCGTGATGATTGCATTGAAACTAAATATTTGTTTTTGGATTATGTGTCAAACATAGCTAGCCACTAGCTATGGCCTTTGTGGCTACATTTTATTAAAGAACTCGCAAAACTCGCAAAAAACAAACTCACAAAATGTCAAAACCCCCAGACTATTAGCCCCTGTTTCAGAGATCCCCTAGGCAATGAGATGAATTCTCTTAAAACAAGTTGGCTTTCCTTTTCAAGAAATATATTTTATTATGTTTCCCATGATCAATGCCTCTAGGATTGTTGATTTGTATTGTCGGTTTTTCAAGCATTAAGTTCTTTTCTTTGTTTTTTTTTTACACACACATCTTTGCACCCCCTTTGCATTGACCTTCAAGCCTCTGAAGAAGGTCATGATTTGGTGGCATCTTTTGCCCCTTCTAAGTTGCAAGACTTTGGTTGCTTTAGATTTTACTTAAAGAATTGTTTGTTTGAACTTCTGTCTCCACAAGGTGCCCACTTGTTATGTCCTCTTCTTCCATGTTCACTTTCCAGGATCCAAATTTGTAAACTTTGCAACCTTAATCCTAATTTTCTCAAGACATTCGCATAAAAACTAGCTTGGATTCCAATATCCTTACCTTATTATGATCTATTTTTTGTAGATTCTATAATTTATTAATAGGTTGTTGCTACTAGTGTAAGCGTCTTGAAGTGTCATAGTGGCCGAACACTCCATTATGGTGACCCAATGTCAATGGAACCTATAGCCAATATGTCCACAAGTCTATAGTTTGCATGTTAGGTTTGTATCGAAGCTTTGCAAATTTTATTGAATGAGTCTCTCTTTAGCTAAAAGCATTAAATATTTGGAAAGTGATAGCAATCACATCTTGTTCCACATTGATAGAATCGATGAATCAAAGTGCTTAGTTTCTCATCAGATGAGAACTCATCTTTGTGTGAAGTGTGCAAATGCTTATTGTTACAACAAAAGCCAAACTTAGTTTTGTTCAAGCCACAAAATGTCTCACTAAGTAGCAATAGTAGTAGTAGGAGTAGTAGTAGCAATAGCAATAGCAATAGCAATAGCAATAGCAATAGCAATAGCAATAGTAATAGTGGTAGTGGTTGTGGTGACCATGGAAGTAGCAGTAGCAGAATCTATAGTGGTAGCAGTAGTAATAAACAACAATAACAACAACATCAAAAGGAGAAACAGAAGTAGAAGTAGGAGTGGGGGTGGAATAGTACCAACAAGCGCATCAAAAGGAGAAACAAAAAGAGAAGCAAAAGTAGGAGTAGGAGTAGGAGTTGTAGGAGTAGAGGTAGAGGTAGTCGAGAGCCTAACGATCATAGCTAATGCTTCATTGTTGGTAGAACTACTATAGACACCGTCCTTTCGTTTTACAACTCCAGGTGAGGACTCCACATTAAGTTTCTTTTTTAGCTTGACCACATCATCACCACTTTTTCTCCATTCATGTGAATAGTTATTGAAGCCACCATCAGGGGGCAATCTTTGGCTAGGTTATGGTGCTAATTGCAATGTTGAGTGCCAATTTTGATATTATCACCAATATTTCCAGGCAAAAAACTACACTTCAAAGTGCCATTAGACTTGTGACTAGCCTTCTCTAGCTCATCTA
This sequence comes from Dipteris shenzhenensis, assembly GCF_047967505.1. Lineage (NCBI taxonomy): Eukaryota > Viridiplantae > Streptophyta > Polypodiopsida > Gleicheniales > Dipteridaceae > Dipteris > Dipteris shenzhenensis. Next base: position 2,452,998 of record NC_141609.1, read on the forward strand.
GAGACTTTTGGATTCTTGGTTCCATTGCTTAATCTATGCCCATGATCATGAAAGATATTAAGCTTGGACAGCTATGTGAAATTCAAAAAAAGAAGAAAAATGTGCATTGATTGCTAAAAAATAGCCAAACTATGATAGCTCACATATTTTGATTACCAATTCCACATATCAAATCAAATGGCAAGGCACGGTTAGATGAATATTATTTTTTGTTGCACCATATAGTAAAGTCTCATTCATGAAAATAATAATTTTATAAAGCTATGGCTAAATTTATCCATCAAAATTTAGGGTAAGGGTGTCCATTTTAGGGTATCACTATTGAATTAGGCTATCATTAATAAAGGGGTCTCCCCAACAAAAAGCATTGGAGGATGGTCAACATGATGTTGCTTATGGTATTAGAGAAGGATATTTTGCAATAAGTTTGTTATCCATTTCTATTAATGTAATAATTGCTTTTCTTGATTTCAAAGATTAGCTTAATCCTACATAGTTGAGGCATGTGTTTACTTTTTATCAAACCAAGAATTGAAGCCATGCATTGTGGTTAATAGTAGTGCTTTGGTCAATTGTTTTGATGATTCTCTCAAGAAGTAACCTTAAGGTATCTATGATCGCTTCAAAAATCTCTTCACAACATTAAAAAGGCATACATTTTGAGGGGTTTGAAGCTCTTTAACCTACCTTTGGCTCCCTTATTGTACGTGTGTACAAAATGCAAGTAAACTTGTACAATAGAGCCAAGCTCAATCCTTGTGAATGTCATGCATGCTAGCCAAAAATTGAGTGTGTAAGCTCTCCTAGATTAGGGAAGGGTGTCTTTCTGTTGGTATGCATTAGCTCGAGAATGAGCTCTGCTTGATGCTTTGGGTTAGAATTGGAGTGAACGATGCAAAACTTATATATGTTCATGTTCTATTTAGAGAGATCGCTTGTTAAATTTGATGTACGTTTTCTTATAGTGTATGAGAAAAATATATATAGTTTATTTAGAGAGATTGCTTGTAAAATTCGATGGAATTACTTAGCTAGATATAAGGTGATGGGGCAATTACACTTCAAATTGAATAATGTTATAATGGAAGCAATGAACTACTTATTGAATGATTTTATAATGGATGATGTATTGAGAGAAAATCAAACTTTTCATTAATGGAATTCAAGGAAAAAGAGAGCAAAGTTCACATTATGGTGAATTATACACATATTTTGTAATGTCTCTTTGTGATTAGTTTCCTCTTGACAACCTCAATGTCTATATGACAAGCTCTTGCGGGACTTGAATTGGATCACTAGCTTTCAGGATCCTATGGTTAGCCATGCCTTGTTAGAAATAGGAGCTCATTTACTCGTGGGATAGTTACACCTTAAGCTTGGAGCGCTGGCCTAGTGTAGAGCCCCTTTGGTGGCCTAATTTTGTAACTTAGTCTAAATTTGGGATTGACCCCCCTAATATAAGTCGTTTAAAAAAAAGGAAAAAAAGAGAGCTAAAAAAAAAACAAAATCCACCATACAATGAGTTGTTTGACTCCTTACTACTATAAAATTCATTGCATGATACTTCTTATGAGAGTGACTTGAATGCTTTATTAAAAACCTACATGGAACATGGATAATTGTGTGGCAAAGAAGAGCTGGGCTCTTGAATTAAAAGTGTAACCAGTTAAGAGAACACTTTTTCAAAAAAATGAATAAGAGCACACAAGTATGTGAGATGGCTAAGTATAATTTTTTGTGGATTAGTACCAATTTTTGTGAATTTATACCAATTTAATTTAACCATCATCTATCATGCCTAGATGAAATTGAACCAATACGTGTCGCCTAGGCTTAGACGATGACCACGCATGATTATCCGGTTACCAACTTTGACTTAGAGGGAGTGAGGGAAGATGTGTAAAAGAGTAAAGAGCTAAAGGGCAAAGGCTATGGTATTGAGGAAAGGAGAAGAGCAGAAGGAAAGCCAGGAGGGTTCAATATGTTGCACATACCAAAGCGCTAGCAAGCACCTTACACAAGATGTATGTGAGAACAGTAAAATTGAAAAGTGTGGCTTAATTAGGATACAACAATCAAAATTTAAATACAAAGCGCTTTTTCAAAAAATACAACAATCCAACAATCAAAATTTAAAGCAAAGCCCTTTTTCAAAAAATACAAATACATGTAGAAATTTCTCACAAAGTAATAATCTTTTCAAGAAAAGATATGTGGGAAATATATGGAGGCAGTAATGATTTGAAGACAAGAAAACTCCTAAGAAAGAGGTTTAAAGAAACTAAGAAATGCTTGGTAAGTGGGAGGACATGCAAATATATGCGTGACCAGTGTTCGCTAGAACTGAGGTTTTATGTCAGGTGAATTGTTAAATTTAGAAAAAAACCTTGAAATTCTGAGAGAGAAGGTTTTTTAATATGTAATTCTGAGGCCATTTTAGTTATATTTTTGTGAAACTTGCAAAATCTTGAAAAAAACCTTGTAAATTTTGAAGTTGAAGGTTTTTGTATTGGTTACAAAAATGTTTTTCGTGAACATTGTGTGCGACTGCCATGTGGCGACTTAGCTATGCACAGGGATCATAGCAAAGAAGTCATCCGCACGTGCTTGCCACATGGCTAGGCATTGCACACCAAAGTTTGACCAACAAGCCAATAGTGATACTCTCTTCTACCAAAGACTATTCCTTCATTTTGTACAATTTCATCGTATGCAAAGAACTCCACTTGCCACACTGTAAAATCACATTGAGCCGTTGCAACACGCACTTCCCATACGAGAGATGAAGTAACATAAATTGGGCTAAGCTCTAGTTGCACGGCCCATACAAGTTCCTAGAATAATGATTGGGTGATGAAGTAAGAGTAAATTGGGCTTAAACTCTGGACACGTGGCACATAACTGAAGAGGAAATTGGGCTTAAACTCTGGACACGTGGCATATAACTGAAATCCATTAGCATTTGGTCTCACTACTTGAGTACTTCGTACTGAGCGAGCGAGTGAGTAGGTTCCCACGTAGCACCCAAAATGCTTCAAGTTTGTAGCTTCGCGCGCAGCATTTTCCATCCACATCTAGCTTCACCACCATGGTATCCGCTCCTTCATACCTCCCAATTCAGTGCCGTCATCCAGCAGAGTCAGTGGACAGCAGGAACCAAGCTGCCTAAAAACATCTTCATTGCAACACCCAGGGTAATTAGATCTTTCTTTAGTACTCACACGGTGTTCCGAGTTCTTAGCTAGCTCCGTTGGTGAGACTGTTCCGTTGCATGCCAAAGGCGAAAACCGTCTTGTCCGCTGGGGATGCCGAGTCTGCTTCCAAGCGGCGCCACGTTATCATCACCGGTGGCAACTCTGGTAACGACACTTGACTTATCAGTAACCACATTGTGAACATTGCATTATCAAGAACTCCTGGCAGTATCCTTATTAGCAATTTACCAATTGCATACAGGTATAGGAAAGGCAACGGCTATAGAATTGGCGAAACAAGGAATGGAGATCACGTTAGGTCAGACTGTTACAATATTGTTGAATTGTCGGTTGTCTATATCTCTGTAGCATGCGGTGTTCTGACATGACTTTTTTTGTTGTTGTGAGAGTCAAAGATCAGGTCTGCAAGGTAAGGGCATGTTCGACACACAGGTCATGAACCTAGGACTGCCCATTCTGTTGTTGAGCGATCTTTATTCTTTGACATTTTGGGTGAAGAGGACAGGGCTATCCTATCTTGGTACATTAAGATGACGTACTACTTGGCTTAGAGGGACAGCTGGTGGTGCTCCAAGCACTTTGTGACATTTGAGACAACTTGCTAGAATCAAAGTCATGATCGTTATATCCCTAGCTAACTATCGACTCACCTATGGGTTAGGGGAGACTAGTGTTGGTGTAGTGATGTAAGTAATCCTAAATAGAGTGATATATTGGATGGAGGTTTAGAAGGGAATAGGATCCGTATACTATTTACAGCCCTATATATTGAAAGTGGAGAGAGACATAAATATTAATTTGGATTATTTATTTCATTCTTAAAGATCAAGATGTCAAACAATCAAGAACCTCCCCGATGATTTAGAAATGGAGGAAGAAGAAGAGGCCACTATGATAGCGGAACTTAAAGCAAAAGCTAAGCAATTAAGGGACATGTTTTCTCTTGTTAAGGGTAATAATCGGTTGTAGGATGTACTTGCGAATCTCTCTCTCTTTCCCGAGATCTATGGAGGGGAGAAGAAAGAGAAACATGCAGATCATGGTGAAACGTGATTAAATAGATGGATGAGCCATTTTGACTTATACATCTTTAATGACCAAAGGAGTTTAGCCACCATGTAGGGATATTCGAAGAGCAAAGCCCTTACATGGTGGCAAGATTTAAAAGCTAAATATGGAATACCGAGAAGTTTTTCGTAAAGAGTTCATCAATAAATTTGCAAACTTGTAGATGAACTCACAAGGATTGGATAATTACATCCAATAGTTTCGAGATTTGAGTGCCAATGTACTAAATACGGATCAATATTATGCTCATAGGAGGGCTTCAATGGGATTACCAAAATGAATTCCAAAGGAATAAAATATAATGATTAGAAGATGCAATAAATCAATTGCGGCCACCCACAAATCTTCTAATACCCTGATGAAAGAGAAAAAGAATAGAGGCTTTAAGAAAACATGTAAGTTTTCTCACCTCGAACACTACTTGTTCAAAGAAAAACCCGACCTTGCTAAGTTGTTCAAGGCACGCAAAGAGGGATTATGTTTCTAATATATGCAGTGCGGCCACTTGAGTAAAGGTTGCCCTATGAAGGCTGGTAAGACCGTTTAGATGCAGTCATAGGCTGAGTTACAATTTTTCATTTAGAGTTTTCCCATGTTGTGATTGTAAGCTTAGATTAGTTTCTCAGGCTGAAAGGAACCATATTAGGTCATGCACTTTGTATGCTATTTGACCTAGGGTCTATTCATAACTTTATTGATCATAAATTGGTGTAGGGGCTCCAAATCCGAATCACATCTAGCGACAACTTTTTTCAAATGCAGATGATGTTCAACGAGGACATATTACATGGAAGAGTTGTCGTTCCTTGTAATGAATCTAGATGGGGTAGATTTAATGTTGAGGATAGAGTGGCTTTATGACAAAAATAGAACTTTAAAGGTTGGTTGAAAAAGGCATGCCATTCATTTGGTTCAAAATGGCCGAGATGTTATTGAATCATCTTCAAATATTATAGATGTTTTGAAAATATGTAATGCATCTTAGGATGCGGATTTTGAAATTTGTCAATGTATAGGCATTCCTTCTTCTTTTGAGTATTCTACTGTGTGTCATACCAAAATAATTCCAAATTCTCATGAGGAATTATTAATTTAAAAAATGAAGAGCGATTACATTGATGTATTTCCAAAAGAATTGCCTTACAGGTTACCACACCTGCTCGAGGTGTTGACCATAAAATTGCTCTATGTCTTGGTACTCAACGTGTTTTCATGAATCCATATCACTTGAGTCAAAAGGAAGAAGAAGAGAGAGCAGACCTAATATCTTTCCATTTACTGTAGATCTCAAAAGGAAATTTGGACAATTCACAAATCTCTATCTCCTTGGATTCCAACACAGATTTTTATTCTTTATGTAGGAAAGAATTCTCAAACCAAGAAGTAGCATATAACAGAGAAATTGAATTCTGAATTCAGCATTTCACTCACAAAAAACAAACCCTTCTTATTTGTAATGAGACCATGGACAAAGAGAATTCAATCAATGATAAAACTGATAATATGCCTTTACTGCGTTACGGATTATGGCTCTTGCAGTATAGGCTGATGTAGGCTACCATGGCTGGCCCTATGTTCATCCATGGCTTTGGTAGCTGAGGGCGATTAGAGGTGCATATGGTTTGAGAGTTTGGGGCTTCACATAGACAGATTACCTCCCTTTCAATATAGCATCGAGGCTCCCTCCGTCCCACTTACATATCATGAGGTGAACCAGATTGTTCGAGAAGATCTCTTACAGCTACATACATTCAGGATTTGGTTGGCACCTAGCGAGCTTCTTGTGAAGCTCAGCTTCCACGGGGACCATTGCTTGTGGATTTCAGAGGAGGACTTCATTGATCCACCAGAATAGATACGAATCCATCTCCCCCCACTGCTTGAGGATATTGAAAGGGCAGTTCCATGTCTCATTACACTGAGTTCGCATAGAGAGTGGACGGGATGCGGGAATACCCAGAGAGGGTCACATCTGCACTTTATGTAATCGGCAAGAGATCGAGCTGGACCACTTCATTTTCAGATGCCCGATATAGTGTGAGATCTCTTAGTTGGGCCTGCATCGCTGGTCGCATTGTAAAAATCGGGCCAGAGAAAGGAACCCCAGCATGTACAGGAGGCAACAACCTCCATCCAATGTGAAGTGCTCTCTGTGCATGGTTGTCTGGAATGTATTGAAGACCATGACCTTGGTTTTACCAAGGTTGACTAGAGGGATTTATTGACTGCTTGGGTTAGGTGAGGCTTTTTGCATGTTCTCCACACAGCTTTGGGACAGGTTTGAGCTTCCTCTCCCTCAGAGCTTCATCAAGGCTGAGCAACGAAGAAGTACTCCTAGGGAGGAACGGATTTGCTGACTGTCACTCGTCAGATGCCTAGGGACAGCGGTACTACTTGTTTTTCTGCACACAGGTCAACCCTTGCCAATGATCCTTTTGTTATAACCACGGACCTGCTACTGTCAGGCCACCCACTGACCTCTCCCAAACACACATCATGGATCTCATGATACGTAAGAGCTCACAGTTCCTAGCCAGATTGGCAAGCATCAGCCTATACAGACACACGTCCACATGCACCTAAGGCTATGAGTGTGGACTAGAGACGGGGGAGGAGTTAAGACCTAAGAAACAGAGGTAAAGAAGCCAGAACTACAGAAGAAAGAAGATAGAACCAGGTGTAAACATTCCATCAATCTGAAAGATACAAAGACAACGCCTGGCTCTGTCTTCTGAACTACTAAAGACAGAGCCAAGCGTAAACATCCCATCAAACTGAAAGATACAAAGACACGGATTGAAGGAAAACGATCAGGGAATTTTCATCACGTACCATAGGTGACGATACCCACTCGATAATTGATTTAAACAAAGATACGAAACCAAGAAAGTATTCTCAGGTGTATCAATACTATGTGAGGTGTTGCAAGTATCAGGAGTACAATTTAGCCATGAACGCGATCTAAAGCACCTTGAAAGAGAAGAATTCGACTGTACTATGCGTACCACTTAAACATTGGTAAGGTTGGAGATACAACTTGATTCAGCCACCTGCATATTTTCTTCGAATTCATCCATCCCCTATGATATTGACTTTATATATTACCTATATTGCAGACCTTCAACAAGCTATAATAGCCACATGGAAAAATGCCAAGTTGACTACCAAACTCAGATTTCCTTATAGCTTACCGCACCACCACCTCACAGTTTGCATGACACCCAATGGTATATTGAGATGGCACATCTGGCAGTCTGGGTCACAATCTGTTAGAGTATGTGGCTTCTAATGGTTAGACCTAGAGAGAGCACTTATTTGTGGGTGTGCCCACCCCTTTCAGGTTAGGAGAGGGAGAGTTCAGATGCCCCTTTAGAGGGCTGGTAGGAGGGCATTTTAGGTCCAAAACAGTGGGTTGGTAGGGCTAGCCTTGGGGCAAACCCTAGGTGCTTGGCAGGCCCTTCTATAGGCTGGGCCTGGTCTTGGGCAGCTGACCAGCAGGTCGGCTCTCGATTGGCCAGGCCCTACTGCATGGGTCGGCCAGATAAGGCCCCAAGTCGGTGGTCTTGCTGCCCTATTTATAGGGCCAGCCTCCTCCATTTTGGCATCCACTGGAGCAGTTTCTCTCTTGGGTGTTTCCCCTGCTATAAACACAGTTATCATTGCCTCTATCAGTATCTACTCTCTCTCTCTCTCTCTCTTTGTGTCTCTCTGTGCTGCATGCTTCCGCGCATTTTAGAGGGCAGCAACAGACGTGATCACTTATGGCCTTTGTGACGTGTTTTTGAGGAGGATTTCCACCCATCTAGTGCTCCGATTTGGTCTGTCCCTTCCACCATCTTTGTCTGTGAACCAGTCCCTACGGTCTGATTTGAGGCAATGGGGAACTGCTAGGCTCCGTCTGGAGGTCTCGCGGCCAAGTGATGTCTCTTCCATGCTATTGGAGGCTGTTTTGAGGAGCTCTAGCCCACACAATCATCAGGAGCAGGTCTGGAGTGTTGATTGGCAAGGAGGTCCACGTCAGTTGGGAGGTGTGCACACAGTGTGGTCAACGAAAGGGGTAAGCAGCGGCGTTTCGTTTTGGCTGATATCCCACCCACCCTTATTGCATTGCGCATGGATGAAACCATCGCTTGTGTCTTGACCCGGTAGGGGCAATTTCTTTTGTCAGGATCGGAGGCAGAGGTGTTGGGGAAGGAATAGTTCTAGGAAGATCAAGGTTCTATGGCTCCCCCCTGCACAAATGATAAGGACAAGTTGAACGGAGCAAATTATACTCACTTGAAACTACAGCTCAAGATTTGGTTCAATCGTAAGGGCTTATGGGAGCTTGTTTAGGGGTTTGAAAAGAAACCCGAGCGTCCTTCCAATCCCAAGAAGTGGACCCAGGATCAGGAGGATAAATTTCAGGAAGAGCTTGCTGAATGGGAAGACAAAGACTCAAGGGCACATTCCGTCCTTGTGCTCACCATCACGGAGGAGGTTTCTCCCATAGCGCAGACATTGACAAGTGCGTTTGAGGGATGGTCCAAGCTGGAGGACCTATATGCGAGGGACTTAGCGATGAGGGCTGTTACTCTAATGGGGCAGCTTTACAGTCTTGAGTTCTCTAGTGGTGGTACTATGCAGCCCTTCCCGATTAAAGCTAAGGTAATCCATGACCAGCTTTTTCCATGGGGGCTGCACGGACCTCTCCAGTTGGTGGCACTTATTCTCATCAAGCTACCTCTGGCTTATGATAGGGCCTTGCGGTGTCAGGTCTCAGCTAGTCAGTTAGACTTCGATGATCTGCCCTCTCTGCATGTTCCCTCTATGATGCCCAGATGCAGAGACCATCGGATATGTCCTCTATGCCCAAGCTCACCGCTTGTCACTTGTTCACCACACAGAATGTACGGGTTGCACTTCGTCGATTACACAATCGGAGAGAGCAGGACGATGATGGCCTACGGACTAAGCACTTTGCACATGGACAGGATGTCTTGGCTCCGGTCCCAACGCAGATGTTCAACTGGCCACAGCTTCCCACTTGCTTGGAGCACTAACTCTATTGTACTGATACACAAAGACGGGGACCCTATGGAGATGGGGAACTACTATACCCTCATGATTGGCCATACTCTAGCCAAGATTTATGGATTAGTTTTAGAGAGGGAGCTCAGTAGTCATACAAAGGCTCGGGGGCAGCGGGCACTAGGGCAGGCAGGATTCAGAGACAGCATTCTACCCTAGATCACATTTTCTCTCTGCGGGCTATCATTGAGGAGGCGGTGTCTAGACACCAGAAGGTCTACACATGCTTGGTAGACTTTCAGAAGGCTTTTGACATTGTCCCATGGTCCCCCATGATTAGGAGATTACGGGAGTTGTAGATTTGAGAGACACCGATGTGGGGGGTGATGAGCCTATATGAGTCAGTCAGAGGTAGAGTTCGTTGTAGGAAATAGGAGAGTGAGAGAGCAAGAGAGCTGAACGTAAGTTTGCAATAGATGAAGTGACTGAATACAAGAAGAGGGAGAGGTTTTGTCTAAGTGACAAAACCTTATCCTTCACTAACCATAGTTAGTGAACTAACTGTGGTTAGGGGGAAAAACCTCTAAGGAGGGAAAAGTGCCCCTAACCTACTTATTACATTACATTGGTCACTGCTAGAATATAATAATAATATTAACACCCCCCTGCAGTGCCAATGTTATGTACAAGGAAATGATCAATCACCAAAAGGAGATAAGTTCAGGGCACTGCGAAATGCCTCAAACTTTTCACGTGGAAGTGCTTTGGTGAAGATGTCTGCTACATTGTCATGTGTTGGCACATAGATCATATTGATCTCTCCTACATGCAACTTCTCTCTGACATAGTGATAGTGAACCTCAATGTGCTTCGTGCGAGCATGAAACACAGGATTCTTTGCCACTGCTATAGCACTCTGACTATCAGTGAGAATCGGAGAAGGACCCTTCAATGAAAGATGAAGATCAGCAAACAAACGACGCAGCCAAACACATTCAACTGTCGCTGTGAAAGCTGCCCTGTACTCAGCTTCACATGAGGAGGTAGCCATTGTAGATTGTTTCTTGCTCAACCAAGAAATGCAAGCATGTCCTAGAAAGAAACGATTCCCACTGGTGGACTGCCTAGTATCATAGTCTCCAGCCCAATCTGAGTCACTGTAAGCATGCATCTGCAAGTCACCCCCCTGGGAAACATCAAGCCAAAAGACTTTGTACCTTGCAAGTAACGGAAGATGCGTTTTACAGCCTGCCAATGCATAATCTTTGGGCTGTGCATATACTTGCTCACCTGAGAAACTGAAAACTGAATATCAGGTTGTATATTGCAGAGATAAATGAGGCATCCAACAGCCTAGCTATAGAGTGTGACATCAATTGATTCACCTGCATCATGCATTGTAAGCTTCAGCCATGGCTCCATGGGAGTGGACATAGGCTTGCAATCATGCATGTTGAATCTGTCCAAGAGTTTTTGAACATACTTGGACTGAGACATAACAATGCCACGTTTCTCTTGAATAAGCAGGGTCCCCAAAAAGAAATGTAACAAGCCCAAGTCTGACATATCAAATGTAGCTTTCAATTGGACTTTGAAATCTGCAATTACTTCCTCATTTGATCCGGTGAGTAGCATGTCATCTACATAAAGAATGATGACCAAAATATCCCCCCCATCCTTCTTGATGTAGAGGGTGCTCTTAGTTGGACTATTGTGCAGCCCCTTGCTGGTTAGAAAGGCATCAATTTTGGCATACCATGCACGTGGGGCTTGTTTCAGCCCATACAAAGTTTTATTCAGCTTGCATACCTGATGTGCATTTCCTGAAATTTCAAAGCCCAGAGGTTGTTTGACATAAACCTCTTCCAACAAGTCTCCATTAAGGAAATCTGTTTTAATGTCCAACTGATGAACATTCCATTCAAAATTTGCAGCCATTGCTATAACTGACCTGATGGTGGTCATCCTGGATGTAGGAGCAAAAGTCTCCTCATAATCTATGCCCTTTTTTTGAGCATATCCTTTTGCAACCAGCCTTGCCTTGTACCGATCAATGGACCCATCTGGCTTTCTTTTGACTTTGAAAACCCAACGTGTACCTATGGCATTCTTACGTGGTGGCAAATCAACGACATCCCAAGTCTGATTTTTATGAATGGACTGCAATTCATCGTGCATGGCATTCATCCAATGCACATTATCCTTTGCTTCTTCAAATGTCTCAGGCTGCTCCTCATCAAGAAGAGACCTGCATAAGCTGATTCAACTGAAAGAGCCCCCCCATGTGCCTTATTGCACTACGAGTCCTGCCAGGCAATGGAGCCTCAAGCTTACTCTCCATGAGAGTCTATCAAGGTACCTCATAAATTTTTGGACAGGGAATCCATTATTGTAATCAGTATATCTTGCCGAGGCAGGACCCGTCTACCCCTCCCTCGCTCCCGTCTACCCCCCCTCGCTCCCGTCTACCCCTCTCTCCCTCGCTCCCGTCTACCCCCCCTCGCACTGCACGGGCCCCTCTCCCCTCCCCTCGCAGCCGCCGCGCCTCCTCCGTCCTCTCCTTCTTTTCCGCCCGCCATCCCCCCCCCCTCTCCTTCCTTCTCTGCCCCTCTGTCCTCTCCTCGCCTCCCCCCCCTCGCGTTGCGCTTCCACCCCCCCGCCCCCTTCCTCCCCTTCCCCATTGTTGCGCAACGCTGCCCCCCCCCCCCCCCTTTCCCCTCCCTCCTCTCCTTTCTTCCCCGCCCCCCCTCGCGCTACGCTGCCACACCCTCCCCTCTCCTCCCTCCTTTCCCTGCCCTACGTTGCGCTGCCCCCCCCCTCTCCCTCCTCCTTTCCCTTCCCCCTTCGCCATTCGCTCCCCACTCCACCACCTCTCCTCCCCCCGCTTCCCCATACTTCTCCATCCCTCCCTCTTTCCTCCCCCGCCTCCGTCCCACTCCCCCCTCCCTCGCCTCTGCCATTTCCTTTCTTCCGCCTTTTGGAGCTTTTGCAGTTTGTCGGTGCGGTATGGCGGCCGTGAGCCTGGAACCGGTGGCCCAGACGGACCCCCCCCTCCATCAGCCTACCGCATAACACTGACAGAGCATCATGTCTCCTTGGTGAAGCAGGCCGCCACTGACTTCTCCCAGACGTCCGTTTATGGGAGAGTCATTGGCTACGCCCCTTCACGAGCAGACATCAGGGATTGGTTGCAGTCCACCCTCTACCTTGAGGACAGCCACATTGAGGAGGTCGCACTCATGGGACGTGGTATCTTCTGGCTCAAGCTCTCCTCAGCATAGGCTGCGAGTGATATGGTTAGACGGTCTCCTACTTCTGTGGGTGGGAAGATCATCCTTATGGTCCCATGGTATAGGGGTTTCAGTGTAGCAGACTTTGATGCCCGCTTCCGTATTCCTCGCCATCCAGTTACCCTCATTTTCCAAGGCCTCGCAACAGAGCTTCGCCCGATCATCAAGGACCTGGGGCGCACTTTGGCTGGCTCATGCAGGACACCTTCGTTGATGCGGCGGCAGCCCAAGGGGTGCCACGTGTCAAAGTGGCAGTCCTAGATCCACAGAGTATCCCCTCGGAGTTCAAGATTGAGACGGACACAGGTGTGGTGACGCAGCGCATTATGGTCACTGGTCGCCCAGATCAGTGTCTGAGATGCCACGGCTTCGGGCACTTGGCGCCCTTCTGCCCTCGCTTCACGAGGACAGAACCTCAGATGGCCCCCATCCATGCAACTCAGGATCCCCCCCGCCAGGCATCGACACCCCCCCCTCCCGAAGGGGAAGGTTGGACTGAGGTCAAAAGAAAACGGAAAGGAAACAAAACAGGACCAAAAAAGCCTTCCCATCTACAGCAAGAGACCCCTGTGGTCACCAATCAGCAGCAGCCCAGTAAGGGGAAGGAGAAAGGGAAGGAGAAGATCAGCCAGCCTCCCCCTCATCCTTCACCCCGCCCTCCCCCCCCCCCCCCCCCTCCTCCTCGGTCCCCCTACCTCCCCCCCCTTCGGGATCCCCCCCAGCACCTTTGGTTTCAGCCCCCCTCTCTCCCTCGAGCATGATCCCGAGGGAACCCCCCCATCCGTCTGCGCCACCTGCGGCCCCGAAGCCAGCACAGACCTCCTCCGCGCCTATCCCTCTTGGCCCGGTGGAGGGGAGAGGCCCTTCCTCGCAGATGGCCAGCACCACTCCAGCTCGTTCGATAGCCAGCACCCCTCTTTCTGGTTCTGACTCCTCATCCTCGTCATCACACCCAAGGGTAGCTCCTAGAGCTCTACCTTTGGAGTTTTACCGAGCAGGACCTTGGGATTATTTGGATGTAGCTGGTATTGGCTCCTTCCCTGCATGCCTAGACATCAGCATCTTCTTCCTCCGAAAGGGGGCGGAGGGTAAGGTGTCCGTCCTTGCCCCCCATGATGGTCCTAGCTATTCCTTCACTATCACCAGTGACGGGAATGAGCAATGGACGAATGAAAATGTTTGGGAGATGATTCGAGATCAGTCCCAGGAGCAGGTGTAGGATTGGATCGGTAGCAGAGCAGCGGAGCTTCTTCAGCAGCAGTGGAAGGAGGGTGACGTTCGTCTGAGATGGCGCCACAGCGCCAAACGATTCCGCCTTATTCGACTGCCTCTGGAGTGGATCTACGCGGAAGGGCTCCGCCCTTGGAGGACCTCAGAGGTAGTGAGCTTCTACAATATTTCCCTGGCGGAGGCTTCGAGTTGGTTAGAGAGAGCTTACCACCATGGGACGAAAGGCCTCTCCCTTCTGTTGAAGGTTTTAGAGGATGGGTCCGATGATCCGGCCTCTCCTTCGAAACCCTCACAGAAGCGCCTTCGTCTGCACACTGGACATCCTCCGACCACCTCGACATCGACCGCAAGTAGACATCTGTTTGTGGCCCATCTCCCCTCTTCATGAGTATACGCATTATCTCTTGGAACGTCAACGGGTTCCACTCATCAAGAACCCGCGGCCCCAGGAAGATGGTGCTCAGACAGGAGCTCTAGCCAGCCTTGGTGGGAAGGGTAGATGTGCTCCTATTGCAGGAACACAAGCTTTCGGCTTCTCAGACCAGTAAGTGTGGGAAGGTCCTCACAGGACGCTCCCACACCTACTGGGAACTTTCGATTGGCGAGCAGGGGAGGAGCGGGGGTGTCTGTACCTCCATCGATGCTTCTCTAGTTCAGCATGTGTGTGGTTTTGGCACCTTGATCCCAGGACGAGCGCTTTGGGTGGGCTTGAATATTGAGGGATCCCGCATCGGCATCCTCAATATCTATGCCCCGACCGACCTCAGACGTAGAGCCGCTTTCTGGAGCTCTTTGACAGACTTATTGCCAGAGATGGATTCTTGGATTGTAGGAGGAGACTTCAATAACCTTGAGACTTTAGAGGATCAGCAGGGACGGGGCCCAGAGTTCCTCGGTATAGCTCAGGCAGAGAAGGCGGATTGGGACTCCTTCTTGTTCGTTGTGGGAGGTCGGGATAGTTGGAGGGAGCCTTCCTGTTGCAGATGGATAGGGAGTCTGGACTTCTCTTGGGGTTACAGGAGGGAGGGAGGCAGACTTCTGGAGCAGTTGGACCATTTCTATGTCAACGATTGGGCGCTAGGCAGAGGTGGAGAGTCAGGAGTGGTTCCACGGACGACCCTCTCTGACCATGCCCCAGTCATCCTAGTCCTGGACTCAGCCTCTCACTCCTTACCTCCACGTTTGTGCCGGATCCTAGACTCCATCTACTCCAAAGCAGCGGTTCGCAGCAGGATAGTGGACCTGTGGGAGCAGGATTGGGACCCCATGGGGGATATGGCAGCTCAGGTTCTTGCCGAGTCTAGTCTCATCTGTCAACAGGAGGCGATTCAGGTCAGGCAGCAGTGGTGGGTGGAGGAGAGGGGTCTCAGACGAGATCTTGCCTCGATACAGCGGATGCAGCAGTCTTCTCCAGGCTCTGAGGAGCTCAGACGACAAGAGGTTAGAGCCCGAGCCATGCTAGAGGAGATCACCCAGCGACGCTCAGAGTTCTCGTTTCATGCTTCCAAGTCCTTTTGGGTTAGGAAAGGCGACAGGATGTGCAGAGAGTTCTTCAGGACTCATGGCCAGAGGTCAGCAGGGGAACAGCTCCGATCTCCTAGAGCGCAGGATGGTAGTGTCAAGACAGATCCAGACGAGGTCCGGGACTTGGCGACAGATTCCTACAGATCCCTGTTCCAGCAGGAGCCCCCAGACCCTCGTGCCCGCCGATGCAGGGAGGAGGTGTGGAGGTATACACCGTCGCTTGTGCAGCCTAGCATGAGTGAAACCCTTCTCGCCCCTTTCACCGTGGCAGAGATGCAGGATGCGGTGGGCGCTATTGATGGGCAGAAATGCCAAGGGATATCTTTGGTTTTTCTTCGCACATTCTGGAAGACTCTTTGGGCAAGCTTGCGGCCGAGAAAGATCTCTTACTTTCTTTGGATGGTGGCCCACAAGGGGCTACCAGTTGGCAGATGGCTGAGGCAGATGGGGCAGGAGGGGCACTGCCAGATGTGTTTTCAAGAGGAGTCCCTGAAGCACTGCCTTTGGAGCTGCTCGCATGCTCAGATAGTGTGGAAGGGAGTCACGGGGATCTTAGCAAGGGCTGCACCCGAGCTAGGACCGGTCACTTGGGGAGCCGTTTGCTGGTGCAGCACCGAGATGGGACATCACTTGGCTTATGAGTTCTCTAGGCAGGATCCAGTTTTCTTCATCACGCAGGCCACCTGGGCATACATGGACAGCTTCCCTTGGCATCTGACAGAGACAGATGCAGGAGCGATGACTCGGCACCCAGTTTGGGAGATCATAGGGAGTATTGTAGGCTGGCATATCTGAACTTCCAGATACGCGCAGACCTTAGGAGATCAGGCTTCTTCTGCTACCCAGACCCTAGCGGACATTTGGAGCACGATCATTCACACGCTCAAGGGTCAGTGGGATCAGATTCAGGGGGAGTCCCGGGCAGGGAAGGAGAAGAGACGGCGCTTCCTTCACGACTCGGACCATCAAGAGCTGTTCTTCCAGCACTCTGCTCAGAGTCTTCAGTGGCATTACTCCCCCCCACCGTGGCTGTTTGTCCACACTCCAATGATTATGCCCTGAGAGGCTTGTAATTATTATTTTGTTACCACAGGCTGTATCCGTTTTGTGATTACAGCCCGCTGGCCTTTAGGCCCTCTTGTACTCTCGTTTTCAAGCAATATAACTAGCACTACTTTTTGCGCAAAAAAAAGTCCATGAGAGTCTGAAGCAACCAATGCGGGACTATTTTGGCTGCGTGTATCTCTTGAATTTGACGCCAGATTAACGGAGAGCCCAAGGGAAGGTACTAGGAGCGTAGAACGAATCGGCTACTGCTTACGCTGCGACGTGACGACGAAATCGCTGGCACTGCCCGTGATCTGGAGCGGACAACAGGCTAGGAGCGCAGAGGTGACACAGGACAGCGTGGTGGCTCGTGTGCATCTTCGAGGAAATTTATGGATGGGCGACCCGTAGCTAGAGAACGTAGGCTGCAGGCTTCACGATATCTGCATACCTGATTTGCCAGGAGATAGAAATTACTGTTTGACTTGATTCCCTCAGACAGAATTCGATCAGACAGCTTCGCCTTGGCAGACAAAAAGGGGAGCGAACAAGACCAGGGAGCACTTATCTATTTTTCCTTTTTTGCTTTCAGTCATTCCTGTTTTGTCAGAAGCAGTTTACGCTTTTGCGGTTGTAGTAGAGTTTGCGGTTTATGATACTGTAGCAGGGACAGATTATGCTTGAGGTTATGCCTATGTGCTACAGTCTGAGTTTGTTTGCAGGAGCTTCCCTAGGATAGGGAAAAGCACTGTTTGAGATATATGCCTGTGTCAAATGCTTAATTAGTGTGAATCTGGGATTGCAGGAATTCCCTAGTATAGGGAATTGTGTCAGAGTATCAGTACACTGAATTGTGTCAGCTTGTAAATACAGTGTTCTAGCGGTGTTTGAAAAAAAAAGAAAAAAAGAGAAAAACTAGAACAAAACACCCATTGAATTGAATGGAAGCAGAAGAAGGGGCTTCCAGGAGGGACCTTGGTGAGTCAGGAGTCCGGCCGACCCAGCAGGTGTCGCGCCTAGTAGCTCATACCTTATCTGGCAGGATTGCATTGCTTGAGGATGCCTTGCAACAGTTGTTAGCGCAGCAATTACAGGCCAATGCAGGGCAGTCTGAACTTAGAAGAGTAATACACAGTATCTCTGCTAGACCTTCTCGAGATGAGAAGGGAAAGGCTCCAATGGAACTGGAGTCTAGTGTCCATACGGTCGAGCCTAGGAAGGCTAAAGTGCCAAATATTGCCAATTACAGACCGAAAAAGTATTCTGGTCGCATGAACGACCGTAGCTCTGATGCCATTGAGACCTGGTTACACAAATGGGACGAGGCGTTCGCCATTTGTGAAATCAGAAATGACATCAAGAAGATCCGTGAGGCCACCCACATGTTTAATGAGGCAGCGGATCGGTGGTGGATTAAACAACAAAAAGATGGTATAGCATCCACTACCTGGGAGGGGTTTAAAAGAGAGTTCAGGAAACACTTCTTACCTCCTGACGAAGCATCCCGAGCTTGGGATCAATATAGGAACCTTCGTCAGAGAAATTTATCAGTGGCAGAATATACTGATAAGTTTCGAGAGAGTGTAATGAAGGTTGACGAACCCCTGCCTCAATCAATCCAAATGAAAGATTTCATATTTGGATTGAATGATCGAATAAAAATGGAAGTTCGGGCTAAGTACGCGAACACGTTAGATGATGCAATAGCCATAGCCCTGAACTATGAAGATGCCAAGGGCAGCAGGCCAAGTGGGTTTGCACAGGTCGGAACCAAGTATGGATATCCGAAGAAGTCTGGGTTTAAGAAGAAATGGATTAGTAGAGGGAGTGGTTCTCAGCCGAGTGGTCAAGCCAAGCAGGCGAAACCGGCTGAAACTCCTAAACCAAGTACCACCATTGGAGTGAAAAGGAAAGTAAGTCCAATGGCAGCCCGGGCTTGGTCTAAGTCTCCCTTAAACCCAGAACAAAGGGAAAAAGCGAGGAGAGAAGGCTTATGTTTTGGCTGCCTTCAGCCTCATCAGTGGAAGGATTGTCCACGTAACAAAGATCGTCGGATGGCTGAGATGGTGATCTCAGAATGTGACGTGGAGATGGAGGGAAGTCCCAGAGCGGAAGAGATGCAGATTCAGCTAGCGGGATCTTCTCAGAGGTTAGTACCTTGTTTGTTATGTGTGTTTGTTGCTAAGCTAGTAACGAGTGCACCTGATAACATCCTATCTAAGCCCGCAGCAACGGGGTATACAGCCTTTAATGATACGGAGTTAATTAAAATGAAAGGGCAAGTGGCCAATCATGATGTCATTGTGTTGTTTGACTTGGCGTCAACTCACAATGTGATTAACTCCAAGCTCGTGAAGAGGCTGAAATTAAAGACAAGTCCATCTGACTATGCGTATACAGTCAGGATGGCAAATGGAAGTTCAACTGAAGTATGGGACCAAAGGGTTACCCAGTTGGAGCTTCGGATTCAGGACTATGCTGAGAAGCTTGATTTTGAAATGACCAAGCTTGCTCATGCAGATATAGCCCTGGGTATGGCGTGGCATTCTAGAAAGAATCCAGCCATTGATTGGAAAAAGCACGTATATCAATTCAAGATGAATGATGTGCTTTATATCTTATGAGGTGAGAAAGATATACCTCAGGGACCGTTGGTTTCCGTGATGGAAATCCGAAAAACTCAAGAAGAGTTTTTATTGCTTTGCACAGCATTGGTAGAGCCGGTTGATGATTCTTCGGCTAGCACTGATGTTACGCAAAGTGGTGAGATGGCTAAGTTGGCTAATCTTATAACAGAGGAGTTCTCTGAATGTTTTAGGGATGAACTACCTCATGGGTTACCTCCAGTGCGGAATGTTCAGCATAAAATTGAACTGATTCCGGGGGCAGAACCTGTAAATAGACCTCCCTATAGAATGAGCTTTACTGAAGAGGCGGAGGTGCGTAGACAACTGGAAGAATACCTCAAGTTGGGGCAGATTCAACCAAGTTTCTCACCTTTTGCTTTGCCAGTGATATTAAAGAAGAAAAAGGATGATACGTTTCGCCTCTGTATAGATTACAGAGCATTGAATAATATCACTGCTAAGCACAGGTATCCGATGGCTCGGATTGATGATTTGCTAGATGCATTACATTGAGCCGTGATTTTCAGTAAGATAGATCTTAAGTGTGGCTACCATCAGATCCGTCATGCTTATGAACGATTTACTACGTCTGTATATCGGAAAGTTTGTAGTACATTTTATTGACGATATCCTGATATTCAGTAAAAGTATTACTGAGCATCGTGAACACTTAAAAGTAGTGTTCAGTACTTTGAGGAAAGCTAGTCTTTATGTAAATAAAAAGAAAACTATACTGTGTATGGTTAGGCTTGAATATTTAGGATTCATAATTACTCCCGGGGGGTAGAAATGGATCCAAAGAAAGTGGTTGCGATACTAACTTGGCCAATCCCTCAGAGTCTGACCGTGCTCTGCGATCATTCTAAGGGTTTGTCCAGTTTTATAGAAGGCATATCAAAGGATATTCCGAGATAGTCATTGACTGATCCGACCTCAGATAAAGTACCTTTTATATGGGGACAGAATCAACAAGAAAGTTTTAACACCATAAAACAAGCTGTGGTCACAGGACCGGTGTTAAAAATAGTTGATCCCCAGAAACCGTTGTTCCTGGAAACCGATGCAAGTGGCATTGCGGTAGGAGCAGTCCTCCTTCAAGAGGGAAGGCCAGTAGCCTTTGAAAGCAAGAAGCTTTCTCCCTCTCAAAGGAATTGGCCAACTCATGAATTGGAGTTGTATGCTGTTATCCATGCTTTGAAAACATGGAGGCATTATTTGTATGGTTCAGAGTTTTATGTGGATGTGGATCATGATACTCTGAAACATTTTTGTAAACAACCTGACTTGAGGGGCCACCAAGCTAGGTGGGCAGAGCTCATGTAGGAGTTTAATTTAACGATTCGGTACCGAAGAGGAAAAGATAATAAGGTTGCTGATGCATTGTCTCGCATTATGCACAACCTGAGTTTCACGGTATTAGAGAGTGCTCTAATGACTGAGATCAAAGAAACTCAAAAGGTGGATGAGTTTGTCCAGAGCTTATGGCCTAAGGCTCATGTGTTAAAACCCGGGAAAAATGAAAAGGATGACCTGGCATCCAAAAAAGGCCAAACTTATGCAAGATATATCGTAAGGGATGGTATGCTAGAAAGAAATGGCAAGGTTGTAGTACCTAGTCAGAATGATCTCAGGCAGAGAGTCATTCGACAGTGCCATGATAGCCCGTGTGCGGGACATCCAGGGGTTGAGAAGACATATGATCTCGTGAAGCGAGATTTCTTTTGGCCAAAGATGAAAAAGCATATTCATGAATATGTGACACGGTGTTTCTCGTGTCAGGTAAGTAAGGCCGAGCGGGTGAAGCCACCCGGACTTTTACAGCCCTTGGAAGTACCACTAAGTAAGTGGGAGAGTATTTCCATGGACTTTATTGTAGGACTGCCTACAACCCAAGGAGGGTATGATTCTATCCTTGTGGTGGTTGATCGTCTAACCAAGATGGCTCACTTCATTCCGACTAGGGAGTCTGTTAATGCCCCGCAAGTAGCGGATTTGTTTATTAGACATATATTTCGTCTGCATGGATTGCCGAGATCCATAGTGTCAGACAGAGATGTCAGATTTACCGGTCATTTTTGGATAGCGGTATTTAAGACACTAAGGACTGAGTTGGGAATGAGTAGTGGGGATCTGAGACGGATGGTCAAACGGAGAGAGTCAACCAGACCTTAGAGGATATGCTGAGGGCATATGTGTCATTGAGGCAACATACATGGGACAAGTGGTTGCCATTGTTGGAGTTTTCCTACAATGATAGAAAACATTCCTCTACCGGGTTCAGTCCGTTGGAACTGAACTATGGTTATAGACCAGCAAATCCAACTATAGTTGGAGTACCTCAGAAAGTGCCTAGTGCAGCGAACTTTGTAGTTCAGATGCGGGAGATGCTAGCACTTGCGAGAGCTAATATCCGCCAGGCTATGGATAGAGCCAAGGTATATGCGGATGAAAACCGGTCTATAAGAGTATTTAAGGAAGGAGAAAAAGTTTTTCTCAGAGTTCCTTTGCACTCGAAGTCATTGACTTCAGGAGAGTGTGCTAAGTTATCACCTCGATACTGTGGGCCGTGGTTAATTCTAAAGAGAATAGGCAAGGTGGCCTATAAATTAGAATTGCCACAGGGGTGTAAGGTGCACCCGGTTTTTCATGTTTCGCGCTTAAAGAAACTTTTACATACTGGTGACTCACTAATCGAAGGTGTGGTTTTGTTTCAGGAGATAGAGGATAATGCGAGGCGCAAACCAACAAGAATCCTGGACCGAGTCGAGATTTCCCTTAAAGGATCTATCTTTGTAATATATTTGTTTGCGCTTCATGTAAATGATCGGGAGGGAATTAATGTCAAGGTCCTAGGTGAGGGTTGATAGCACCAGACTAGGTGGATCTAAGGCTAAGGGCCTAATGCAAGGAATGTGCCTAGGGGCAAAGGATTTTAATGCATCCCAAGAGAGGGGTGAAATGTTGCATTAGGAAGGCCCTATATGGATGACATGTGGCATCTAGATCTATCTAGGGAGATGGGGCTTGTTGAAGCTAGAGAGAGAAGAGAATAGTGATTTTCACGTATGTTTATGATTTGAATTTTCTGTCTGCTCGTAAGCTTCAGCAGGATTTGGCTGGGTGGAATAACTCGGTGCTTCTCCCGTGATGTGCAGTAGGAGATTAGAAGTAGTGTTTAACAATGCAACACAACCAAAAACTTTGAAATGGTCCATTGAAGGTTTTCTCCCATGCCATGCCTCATAGGGAGTGATTGTCTTCAAAGCCTTTGTAGGAGCCTGATTTAAAATATAGTTGGCACACATGAGGCCTTCTAGCCAAAACCTGTGAGGCAACTTCTTACTTATGAGCATGCATCCTATCCATTTCCATGGCGGTGTGATTCTTCCGCTCAGCTTTGCTATTCTATTGAGGTGTAAGCCTCATTGTAAGCTGATGCATGATGCCTTTTTCTTTCAAAAATGTCTCATATTCATGAGACATATACTCCCCCTCTCGATCTGTCCAAAGTGTCTGCACCTTGAGTCCTGTCTCATTCTCAACCATAGCCACAAAGTTTTTGAAATGCATAAACACTTTTGATTTTGCCTTGAGACCATAGACCCAAGTGTAGTTGGTAAAGTCATCTATGAATGTAACAAAATAGAGATAACCCCCAAAAGCAGGTGTCCTCATGGGACCGCAGACATCACTGTGAATAAGCTGTAATTTCCGTGTAGCTTTCACTGCATGAAGTCTATGCATTTTGCCAAGAATGCAGCCTTGACATGCATGAGGAGGAGGCGACTCCAAGGGAGGCAATGCATCAACCATATCATGCCTCTGAAGTGTCATTAAGCTGCCATAGCTCATGTGCCCATACCTAGCATGCCATAACTCTGCATTTTGCATCGCAGCAGTGAGAGTGTTAACTGATAATGCAAGATGGGTTCTTTTTTCATATAGATCAAGCTGAAAAAGACCCCGATACAAAGTGCCAGACAACATCAAAGCATAGTCATTTTCTTTGTCTCTGACTGCACACTTGTCATCATCAAAAACAACTTGAAATCCTCCTCTATTGAGTGAGGACACTGAAAGCAAATTCTTCTTTATCTCTGGCACATAGAGAACATCTGAAATTCTGAAATCTGTGCCATCAATGGATGTGAGAATAATGTCTCCCACTCCACACACTGAATAAGAAGCATTATTCGCACAAGTTACCTTCTTCTTGGTGGGTGAAGAATGCAGAGATACAAACAGACTCTTCTCGGAAGTGATGTGCTTTGAAGCACTACTGTCAAAATACCAAGTATGAAGTGTCTGGTCAACGCTAAAAGAGCATTCATCCTTTGAAGGATCATAACTGCAAGTTAAGAAAGCATATGGGTCATCATCATTAGTGGCTATAATATTAGAACTACCCACTGAAAAATCTGAAGTGCAAGATAGAAAGGCATAGTGCTCTTCAACAAAGTTGGCTGCAACATCTCCTCCATCATGAGAATGTGGAACTGATGCATCTGACACAGCCATACTGGAATCCCTTTTCTTCTCTTTGGCTATGCGCTTCTTGCACTCTCCAATATAATGACCTGGCTTCTTGCAATAATAACAGATGCCCTTCTTTTTCTGCTTATTTGTATCACCCTTTGCTTTATAAGAAGGCTGTCCAGAATCAGCTTTATGCTGATGTGTGGACTGATTGGCATGTGGCTGTAATATTAGAACTACCCACTGAAAAATCTGAAGTGCAAGACAGAAAGGCATAGTGCTCTTCAACAAAGTTGGCTGCAACATCTCCTCCATCATGAGAATGTGGAACTGATGCATCTGACACAGCCATACTGGAATCCCTTTTCTTCTCTTTGGCTATGCGCTTCTTGCACTCTCCAATATAATGACCTGGCTTCTTGCAATAATGACAGATGCCCTTCTTTTTCTGCTTATTAGTATCACCCTTTGCCTTATAAGAAGGTTGTCCAGAATCAGCTTTATGCTGATGTGTGGACTGATTGGCATGTGGCTTTTGCTGCCCTTTACCCTTGGGCTTGAACTTGGAGAGCATAGCATGCTCGCCAGCCCGGGTTGCCATATTTCTGCGAGTTTGTTCCTCCTGCAACAGAAGTCCTACCAACTCGTGAAAGGAGAGAGGTTTGCTGCCCCCCCTCAATGACAAATTCAGCGAGGTGTGGAAACCGAGATAGGACTCAGGAAGAGAGTTCAGAGTGGTGGTGATCATCTCTGAATCCGGAATGACTTCATCAATATTCAGCAATTGTTCCCTGAGGTCCTGAAGCTTTGTGAGGTGATAATTCATGGAATCTCCCTCCTCCATATGGTATGGGAAAGTTCTCGCTTCAGAAAGGAAACCCTAGCATCTTGACAGAAAGAGAAATTACTGAAAGAGCTTGTGCATCTCTAGAGTCCCATCTTTTTTGCTTTGGTGTGGGAGCTCCTGGAGCGACTGCTCCAACCACCTGTGCTGCATTTGTACCTCTACCCCCGCCTTTAGCTGTAGGAGTGATAGGTGTAGTTGCTGTATTTGGTCTTGCTTCATCTCCATTGACATAATCCCAAAGATGTCTGCCAACCAAGATATTGCGAACCATGAAACTCCACAAGGAGTAGTTGGTGCCATCCAACTTATCCTCCTGTGTGAGTACCCCGAACACCTCATTGGAGTTGTTCTAAGCCATTTATACCAGAAAATATCAAAAAATACAGCAAACTGACAAAGTGAAATCCCTTCCTGGGATATGAAATGCACAAGTAAAATCTGCACACAGTGACAAATACTGTCACAGCTTGTCAAAGGCTCAGAATGCGCTTCAATAATCCTGCAAATGCTCTCCAAAACTGCCAAAAAAACACTGTAAAATTTGCCAATGTCTGCAATGTCACTCAAAATGAGTCCAAATTGCCTACAACGGTCCCAAAATGCTTGTACACTACCAAATTGCATCAGAATGCCAAAAGCCCCAATTTCTTTAGGGAAATTGCATCCAAAAGAGGGCAAATTGCCTGAAAGCCACAAAAATGCAAGAAATTGCTGTGTAAAGCAAAAAGCCCCAAGTTATTGCAAGAAATTGCAACTCAGAAAGGGGCAAATTGTCTTAAAGCCCCAAATGTTGCAAAATTTGCAATGCAAAACCAAAAGCCCCAAATTTTGGGGTGAAATTGAACTGAAATTGAGGCAAATCCACAAATCCACGAAAAGCCCCAAATTTTGCAAAATGCTTGATGCACAGAATGTGCTCAAATCTGTCCAAAAATCTGCCTAGCCAAACAATGGCTCCCTGTAAAATGCACCTGTGTGCATAAGCAAACAAAAGAGCCCCAAAATGCACTTTGTGTCTGTCACCTGCAAGAGTAACGTGCAAATGATTTGTACGGATGCCTGTGTACGGATGGATGATGCACAACTGTACGGACGACTGACAGTCCGTACGATTGTACGGTAGGTGATTGTACGGATAGCAAAAGCAGGTGGTACGGTGCATATACCTATACCTATTCGGACAGCAAATAGTTGTACGGATTGTAAAGTGTGCAGTACGATCAGATGCTGCAGGTACGGGCTGCTGCTATACGGATGTACGGTTGTTGCTGTTGTACGGAGGTACGGACGGGACATGTGCAGAACAGTACGGAAGGGTATCAGGCACCTGCAGATTTGTACGGCGTAGACTTGTACGGCGCTGAAGCTGATGCAAATTGTACGGACAGATACATACGGCATTGAGCTGGTACTAAAATCCGTACTATGTACAGACGATTGAAGTCACTTCTGTATGGACGATGCCAAAGCAGTTGTACAGACAAGTCCTTCACATACGAAGACCTGCGTGCTCTGTACGGAATGGCAGAAACTGTCGTACGGACGATGACAATGTGGGCTCGGCGTGGATTGTACGACTGAGCAGCAAAACATAGGGCTGTAGGGCTGAGCAGCAAAACATTGGGCTGTAGGGACAATGCAACAGCAGAAGCTTGGGCAGCTCGACTTGTAGGAGGAGCTTGGGCAGGGAGCTGAGCTTGGCAAGGTCTGGGAGCTTGTCGTGCTTTGATACCAAATGTAGGAAATAGGAGAGTGAGAGAGCAAGAGAGCTGAACGTAAGTTTGCAATAGATGAAGTGATTGAATACAAGAAGAGGGAAAGGTTTTGTCTAAGTGACAAAATGTAGGAAATAGGAGAGAGAGAGCAAGAGAGCTGAACGTAAGTTTGCAATAGATGAAGTGATTGAATACAAGAAGAGGGAAAGGTTTTGTCTAAGTGACAAAACCTTATCCTTCACTAACCATAGTTAGTGAACTAAATGTGGTTAGGGGGAAAAACCTCTAAGGAGGGAAAAGTGCCCCTTACCTACTTATTACATTACATTGGTCATTGCTAGAATATAATAATAATTCTAACATTCGTGCCCCAGGTGGTCTATCGGATTGGGTCGAGAGTTTTGTAGACTTTCAGAAGGCTTTTGACACTGTACACATGCTTTGTAGACTTTCGGAAGGCTTTTGACACTGTCCCATGGTCCCCTATGATCAAGAGACTACGGGAGTTGTAGATTTGAGAGACACCGATGTGGGGGGGTGATGAGCCTATATGAGTCAGTTAGAGGTAGGGTTCATGCGCAGGTGGTCTATCGGATTGGGTCGAGAGTACGATTGGAGTGAAGTAGGGCTGCCCCCTCTCATTGACCCTCTTTGGGCTTTACATTGATGAGATCAATTCCTTCATAGACCGCCTAGGAGGTGAAGGATCACTACTGGCTGATCTCATGATACAGATATTGCTATACGCTGATGACATAGTCCTTATCTCATCCTCAACGGAGGGGCTATAGAGACATTTGGAGGCCCTAGAGGTGTTCTGCAGAGAGAGAGACCTGATAGCCTTGGGAAGACCAAGGTTATGGTCTTCGACACCTCACATGCAGTGCTTCATTGACTCAGCTTCACTTATCGAGACGAGCCAGTGGAGATAGTATAGTGGAGCAGTGTTCACAGGACCCCTTTTCACTATGACACATGTAGCCCATGCACGACTCACATGGGGACGGGGTGCTGTAGCCCGATTGGAGAGACAGTGCTTCTAGACACACTTTTAGAATCCATCGACGCAGGGGTCGCTCTTCGATACGCTAGTGCGACCGACGGCCATGTATGCAGCACCCTTCTGGCGATGTGATCTGCCGATAGCAGAGTGGAGGAGATTTGAGTGGCTACAAGTGACTATGGGATCTAGGATGATTCGGAGCAAGTACTCAGTCTCGCATGAGATAGTACAGGCAGAGTTCGCCATGACACCACTACAAACTGATGCCATCTTCCAGATAGTGATATTCATTCATAGAGTTTGGGACTTACCCCAGTGGAGACTACCGAGGTTGGCTCTGGAGTCATCCAGACGACTAGCTGAGAGTGGGACAGACACATGGTATGCTCGTATATCCACATGGTTTGCCAGATATGGGATTCGGATGGTCAGGCTCCCTCCCTTTCAGTACAGTATGTATGCACCCCCTGAGTCGATCCCCCAAGATGAGATTAACGGTATCATACGGTTAGATCTCCTCCAACTCCACATATCTCGGACTTGGTTGGGAGATTAGGAGCTCCCCACCAAGACCTAGTTCTACCGCGACCACTTCCTAAGCGTCTCGGAGGAGGGATTCATCATCAAACCCCAATATCTCGAGGACATAGGAGTCTCACATGCACTGAGGATCGCCATGGGGCAGATGAGGGTTTCATCCCATTAGCTGAGGATTGAGAGAAGCACGCATACCCAGAGAGCAGAGGATCGGCATGCTATGCACATTGGGAATGATTGAGACAAAGGAGCACTTTCTCTGCGCCTGCCCAGCCTACTATGAGATCCGGGGGCATTACCACTGTCTCTACCAGGATGGGAGTGGCTTGGGCCCACTATCATGATTGATCCACTTCCATGACCAGGTTTGCAGTGGGCTCTATCTGCTTGAGATGCACCGACATAGGGAGACCCTGCTACAACAAATCAAGCAGCAACTGGAGACGATAGTGGGGTGGAGGCGGAGGAGCTAGCTGATATGTGGGTAGTATGGATTGTCGAGAGAGGATTGCAGAGGCCACCTGTGACACGGAGAGCAACGAGAGCACACTCGATTGAGGTCCGACCTATCACAGCTTTCCTTAGAGGAGACCACCCGCGACGAGGGGTCACTCTGAACATAGCTCAGCGGGTTCAGAGATCGAGGAGACCGTATCCCCCTCTACCACCACAGCATGAGACAACCAGACAGACGCAAATCCGAGACATTTTCACCGCTCATAGACGAGCCACCACAGTTTTGGATTCTGAGTTCCAGCTCCAGCCCTCATCCTACTTCATATAGCACATCATATGATATAATATGTTTTGCACTTGATTTTGCTTGAGCTATTGAGCTCTTTATTTCAGCACAGTACTCAGCAAGGGCCTTAGCGTGCCCTTTGCTCCAGCCCTTTGTGGCTTGTATGAGTTTTTCCCTTTTGGTGTACTTTGCACTCTTGTCCCATAGGCCCGTGAGGCCTCTTGCGGACGTTAATATATATATATATCTATCTATTGCTCAAAGAGGAGCTAGTACCTTTGTCCCAGGGCAAGCTGCAGGTTGCTTCAGGTCGCAGCGCGGTCCTTTCATTTCAGGCGAAGACCAGGAAGAACCGGAGCAGGTGCTACAAGTGTGGCAAAAGAGGCCATTTGGCAAGGGACTACAAGTCCAAGTGTATGTCTCAAGATTAGGACTCGTCATCAGACTTTGACCCCATGGTGGCATCTTCATCAGCCGACTTCTTCAGATCATTTGTCCACCATGAGCTGCAGAGAGGGTGTTAGAGTGTATGGCATCTCATAGAGAGAGGGCTTATTTGTGGGTGTGCCTGCCCCTTTCAAGCTAGGATACGGAGAGCTCAGATGTCCCTTTAGAGGGCTGGTAGGGGGGCATTTTAGGCCCAAAACTGTCGGCTGGTAGGGTCAGCCTTGGGGCAAAACCTAGGCACCAGGCAGGCCCTTATATATAGGGCTGGGCCTGGCCTGGAGCAGAGGACCAGCAGGTCGGCCCGCAGTCGGCCAGGCCCTACTGCCTGGGTTGGCCAGATAATGCCCCCAGGTTGGTGGTCTTGCTACCCTATTTATAGGGCTAGCCTACTGGAGCAGTTTCTCTCTTGTATCATTGGGTGTTTCCCCTGCTATATACACAGTTATCATTGCCTCTCTCTCTCTCTCTCTCCCCCCCATTCTCTCTCTGCTGCATGCTTTCACGCATTTATCACACTCAGACAATCGTGGCGTCTCCCAACTACATCTCCTCCTGTGAAGAATAAGTGCGTGATCTCCTGCTGTCTACAGTGGGGTGGGCCTCATGAGTCTGAATCTAAGTTGCGTAACCTTGTGTATGAACGGTGTGGTGCATCTCTAGTCTGACTTTTCTGACTCTGCCCATGTCTGTGTACCCAATATTGATATGGCACTAAATGGTCGACAGACATTCCGTCTGAGCAGAGCCATATGGAGACTCATGCAGACCAGCACTCGTTTATCTACCTCAGCTGCAAACTGCATATGGAGACTCATGCAGACCAGAACTGGTTTATCTACCTTGGCTGCAAGCTGCATAGGTGATGTGAAAGTCAGCCATGGTAATCTCCATCACCGTGCATCTGTCCATCTGAGCTGTCTGATGCGATCTAGATAGGCAATGATCTGGAAAGAGCATCTGTGTGGAGAGGTCTCACTGCAAACTCTGCTAGGATAATGGCATGTGGAGCATGTCTTCCCCTGGATCATGCGGGACAACATCATGATCTGTAGCCTCTCAAAACCAGTCCACTCGTCCTCTCTGAGGTCTACTGCCAGAAAGCACTTGTACATAGGTTTGTTGGTTGGAATAGGAAATCAAAGAGGAGCAATCTCATGTGTACGAAGCTTGAAGGGTGGTAGGTGCACCTAGAGCAACAAGTTGTATCTTTGATCCTTTTTACCTGGTGGGTGGGAGGGGCACCTGGATGATATACTCATTTTTGCATACTCTTCAGGTTTCATTGTCATAGCATTTTTTAAAGGTTTGAGATACTTTAAAACTGAAGCTGTTTTGCCAGAGATCTACAATTTGAGTTTCAAACGCTCCTTATTTGGATATTCTAGCTCATCTTTTATTTTGCATGGTTATGGCAAGATGACGAGATTGCTTTATCTTGCCCTCTGCCCACCTGCATACATCCCTTTGTTCAAAATACATGGTTTAATTGTCGGTGGAAAATATTCTGAGCTTTAAGATCAATAAAGAATTTGGTGATTCTTGTCACTATGAAGTTATTTCAAGTTTGATATAATGAAAGGAAAGAATGGATAATGTTGGGAAGAGACCTTTAGGCTTCATTCCGTGTGTGGCTGACTAGATGAATGATTGCATGGTGTATAAACTAGCATGCAGGAGCAAAGAGAAAGGGGACGTTATCTGCTCTGAAATCTCACGGCTTTCTGGTAATCCACATGTGAGGTAAGTTTAATTTGCAAGCTCTCTAGAATTTAGGTATGCTAGTATTTGGACCTGGAAATTTGTAATGGAAAGGTGTGGTCTAAAGTGGATTTAGACTTGTTTTTTTGGAATGGTGTGGGACTCCAATGTGCTTACTTCATGCCTCCAATCAATATAACACTACTTCAAGAATTTGGAATCTTGATCTTTGAAATCTCATGTTTTGGGCCTGAATGACTCGGTTCAATGCTTTAACAAAGGGCTTGGTTCAATGCCTTATCTTTGTTATTGCAGGGCCATGGTCTGCGATCTGGCATGTTTTAAATCTGTGCACAATTTCGTGAAGGAATACAAAGACCAGAAATTCCCTCTGCATGTACTGGTGAGACATAGATGATTTCTAAGTAGTCCATGTTTCATCTGTTTTTTGGCCTGCCCTTACAGGGTAGCCTTAGCAATGGTTCTACTTTGGCAAAGCTAAAATAGGGGAGTTTTTAAATTTCATAAATTCCAGATTTTTCTCATTGGCCTTTGTTATAGCTGTCAGCCCAATAGATGGGGCACAACTAATGATTTTGGGTCTCTCTCTCTCTCTCTCTCTCTCTCTCTCACCTTCCCTCACTCCACCACTCGTCCCTAGCCCACCCACCCTTTGCCTCCCCATTCTCTCTCTTAGCCTCCCTCACTCCACCACTAGTCTCTCTCTTTCTCTCTCTCTTAGCTTCCCTCACTCCACCACTCATCCCTAGCCCCCCCTCTTCACCTCTCCATTTATTTTGGGCAGGCCTATTGAATGACATGTGTCATTCATCTTTTTTCACTTGTTTTCTGTAGGTTATACTCTATTTTCTGCAATTGTTGATTAAGGAATGCTAAACCTCCAAACCTTTTACAGTCTAAGATTAAGTCGAGTTTCTCTGCAAGAATAAGAACAGCAAGCTAGATAGGTTCCCCAACCCTTTTAATCAAAATACTTTTAAAGCTTTACTTGGTACTCATAGAATTGCATCAGTGATACATCAACAAATTGTATCTAAACTTCTAATGTGAAAGATTTGTTAATAAAGAATACATTCTAACGAGTTAAAAGTTCCCTAAAAATGGCCTCATAATTCTCATGAAGAAATGGCGAGTCTGTTCTCAGGAAAGGACTGCAAGCAGGGTTCATATAGCCTAGTTTGCATTAAATCAACCAATGTGGAGCTGTCAGTTTGAACCTGAGATATGGAAACAAGCAGAGTTGTCAGTCTGAGCCTGTCAAGCAATCCAGAGCTCATCATAGCTATAAGCTTGCCTTGAATTGCAGCTTTCATGCAGTTAGAGCTCATCATCTTTATCAGATCATCTTGAATTACAGCTTTCACGGAGCTAGTAGATAGTGCCAGCCACATTTTGCCAGGGCTAGCAATTGATTAAAAAGGAATATCTTCAGTGTGACCCAGGATCCAGGGAATCCATGCATTAAGCCATTGTTGTACACTAATTAAGCCACCGGGAATATGATACTTCACCACCTAAAGGTGCAGAATTTGTGTTGGGAAGCTGTTGAACCCTGGGATTCAACTAATGCCAAAGTGGAATCCGGTGTGTCAACTGAGGGATGAAGCAGGGCTCCAGGCAAAAGACAAAGGGAGGCCCCGAGCGAAGGACCGAGCGGCCAGACAAAGCTTCAATCTCAAGATATGATAAAGCAAGTAGGTGAAGGAAGATATGATAGAGCAAGTGGCTGAAGGACTGGGTGAAGCAATGAGCACCATGAACCTGCTAGTCTGGATCGTCGAAAGGGCTCAAGGCAAGCAATAGTGTAGACGAGACATGGAGGTGGCCAGATGAAACTTAATGCATACGGTGCCCAAGTGGCAGAAGGTTAGACATGGAGTAAATAATCTGATGACTGAATCAGTTATTGCAATGGGCATATGTCAAGATCGGACAGTTGGAATTTAATCATTGTAAAAGTGGAATTCAATCATTGTAAAGCGGTGGGTAGTACTTGCTACCTTGAGTGTCAGACTGCGCTGTATAAATAGTCCGCTGTAGGAAATAGGAAAGGTCCATCATTTGGGGTAGAGAACTCATCATCTTTATCAGATCCCTTGAATTGCAGCTTTCACGGAGCTAGTAGATAGTGCCAGGCCCACCTATGAGTTGCGAAATGACTATTGACATCATTATGGGAATCTTGTAGGGTGCCAAGAGCCACGCTTTGCGAGGGCTAGCAATTGATTTAAAAGGAATATCTTCATTGTAAGCCAGGGTCCAGGGAATCCGTGTGTTAAGCCGTACACTCATAAGCCACCGGGAGTATGGTACTTCACCACCTAAAGGTGCAGCAGACTTGGTGTTGGGAAGCTGTTGAACTCTGGGATTCAACTAACACCAAAGCGGAATCCAAGTGCCCCAGCTGAGGGACGAAGCAGGGTTCCAGCCAAAAGATGGAGGGAGACCCCGAGCGAAGGACCGAGCGGCGAGACGATGCTTTAATCTAATGATATGATAAAGCAAGTGGCTGAAGGACTGGGTGAAGCAATGAGTGCAGCGAAGGACCTCAAGGTGAAGACGAGAGACGGAAGGTGGCCAGATGAGAGTTAATGCAGACGGCACCCAAGTGGGAGAAGGTTAGACACGGGGTAAACAATTTGATGACCGAATCAGGCCGTGCACAACGGGCATATTCAAGACTGGACAGCTGGAATTTAATCATTATAAAAGAGGAATTCAGTCATTGTAAAGCGGTGGATAGTACCTGCTGCATTGAGTGTCATACCCCGCTGTATAAATAGTCTGCTGGCCGAAGTAGGAAAGGTCCATCATTTTGGGTAAAGAACTGTGAGTGCGTTGAGTGCAGCTGCACGCTGCAATATCTAGCTGATTGGCCATATGCAGTAGAACTCTCCCTTACTGAGCGCTTCTGGATTTGCTTTGAGTATACACCTTCTACCATTTGTCCTCCGTTCCAATCGCTCTTCCGTTTACACTTCATACCTCACAGCTGTAACACATGTTTCACCGCACCACTTGTCTATCTCAAAAAGGCAATTGCCCCACCACCCAGATGAACATAGGGCTCGCTGGAAGACCAGCTAACATGAAAGCACTCAGTTGACATTAGGAGTTCGGAGTTAGCATTGCGGCGTTAACATTTGGTGATCCTGCTGGGGGTTGTAAGTTACATGTGTTGGGGAAGCTGACAAAGTGCGAGTAATCTGGCAATGGATGACAGAGCCAGCAAATGAACGAGCAGCAGCAACTAAGGGAGCACAACTGTTTGTGGACCTCGACACTCCAATAAAAAGAAGGCTAGAAGGGAGTGACCAAGAGAGTCAAGGACCCCAACTCCAACGATGTCGGCGAGTTTTGGCAAGGACTAGAGAGCCAGACCCTCGTCACCCTCGCAAGGAGTACTAGAGCAAGGAGGCCAGGTTGAGATGGAGTGAGCCAACGACGAAAGAAGAGAAGAGTGATGGGAAGACTAGCGAGAAGACTGAACGAAGAGGTTAGAAGGGAAGAGCGCTGGCAAGACTAGCAAGAAGACCAAAGAGAAGAGTGCCAAGGAGACAGAAGAGACGAGCGTCGGGAAGACGAGAGAGATGAGAGAAGACAAGAACAAAGGAAAGGCTGACGCAACATCACTCCCCTAGAAAGCCCAGACTGAGAACGAGGACCGAGAATACGAGTGAAGTTCCAAAACTTCGATGGGATGAGGGAGAGAATCCCCGATCCCATGTGCAGAACTTCCTGCGGACAACGACGGTCTTGCAAATCCATCATGAGGAAGATTACTATTTCTACTTTCCCACTACCTTTGCCAAGAAGGTCATCGAATGGTACGGTTAGTACCTGGATGGCTGGTTCAAGATGTGAGATGACTTGAAGGCTGCGTTCCTGAAAAGGTTGCAGTACGAATTCAGCAAGAAAGACGTATTGCTGACGCTCAATGATACTCCACCAACGAAAAGGAAAAGATGTGTATGCAAGAACAAGGGTGCTCACAAATCAGCTCAACGATGTGCAAGATGAAATGGTGTTGAGGTCCTGGTTGATGAGCACCCTTGATCTCAGACCCGGTTTGCGCTAAATGGAAATAACATGCCCGACGAGGACGTACGGCGAATTGTTCAATAGAGCAATCACGTTGGAGAACGGGAAAGTTGAGCCCCGAAGGAGGAAGAAGCCACTCGTTTAAGAAGCAGAGAGCGAAGATGTAATGAAAGGGTAGGGGCAGATTTGGAGAAAGGATAATGGAAGAGCAGAAGGAAGAAAGAGAGAGAGAGGGAGAAGAGAGGAGAAGAAAGA
The DNA here is from genome assembly GCF_047967505.1 of Dipteris shenzhenensis. Lineage (NCBI taxonomy): Eukaryota > Viridiplantae > Streptophyta > Polypodiopsida > Gleicheniales > Dipteridaceae > Dipteris > Dipteris shenzhenensis. Next base: position 2,487,791 of record NC_141609.1, read on the forward strand.
AAGAAAGTTTATTAAAGTCTTCGGAAGACCGATGGGTCTATGAGACTGTGAAAATCCTGATACAACGAGTTGTGGTAGTGGAGCTACTAAACGAGCGTCTATACCAATGCAAAATGCAAAATGCAAAAAATGTAAAAATGCAGAATGGCAGTACTAAGTCCTAAGTACAACATAGTCATGTCGATGGTTGACTATATATCAATCTCAGCATCATCATCAATATCATCATCATCCCTAGGAATAGCAAGATATCAGGATGGATGAGGCAGTGGAGGCATGAAGTCGGCAATAGAGTGCTGGCGGCCACTCAGAGGTGCGGTCTTGGCACATCTCCTGGTCGTAGCTCTGCGTCTAACCAGGGCTACTGTGACCCCCATCAGTCGGGCTCCGACTGTAAACAAGGACGGGATGTCTCCAAGTGTGATCTGTGTGTCGACCCTCTGTCTGAGCTGTCGGGTCACGGGCTCTGGGTCACGGTCATGTCGAGGCCTCGTCTCGTTGGGGTCCATGTGATCTAGCTGAAAGAACTCCGTGATAGAGCTCTGAGAAGGATCAACCGAGGAAGAAGTCTGCTCCTGTCTCCGTGCTTGGAGTATCCTCTCGCGGTGTCTAAGTGCCTCATGAATGAAACCTGCCAAACACCGCTGGTCTGGGTAGGAGAGGAAATGGGCTAAAATCCCATAACTATCTCTGAAGAGGCAGTGGAAACATCCTCGGATCTCATAGTACACAGGACACCTAAAGATGAAATGCTCCTCTGTCTCAACCTCCTGTATGTCACATAGTGTGCATATGCGCCGCTCCCTGGGTAGTCGCTCTGCTCTGCCGCTCTCGATGCGAAGTCTGTGTGAAGAGACCCAGAACTGCCCAAGAGAGATCCTCATCGAGTGGGGTAGGTGAATCTGTGTGTATCCTGGTGGGTCAATGAAACCCTCCACTGTGATATGTAAGAAGTGATCTCTGTAGAAGCTAAGCTTCACTGGGAGTTCACTCGGTTCCAACCAGGTCCGAAAAGTGTGTAGCTGTAGTAGATCCTCACGGATAACCTAGTTGACCTCGTGTGATAAGAGGGAAGAGAATGGAGCATCCATGCTTATACTGGAAGGGAGGTAGTCTATCCATGTGGAGCCCCAGTCGCTCAAACCATCTCTCTGTATGTGCATACTAGCACCTCTAATCTCCTTCTGCTGCAAGTGCCATAGAAGAGGATAGAGCTATCCATGGTAGCCTGCTATGCCCCGAGGTATAATCCCCATATTCTTTAACTCGGTATAGATATGTGATGACCTGAAATGCAGCATCTAGCTGTAAAGGGGGTGACCCAAACTCAGCTTGAATGATCTGGTGAGGAACGGATGACTTACCACGAATCATCCGTGATAGCATGAGAACCTGTAGCCGCTCCACATGGGCCCACTCTGTATCTGACAAGTCTGGCCCTCAACAAGGGCTGCCGTACATCCCCGCTGGGCGAGAGCCAAGGAGTCAAAAAGCAACCCCTTGGTGCGTGGATCTTGAAAGTGTGAGTGGAAGCACTGCCTCTCTAGCCTGGCCAATGAGGCATACCCTCTACTCAAGCGTGCCTGCATCGCGGGTCTCATAGTGAAGCTCGGTTCGGAGAAGATAACCCTAAGATAAGTGTATGATGAAACTATCTCAACAGATGACCCCGCTAATGTGAACTGCTCTTGACGCATGATGGCTCGAGATGTATTGAAGATCATGACCTTGGTTTTACCCAGGTTGACCTTCAAATCATGAGACTCACAAAAGGACTGTAGTGCGTCTAGGTGTCTCTGAAGCCCCTCTACTGAGGAAGACAAGAGAGCCACGTGATCTGCATAGAGCAAAATCTAGATCAGCGTGCCCGCAAGAGAGCAACCTACACCTCCCTATGTCTGCATCACTGTCTCAAGCTCGTCAATGTAGAGGCCAAACAAGGTAGGCGACAAAGGACACCCTTGTTTGACCCCGATGGTACTCATGATCTCGTCTGTCCACCCGGATCCTGCTTGAACTCTACCAAAAACTCTCTCGTAAAGTGCCATGACAGCCCAAATGATCTTCTGGTCTTAACCCAAGTCTTATAGGTGCCGTATGAGGCGGGCTCTCGAGACCGTGTCAAATGCCTTGCGAAAATCCACAAAGCAACAATAAACCCTCTGCTTCCGTGACCTCGCCTCCTCGATGATACATCTGAGCGTCAGAATGTGGTCCATGGTTCCATGATCACACCGGAATCTGGCCTGTCCTGCTGCTCTGAGTCCTCGACACTCTACAAGTCTGCCAACCTCGGAGTCAAGTACTGATGCATAAATCTTGGACATGACATGTCCAATCATAATGGTCCTGTAGTTCTCCGGGCTCATGGGATCCCTTGCCTTGTGGATGGGTGAGATAGTGTTAATGGTCCAAGTGTGTGGAAATCCCAAACCAACCGCTTCATTAAAAAGCTTTGCTAAGATCGGGGCTAGGAGATTAATCCCATATGCAATGAACTCAGTGCATAGTCCCTCATGATCCTTCGCTCGGCCATTATGAAGTTTCATTATAGCATCCTTTACCCTCCTCTAGTGAAGAGGGTGCAGGATGTGGGACGAGGCATGTGTGAGAGGCTAGGGACTGGCTGATTTGGAATGTCATAAAGTATGCGTGCATAATCAAACGAGATTTGGGTGTCAGTGAGTGGCGGAGGGGACCGTCCTTCTAGAAATCTCCGCCAGAAGTCCTTAGAGTTGTTACTAAACAAAATGTTTAGTAGCTCCTCCTCGTTTTGACGAACGAAGTCTAGTCTCTTTCTCCGTACCAGTCTACGGTATTCACGTAGCGTATCTGGTGCGCTCGGAAGACTGTTTTTGTTTTCGAATATGAGTTGACGGCGTAAGGCCTTACACTCATCATCGTACCAACTATTACAGGGTACGGTTCTAGGGGGTGGTGGGTGGGTGGAGCGGGTGGTGTGGGGAAAAGTGCAAATGGCAGCCTTGTGTAGTGAGCGGGTGACAAGGGCAGCACGATCCTCTAAAAGGGGTATGAAGTCAATATAAGCGAGAAGTATGTACAGACGGCCAGAGTAAGAAGGTGAGTGATCTCGATCAAAGCGTATATCGTGGTAGGTGGAGTAAGTACTGAGTGGGGTGGAAGGTGTTGTGCGAAGGGAGGTGAAGATGCGAAAGAAAAGGTATGTATGATCAGCCTCTGGGGGGAGAGATGCTACAGTGAAGTCAGTAATGCGAGATGTGAAGACAGGGGATCCCATGATGTAATCAACAACACTGGAGCCCCCCCATGTGGAAAGCATGTGAAACCACGTGAAGCGGGCCATCTGTCAAGACCATTATAGATAATGAGATCATGTATCCTGCCTAGGTCTAATAGGGCCTACCCATAGGATGAGAATGGACCTCGCCTGTAAGCCGAAACCCGTAGCGTACCTGCCTCCTCAAGGTCAACATGTGCCAGTAGAGTGGAATCATCTTTGAAATCAAGAAGTGGTACCTGACGGGCCCTTGTCCTCGCGTTGAAGTCCCCCACTAGAAGGACTTCTCTGCGGCTAGAAAAGTCAATGATGGACTGATAAAGGGCAGCAAATGGGGATGTCTCATCATCACCTCGAATATCTCTGGCAAAGTGGGAGGTCTCTGGGGGGAAGTAGCAAACTGCGACAAACAGATCCTGGCTGTCAATGTGTCGTATCCGGATCCAAAGAAATCTGGAATATGTATCTCTCTGCTCTACTGAAATGATCCCCCGAAGTGTGGATCTGAAAAGAACTGCAACTCCACCTGAACCTCCAACTCCTCCTGTATCCCTCGTCTCATCTCTGTAGGCAGACTTCCATGTATATCCGTTGAGTATTGGAAGAGGGCGCTCCGGACTCTGATGTGTCTCTATATAGAAGACTATCTCGTGGCTTGTATAGGATTCCAAGAAGTTCCCTGGTTCTGACCATAAGGTACCATTACAGTTCCAAATGGTGCAGGACAGGGTCTCGGATATCTAAGTCTCATAGACCCCGCTTCCCTATGTAGGGGAGGGGGCAGGTGTCCTACGGGGGCCTGTAAGAAGTCGTCCCTCTCGTACCACTGCCCACTTCCCCTCCTTCCGGGCTTGATGCTGCTGTTGCAGCAAAGAGCGCCTCTTCCTCAACCTGTAGAGGTGTGAGGTCCTCATCCATAGAGATCGCTGGTTGATCTCGAAGGACTGACCTGCGTCATAGAGCTGAAAGTCGTGCCTGAGTGTCACGAAATCGTATGATCAGGGGTTGCTCTCGGTTAGGATCTCTCCCCACCCGCCATGCCCTCTCTATCCTGTGCTCAGCCACACCCAGGGTAGCGGTCACGAACACAGTCGCATCTACCATCGGTGTAGCCTCAGTGCGTGGGATCCCGCGTACTCTGATGTTGAGAGCCTTACTGGCTCTCTGCTACTGCTCCATGAGTGTAGCCGAAACGGTGACCCTTGCGGGTTTCCGTTTGGCCACGTCAACCCATCTGGAAGTCTCCTCAATAGCAGAGTGCATGCTCGCAATCTGTGCCTCGACCACCGGGGTACTCCTTGGGGCAGTGTGTATGGATGTGACCTCCTGTCGGAGCTGCATGATATCTTGTTTGAGTCCCTGAATAAGACCCGCATGCTCCCGAATGGCCCTAGCTTGCTCTTGTATGATGCGGCTCTGCTCCAAGTTGAAGCGGACCTGCTCCTGATGCGAAGCGAGCGAGCTCCATCTCACGCTTACGGAAACTATGTATCTTCGTGAGTAGGGTCTCACGGGCCTCTGGTGTGTCAGTCCACCCATGTCCATGCTGAAACTGTGGTGACTGTGGCATGAAAGAGAGGGACTGAGTCCGAAAACTGGACGGTGGCTGAGTGAGGAACGGAGATGACAGTGGAATGGATGAGGCAGTCCCAACGGGGTGTGGGAGGGTGGCCTGACTGAGAGGGAGAGGGGAGAGTGAAGCGTAATGTGGCACAGTGTATGACACCTCCGAAGTAGGGGTCATAAGCTGTGCGAGAGCTGTAATAGGAGAAGAGGGAAAGGGAACAACAACCTGCGCCATGGGCATGAGTATGTCACTCATCGTAGATGTAGATGGAGCTGAGACTGGAACTAGAGCTGGGCCTGAAGCGGGGACTGAAGTCGAAGTAGAGACAGAGATAGAGGGAGCTGAGGTTGGAGTTGAAAACGAAACTGACACTGTAGCGGGAGTTGAGGTTGAGGTAGAGATAGAGGCTGAAGAAGCTGAGGCGGGTCCTACCTTTGCCTTGCTGTCTACCCCGAGTCCACTTCGGTTGTAACGTGTGTTCACATCCTCCAAATTCAGTTGTGTCGTTTGCTTTTTTTTTTTTTTTGGTTATTTTCATCTTTCTTGGCTTTGTCCCCCATTTCTCTTGGGGTGCGGGTGCAGATCTTAGTGTTAGTGTTCACAGCCGGGAGCGGGAGCATCGGTTCCCCCCCCATAATGGGAGGCACATCCAGTGCGAGGTGGTGGAGAGGTAGGGCGGAAGCCTGAAGTGGAGTGGCAGCCAAGAGGTGGAGAAGGAGGAGAGGCTAAGATGGTGAGGATTTTTTAAAAATTTTTTTTAAAAGGTGGTTGTGGTTTCTGTTTTTTTTTTTTTTTTTGGGGAAGTTCCTTGAAAGAAGAAAAAAAAAAAGGGTGGCGAGGATAGCAGAGAAGGGGGGGGGTGGTGGATGGGCGGAAAAGGAGGGAGGGAGGTGGTTGAGTGAGGGGGTAGCGGGGAGCGAGGGGTGGCTGAGGGGAGCGAGGGGCTGAGCGGGGGTAGCGGGGAGCGAGGAGTGGTTGAGGGGAGTGAGGGGTTAGCGGGGAGCGAGGGGCTGAGAGCTGCGAGGGAGAGCTACTAAACGAGCATCAACATCCATGCTGAATGCTAAGAGGAGAAGAGGTAGGAGAGAGAGAGAGAGAGAGAGAGAGAGAGAGAGAGAGAGAGAGAGAGAGAAAGAAAGAAAGTTTATTAAAGTCTTCGGGAGACCGTGAAGGTCTATGAGACTAAAGATAACTGATACAATGAGCATAACGGTGGTGGTCTCAAAACGGGCCAACCAACCGTTTCTACAAAAAAGAGGTTATGAAGGACTATGTGTCTAGTCCTGATACAAAAAATATGTGTCTACCTCCAAATGATACAAAGAAGAAGAAGGGGGGGGCACCAAAAATGAGGCAGAGGGGGGAGATACAGTATACATGTGCAGGTGGTGATCGTCAGAGACCCATCATAGAGGGGCCGTCAAATGGGAAGTCGGAAAAAACCCTGCGATAGATGATTGGCCTCTGACGTCACGCGGCCTAGTTGAGCTCGATCGTCGGGGGCGGCGGGTGGCCCTGTGGATGAGGGCAACGGTAACCCCAGTGGGGCGGGCCGAGAGCAGAGACGAGATGTCATGGACCTGGATGTGTGAGTCTGTTCGCTGACGCAGCTGTCGTGGCTCTGGCTCTCGCTCACGTCCGCGTCGTCGGCTAGACTGAGAAGAGGTATCCTGTGACTGAAAGAAGTCAGTGATAGGCCGCTGGGTGTCCTCACGCTGTGTGTGCTGCTCGTGTCGTCGTGCTCGAAGAGAAGTATCTCGGTGGCGGGTCATCTCATGTAAGAAAGCGGCTAGGCACCGCTGATCCGGGAATTGCAGCATGTGTGGGAGGGAGCCGAATCCGTTGCGGAAGAGGCAGTGGTATCGGCCTCGAATGGCATAATAGATAGGACATCTGAAAGCAAAATGCTCCTCCGACTCGATCTCCTGTACGTCGCAAAGTGGGCAGAGGCGGTGCTCTCGTGGGATACCCTCTGCGCGTCCACTCTCGATCCGTAATCGGTGTGACGAGACCCTAAACTGACCGAGGGAGATCCGGAGCGCATGTGGTAGATGAAGTTGTGTGTAACCCGGAGGTGTGATGAAGCCCTCCTGTGAGATCTGGAGGCAATGTCGGCGGTAGAAGTCGAGCTTCACAGGAAGCTCGGAGTGAAGAAACCATGTCCGCCAGGTGTGGAGCTGGAGCAGATCCGCCCGAATGAGCCGGTTGACCTCCTGGTCAGTGGGGGAGAGAGGAGATGGTGGAGCGTCGAGGCTGTACTGAAAAGGAGGCAACCGGTCTAAGTCGAGGCCCAGTCGGGTGAACCAACTGGAAAGACGACTATACCAGCATCACTGGTCCCCATCAACGGATAAGGCCATAGAGGAGGATAGGGCTAACCAAGCTAGGCGGAGGCGACCGTCAGCGGAGGAGCCAAAATCCCTGACTCTGTGGAGGTAGGTGATAGCCTGAAAAGCCGCATCAAGCTATAGGGGTGAGGCGCCGAACTCTGCTAGAATGATCTGGTGTGGTACCGATGGTTTGCTACGGATCATCCGAGCAAACATCAGTATCTGTAGGCGCTCAACTCGAGCCCAGTCTGTGTCTGAAAGGTCGACTCCCCACCAAGGGCTACCGTACATGCCTGCTGGGCGGACCAAAGAATAAAAAAGGAGAGACCTGGTCCGCGGGTCCTGGAAGTGGGAGTGGTAGCACTGTCGCTCCAGCCTGGCAAGAGCGGCGTATCCCCAGCTGATCCTGGCCTGCATGGCGGGGCGCATCGTGAAGATCGGGCCTGAGAAGACAACGCCCAAGTATGTGTAGGAGTCAACTATCTCAACAGGGTCGCCGGCGAAGAGGAACTGCTCTCGGTGCATAGCGGGTTTGGAAGTGTTGAAGATCATCACCTTGGTTTTCCCAAGGTTGACCTTCAAGTCATGTGTATCACAGAAGACCTGAAGTCCATTCAAGTGTCGCTGAAGACCAGTAATAGAAGAGGATAGTAGTACTACATTGTCTGCGTATAGGAGAATCTGGATGGCAGTCTCCGCAAGAGAGTAGCCTGCACCTCCGAGTGTCCTGATGGTGGTTTCGAGCTCGTCGATGTAGAGGCCAAATAGAGTCGGTGACAAGGGACATCCTTGTTTGACTCCGATAGTGCTTGTGATCTCTGGGGTCCAGCTGGTGCCAATCCTGACCTGCCCCGTCACCCGCTCATAGAGAGCTACTACTGCCCAGATAATCGCCGAGTCGTAGCCTAACTCCTGCAGACGTCTGATGAGTCGGGTGCGGGGAACGGTGTCGAATGCCTTGCGGAAATCCACAAAGCAACAATATACTCTCTGTCTCCTGTGTCTGGCCTCCTCAATGATCCCTCTAAGTGTAAAAATGTGATCATAAGTCGAGTGATCCGTCCTGAAGCCGGCCTGTCCGGATGCCCTGAGCCCCTGTATCTCTGCGCGAGCACTGACCTCGCCATCTAACACTGATGCATAGATCTTGGACATAACATGTCCAACCATGATGGTCCTGTAATTCCCTGGATCCATGGGATCTCCTGCTTTGTGGATGGGTGTGATAGTGTTCAGGGTCTAGGCTCTGGGGAACCCGTGGCAGACAGCTTCATTGAACATCGTTGCCAGGATGGGGGCTAGAGTTTTGATGCCATAGGCAACAAACTCTGTGCATAGGCCCTCATGATCCTTAGCTCGACCGTTATGAAGCTTATGCGCTGCGTGGGTGACTCCCTGGGTTGTGAAGAGGATACAAGAATTGGGGCGGGGGGTGGCTGAGAGGTCGGGAGGAGGCTGATCAGGGATATCATAGAGTGTGCGTGCGTAGGTGTGCCAGAGGGAAGTGTCCGTGAGGGGGGAGGGGGATCGGCGTTCTAGGAATTTCCTTCAGAAATCCTTGGAGTTGCTACTAAACAGAATGTTCAGTAGCGTATCCTCATTCTGGCGTAGGAAGGCTAGCTTCTTGCGACGGACTAGTCGACGATAATCCCTGGTGAGACGTGGGTTGGCCCTAGCGTTTCGCTGGGTCGTGAGTCGGAGTGTGCGGCGTAATGCTTTGCACTCGTCATCATACCATCTGTTGCAAGGGGTGGAGCCAGCGGGTGGAGGGCGGGTGGACCGAGTAGTGGAAGGAAAGATGTGGCGGGCTGCATTGTGAAGGGAGTGGGTGATAAGGGTGGCTCGGTGATCTAGAGAGGGTATGGTGCCTATGTGTCTGAGGAGGGAGGCTAGGTGGGCTGAGTAATCAGGTGAGAGGTTATGATCGAAGTGTATATCATGATAGGTAGTGTAGTGCGGGGTGTGGCTGGGGGGGGCTCGGGACGCAAGTATATGAAAGAAAAGGTAAGTGTGATCGGCTCCTGGGGGTAAGGGTGCAGTGCGGAAGTCAGTGATCTGTGGGGCTAAAGCAGGAGATCCCAGAATATAGTCGACGACACTGGCTCCTCCGCCATGTGGGAAACATGTGAAACCAGAGGAGGCAGGCCACCGATCTAGTCCATTGTAGATGACCAGATCATGTATACGTCCAAGGTCCAAAAGAGCCTGCCCATACCCAGTAACGGGAGCACGACTGTCAGCCGAGGAGCGGGGGAAGCCCGAGTCCTCTGTGTCCATCTCAGGTAATAGGACCGGATCTGAGTGGAAGTCCAGGAGTGATGTCTGACGTGCACCTGTCCTTGCGTTGAAATCCCCAACTAGGAGGACCTCTCCGCGTCTGGAGAACTCCACAATGTCTGAGTAGAGATCTAGATAGGGGGATACCCCCGTATCCTCGCGAAGCATCCGTGCGAAATGTGACGTCTCAGGAGGAAAGTAGCAGACTGCAATAAAGAAGTTGCGTGTGGAGGGGCGTCGGAATCGGAGCCATAGGTAATGGGCATGGACATCCCGTCTAACCACGGATGTCAAGCTCGTGACCGCTGAGCGAAGGAGTACTGCAACTCCACCTGACCCTCGGACCCCCCCAGTATATCTGGTCTCCTCACGGAATACTGACTCCCAGGTATAGCCACTGACCAAGGGGAGAGGGCGCTCGGGGCTCTCATGTGTCTCTGTATAGAAAACGATGTCGCGTCCAGTGTATGACTCTGAGAAGTTCCCAGGGTCAAACCATAGGGTACCATTACAGTTCCATACGGTGCATGCCAAGGGTACTGTGTGCTGAGTCTGAGTCTCATAGACCATGTCTCCCTATTTGGGGGGGGAGTCTGCTACCGTGTCTGGAGTACCTGGTGGGGCTCAGCGGCGGGGGCCAACTAACAGGCGGCCATCTCGGACGACAGCCCACTTCCCCTCCTGACAGGCTACATCTCGCTGCTGAAGCAGGGTGCGCCGCTCTTCCACCTGCATAGGTGTGAGATCCTCATCCATGAAGATAGTAGGGTGGTCCCGTAGTGTAGCACGCTGCCTGAGTGCTGCAAGTCGAGCCTGAGTATCCCTGAATCGGATGATGAGTGGCTGTGGGCGCGTGGGGTCCCGTCCTGTGCGCCATGCATGCTCGATCCCATGCTCGACAAGGCCGAGGGTAGAGGTCACAAAAGCAGTCGCGTCCGCTAAGGGGGTGAGTGAATCTGCGCGGGGGATACCTCGTACTCGGATGTTGAGAGCCTTACTGGCCCTCTGTTCTTGCTCGGCGATGGTGGCTGAGACTACTGCTTTGGGTGCCCGTCTCGCAACGTCCACCCATCTGGTAGTCTCCGCAATAGCAGTCTGGATAGTAGCGATCCGCTCCTCTACCTCTGGTGTAGTGCGCGGGGCCGCTGTGACTGTAGCAGTGAGAGAGACAACCTCCTGACGGAGGTGAGTGATCCCCTGGCGCATGCTCTGAATAAGCTGGTCTTGTGCTACGGTATGCTCCCGTAGTCGATGTAGCTCCGTAAAGATGTAATCTATCGTCTCAGGTGGGACCCGGGGGGGTGCGAACTAGGACATGGCGTATGGCTGTGGGGGCGTGGGCGATAGGCTAGCTGTATATGGCAGAGGAGTGGAGAAAGGCTGCTGGGTGAGGGGAAGGGGGGACATAAGAGTGGTGGAGACAGAAGGGAGCTGTGTGGGGGGTGAGGAACTGTGACCCTCTCCTGTGGGGGGCAGGCTGAGTGGTACAGTGGTGGGGGGGGCAGTGATTGGAGTAGAGATGATGGCTGCGGGAGAAAGAACTGCATTGGTGTCCATTGCACCCGATGTTTTCATGGCTGGTTGGCTGTCAATTGCTAATCCACTCCTGGAGATGCGCTTTGTGATCTCTCCCACAATTGGCTTCGGAGACTGTTTGGGTTTGTGGGCCATTGTAGGACTTGTTCAAGTGCACGATTTCCAGGGGAGGCAGATCTTGTTCAGCATTGCTGTAGGGGTGCACAGGCCTGCGCAAGGCCAGTGGCAAGCCAAGGCTTGCAGCAGACAAGGGCCCTCAGACCACGGGAAGGCTGCGGGAGGGTGTGGGGCAGAGGCTACGGGAGGGGGAGGTGGTGCAGAGGCTGCGGGAGGGGGGGAGTAGAGTGGAGCTACGGGAGGGGGGGGGGCAGAGTAGAGCTACGGGAGGGGGGCAGAGTAGAGCTACAGGAGAGGGGGGGCACACTAGAACTACGGGAGGGGGGGGGCACAGTGTGGCTGAGTGGCGGGGAGGGGGAGGGTTGCGTGGTGGGGAGGGGGAGGGCTGAGTGGCGGGGAGGGGGAGGGCTACGTGGAGGGAGGGCTGAGAGGCGGGGAGGGGGAGGGCTGCGTGGCGGGGAGGGGCTGAGCGGCGGGGAGGGGGGGGGCTGCGAGCGACGGGGAGGGGCTGAGCAACGGGGAGGGGGGGGGCTGCGAGCGACGGGGAGGGGGGGGCTGAGCGACCGGGGGGGGGGGGCTGCGAGCGACGGGGAGGGGGAGGGGCGGAGAGGGGGAGGGGGGGGGCTGAGCGACGGAGAGGGGGAGGCTGCGAGCGACGGAGAGGGGGAGGCTGCGAGCGACGAGGGAGGGGGGAGCTGAGCGGCGGTGAGGGGGAGGCTGAAAGAAAGTTTATTAAAGTCTTCGGAAGAGTGATGGTCTATAAGACTGAAAAACCTGATACAATGAGTTGTGGTAGTGGAGCTACTAAATGAGCATCCACACCAATGTAGAATGCAAAAAAATGCAAAATGGCAGTACTAAATCCTAAGTACAACATAGTCATATCCTGACTATATATATCAATCTCAGCATCATGGTCGGCATCATCATAACCATCATCATCATCATCGTCAGCAACTGGACATCAGGATGGATGAGGTTGTGGAAGTGGAGGCATGAGGTCAGCAATAGAACGTTGTTGCCCCCTCAAGGGTGCAGTCCTGGTACGTCTCTTGGTCGTAGCTCTACGTCTAACCAAGGCCACTGTGACCCTTGTCGGTCGGGCTCCGACCCTAAACAAGGAGGGGATGTCCCCAAGTGTGATCCGTGAATCAACCCTCTGTTTGAGCTGTCGGCTCACAGGCTCCGGGTCACGGTCATGTTGAGGTCTCGCCTCGTGGGGGTCTATGTGACCTGGCTGAAAGAACTCCGTGATAGAGCTCTCAGAGGTATCAGTCGAGGGAGAAGTCTTCTCCCGTCTCCGTGCTCAGAGTATCCTATCGCAGTGTCTAAGCGTCTCATGAATGAAACCAGCCAAGCATCGCTGGTCTGGGTAGGAGAGGACATGGGCCAACATCCCATAACTATCTTTGAAGAGGCAGTAGAAACGCCCTCAGATCTCTTAGTAAACAGGACACCTGAAGATGCTTCTTCTGTCTCAACCTCTTGCATCTCACACAGTGTGCATATGCGCCTCTCCTTGGGTAACCGCTCTGCTCGGCCGCTCTTGATACGAAGTTTGTGTGAAGAGACTCGGAACTGCCCAAGGGAGATCCTCAGCGAGGGGGGTAGGTGAATCTGCGTGTATCCTGGTGGATCAATGAAACCCTCCGCTGTGATATATAGGAAGTGATCTTTGTAGAAGCCCAGCTTCACTAGAAGATCACTCGGGCCCAACCAAGTCCTGATTGAAGTAGACACTCGCGGTGCCTGATTGCCTTATGGATGAAAGCCGCGAGAAGCATCTCAGGTTTGGATAGGAGAGAAACTGGGACAACACTCTAGAACTGTCTCTGAAGAGGCAATAGAAGGGTCCTCGGATCTCATGGTAAACTAGGCACCTGAAAATGAAATGCTCCTCCGACTCGACCTCCTGTGTGTCACATAATGTGCATGTGCGCCTCTCCCGGGGTAGACCCTCTGCCCTGCCACTCTCATTGCGCAGTCTATGTGAAGAGACCCGAAACTACCTAGTAGAAATCCTCAGTGAGTGGTGTAAGTGGATCTGTGTATATCTTGGTGGGTCAATGAAACCCTCCTCTGTGATGTGTAAACAATGATCCTTGTAGAAGTTGAGCTTCACTGGAAGCTCCCTCGGTCCCAACCAGGTCGGGAGTGTGTGTAGCTGTAAAAGATCCTTGCGGATGATCTAGTTGACCTCGTGTGACAAGAGAGGAGAGAACGGCGCGTCAATGCTATATTGGAAGGGAGGGAGTCTGTCCACGTGGAGCCCCAATCACTCAAACCATCTCTCTGTGCATGCATACTAGCATCTCTGGTCACGTGCTGCTGCTAATAGTGCCATAGAAGAGGACAATGCTAGCCATGGTAATCTGCTGAGCCCAGAAGTACAATCCTCGTACCCCCTGACCCAATATACATAGGTGATAACTTGAAATGTTGCATCCAGCTGTAGTGGGGATGACCCAAACCCAGCCTGAATAATCTGTAGCCGCTCCACACGATAGCATGAGAACCTGTAGCCGCTCCACACGAGCCCACTCTATATCTGATAGATCCGGCCCCCAACAAGGGCTGCCGTACATCCCCGTTGGACGGACCAAGGAGTCAAACGGCAATGCCTTGGTCCGCGGATCCTAAAAGTGTGAGTGGAAGCACTGCCTCTTTAATCTAGCCAATCAAGCGTATCTCCTGCTCAGGCGGTCCTGCATCACGGGTCTCATGGTGAAGATAGGTCCAGAGAAGATAACACCAAGGTATGTATATGACGAAACAATCTCAACAAGTGACCTGTCAAACATATGTGTGAGAGAGAGAGAGAGAGAGAGAGAGAGAGAGAGAGAGAAAAGAAAGAAAGAAAGTTTATTAAAGTCTTCGGAAGACCGATGGGTCTATGAGATTGTGAAAATCCTAATACAACAAGCTGTGGTAGTGGAGCTACTAAACGAGCGTCCATACCAATGCAAAATGCAAAAATGTAGAATGGCAGTACTAAGTCCTAAGTACAACATAGTCATGTCAATGGTTGACTATATATCAATCTCAGCATCATCATTAATATCATCATCATCATCCGTAGCAGCAAGATATCAGGATGGATGAGGCAGTGGAGGCACGAAGTCGGCAATAGAGTGCTGTCGGCCACTTAGAGGTGCTGTCCTGGCATGTCTCCTGCTGGTCGTAGCTCTGCTTTTGACTAGGGCTACTGTGACCCTCGTTGGTCGGGCTCCGACTCTAAACAAGGAGGGGATGTCCCCAAGTGTGATATGTGTGTCGACCCTCTGTCTGAGCTGTCGGGTCACAGGCTCCGGGTCATGGTCATGTTGAGGCCTCATCTCGTGGGGGTCCATGTGATATAGCTGAAAGAACTCCGTGATAGAGCTCTGAGAGGGATCAGCCGAGGAAGAAGTCTGCTCCTGTCTCTGCGCACAGAGTATCCTCTCACGGTGTCTAAGTGCCTCATGAATGAAGCCTGCCAAACACCGCTGGTCTGGGTAGGAGAGGAAATAGGCCAAAATCCCATAACTATTCCTGAAGAGGCAGTGGAAACGCCCTCGGATCTCATAGTATACAGGACACCTGAAGATGAAATGCTCCTCTGTCTCAACCTCCTGCGTGTCACACAGTGTGCATATGCGCCTCTCCTTGGGTAGTCGCTCTGCTCTGCCGCTCTCGATGCGAAGTCTGTGTAAAGAGACCCGAAACTGCCCAAGAGAGATCCTCAGCGAGTGGGGTAGGTGAATCTGCGTGTATCCTGGTGGATCAATGAAACCCTCCGCTGTGATATGTAAGAAGTGATCTCTGTAGAAGCTAAGCTTCACTGGGAGTTCACTCGGTCCCAACCAGGTCCGAAATGTGTGTAGTTGTAGTAGATCCTTATGGATAACCTGGTTGACCTCGTGTGATAAGAGGGGAGAAAACGGAGCATCCATGCTGTACTGGAAGGGAGGTAGTCTATTCATGTGGAGCCCCAATCGCTCAAACCATCTCTCTGTACGTGCATACCAGCACCTCTAGTCTCCTCCTGCTGCAAGTGCCATAGAAGACAATAGAGCTATCCATGGTAGCCTGCTACGCCCCGAGGTATAATCCCCATATTCTTTAACTCGGTATAGATACGTGATGACCTGAAATGCAGCATCTAGCTGTAAAGGGGGTGACCCAAACTCAGCCTGAATGATCTGGTGAGGAACGGATGACTTACCACGAATCATCCGTGATAACATGAGAACCTGTAGCCGCTCCACATGGGCCCACTCTGTATCCGACAAGTCTGGCTCCCAATAAGGGCTGCCGTACATCCCCGTTGGGCGAACCAAGGAGTCAAAAAGCAACCCCTTGGTGCGTGGATCCTGAAAGTGCGAGCAGAAGCACTGCCTCTCTAGTCTGGCCAATGAAGCATACCCTCCACTGAAGCGTGCCTGCATCGTGGGTCTCATAGTGAAGCTGGGTCCGGAGAAGATAACCCCAAGATAAGTGTATGATGAAACTATCACCTTGCAAATGTGAACTGCTTTTGACGCATGATTACTCGAGATGTATTGAAGATCATGACCTTGGTTTTACCTAGGTTGACCTTCAAATCATGAGACTCACAAAAGGACTGTAGTGCGTCTAGGTGTCTCTAAAGCCCCCTGCTGAGGAAGACAAGAGAGCCACGCCATCTGCATAGAGCAAAATTTGGATCAGCGTGCCCGCAAGAGAGCAACCTACACCCCCCTGTGTCTGCATCACTGTCTCAAGCTCGTCAATGTAGAGGCCAAACAAGGTAGGCGACAAAGGACACCCTTGTTTGACCCCAATGGTGCTCATGATCTCATCTGTCCACCCGGATCTTGCCCGAACTCTGCTTGAAACTCTCTTGTAAAGTGCCATGACAGCCCAAATGACCTCCTGGTCATAACCCAAGTCCTATAGGCGTTGTATGAGGCGGGCTCTCGAAACTGTGTCAAATGCCTTGCCGAAATCCACAAAGCAACAATAAACCCTCTGCTTCCGTGACCTCGTCTCCTCGATGATACATCTGAGCATGAGAATGTGGTCCATGGTTCAATGATCATGCCGGAATCCGGCCTGTCTTGCTGCTCTAAGTCCTCGACACTCTGCAAGTTTGCTAACCTCGGAGTCAAGTACTGATGCATAAATCTTGGACATGACATGTCCAATCATAATGGTCCTGTAGTTCTCCGGGCTCATGGGATCCCCTGCCTTGTGGATGGATGAGATAGTGTTAAATGGTCCAAGTGTGTGGAAATCCCAAACAAGCAGCTTCATTAAAAAGCTTTGCTAAGATGGGGGCTAGGAGGTTAATCCCATATGCAATGAACTCAGTGCATAACCCCTCATGATCCTTCGCTCGGCCATTATGAAGTTTCATTACGGCATCCTTTACCCCTCCTCTAGTGAAGAGGGTGCAGGATGTGGGACGAGGCATGTGTGAGAGGTTAGGGACTGGCTGATTTGGGATGTCATAAAGTGTGCATGCATAATCAAACCAGATCTGAGTGTTAGTGAGTAGAGTTGTTACTAAACAAAATGTTCGGTAGCTCCTCGTTTCGACGAACGAAGTCTAGTTTCTTCCTCCGTACCAGTCTACGGTATTCGCCTAGCATATTTGGTGCGCTCGGAAGACTGTTTTTGGTTTCGAGTCTGAGTTGATGGCGTAAAGCCTTACACTCATCATCGTACCAACTGTTACAGGGTACGGTTCAAGGGGGTGGTGGGTGGGTGGAGCGAGTGGTGTGGGGGAAAGCGTGAATGGCAGCCTCGTGTAGTGAGCGGGTGACAAGGGCAGCATGATCCTCTAAAAGGGATATGAAGTCAATATAAGCGAGAAGTATGTACAGACGGCCAGAGTAAGAAGGTGAGTGATCTCGATCAAAGCGTATATCGTGGTAGGTGGAGTAAGCACTGAGTGGGTTGGAAGTTGTTGTGCGAAGGGAGGTGGAGATGCTAAAGAAAAGGTATATATGATCAGCCCCTGGGGGGAGAGGTGCTACAGTGAAGTCAGTAATGCGAGATGTGAAGACAAGGGATCCCATGATGTAATCAACAACACTGGAGCCCCCCCCATGTGGGAAGCATGTGAAACCACCTGAAGCTGGCCATCTGTCAAGACCATTATAGATAATGAGATCATGTATCCTGTTGAGGTCTAACAGGGCTTGCCCATAAGATGAGAATGGACCTCGCCTGTCAGCCGAAACCTGTAGCACACCTGCCTCCTCAAGGTCAATATCTGGCAGTAGAGTGGAATCATCTCTGAAGTCAAGAAGTGGTACCTGACGGGCCCTTGTCCTCGCGTTGAAGTCCCCCACTAGGAGGACTTCTCCGCGGCTAGAGAAGTCAATGATGGATTGATAAAGGGCAGCAAATGGGGATGTCTCATCATCACCTCGAATATCTCTGGCAAAGTGGGAGGTCTCAGGGGGGCTGTAGCAAATTGCGACAAATAGATCCTGACTGTCCATGTGTTGAATCCGGATCCAAAGAAATCTGGAATATGTATCTCTTTGCTCTATTGAAATGGTCCCCTGAAGTGTGGATCTGAAAAGGACTGCAACTCCACCTGAACCTCGAACTCCTCCTGTACCCCTCGTCTCATCTCTGTAGGTAGACTCCCATGTATATCCGCTAGCTATTGGAAGAGGGCGCTCTGGACTCTAATGTGTCTCTGTATTAAAGACTATGTCGTGGCCTGTATAGGATTCCGAGAAGTTCCCTGGTTCTGACCATAAGGTACCATTATAGTTCCAAATGGTGCAGGACAGGGTCTCAGATATCTGAGTCTCATAGACCCCGCTTCCCTATGTAGGGGAGGGGGCAGGTGCCCTATGAGGGCCTGTAAGAAGTCATCCCTCTCGTACCACTGCCTACTTCCCCTCCTTCCGGGCTTGATCTCGTTGCTACAGCAAAGAGCGCCTCTCCTCAACTTGTAGAGGTGTGAGGTCCTCATCCATAGAGATCACTGGCTGATCTCGAAGGACTGACCTGTGTCGTAGAGCTGAAAGTCATGCCTGAGTGTCATGGAACCGTATGATCAGGGGTTGCTCTCGGTTGGGATCTCTCCCCATCCGCCATGCCCTCTCTATCCTGTGCGCAGCCACACCCAGGGTAGCGGCCACAAACGTAGTCGCATCTACCATCGGTGTAGCCTCAGTGCGTGGGATCTCGCGTACTCTGATGTTGAGAGCCTTACTGGCTCTCTGCTGCTGCTCCATGAGGGTAGCCGAAACAGTTACCCTTGCGGGTCCCCGTTTGGCCACGTCAACTCATCTGGAAGTCTCCTCAATAGCAGATTGCATGCTCGCAATCTGTGAGTCCCTGAATAAGACCCGCCTGCTCTCGAATGGCCCTAGCTTGCTCCTGTATGATGCGGCTCTGCTCCTGGTTGAAGCAGGCCTGCTCTCGTGCTAAGCGAGTCAGCTCCATCTCACGCTCACGGAAACTATGTATTTCCATGAGCAAGGTCTCATGGGCCTTTGGTGTATCAGCCCACCCATGTCCATGCTGAAACTGTGGTGACTGTGGCATGAAAGTGTGGGACTGAGTCCGGAAACTGGACGTTGACTGGGTGAATTGGGTGAGGAACGGAGATGACAGTGGAATGGATGAGGTAGTCCCAACGGGGTGTGGGAGCGTGGGTTGACTGAGAGGGAGAGGGGAGAGTGAAGCGTAATGCAGAACAGTGTATGACACCTCCGAAGTAGGGGTCATAAGCGGTGCGAGAGCTGTAACAGGAGAGGAGGGGAAGGGAACAACAACCGGCGCCATGGGCATGAGTATGTCACTGATCGTAGATGTAGAGGGAGCATAGACTGGAACTGGAGCTAAGCCTGAAGTGGGGGCTGAAGTCGAAGTAGAGATAGAGATAAAGGGAGCTGAGACTGGAGCTGAAACCGAAACTAAAACTGTAGTGGGAGCTGAGGTTGAGGTAGAGATAGAGGCTGAAGAAGCTGAGGCGGGTCTTGCCTTTGCCTTGCTGTCTACCCCGAGTCCACTTCGGTTGTAACGTGTGTTCACATCCTCCAATTTCACTTGTGTCGTTTGCTTTTTGTTGTTGTTGTTGTTGTCGTCTTTCTTGGCTTTGTCCCCCATTTCTCTTGGACCCTTTTTTTTTTTTTGGGTGTGGGTGCAGGTCTTAGTGTCCGACCGGGAGCGGGAGCACCGGCTCCCCCCCCCATAATGGGAGGCATGTCCAGTGTGAGGTGATGGCGAGGCGGGGTGGAAGCCTGAGGTGGAGAGGCAGCCAGGAGGTGGAGAAGGAGAGGCTAAGATGGCGAGGAGTTTTTTTTTAAAAAGAAAAAAGAAAAAAAGAAAAAAGGGGGGGGGGAGGTGGCGAAGGTGGCGAGGGGCTGAAGCGGGAGCGGGAGGAGCAGAGAGGGGGGTGGCTAGGTAGGCTAAGCGTAGGGAGGGGGATAGAGGGCGTAGGCGTAGGCGTAGGATGAGCGTAGGGCGTAGGCGTAGGGGGCGTAGGGGTAGGTGTAGGATGAGCGTAGGGGCGTAGGGGTAGGCTGAGCGAAGGGGTAGGCTGAGCGGGGTATGAACATAGCTGAGCATAGGGAGGGGGTGGCTAGGTAGGCTGAGCGCAGGGGGCGTAGGGAGAGGCTCAGTGTAGGGAGAGGGAGAGGCTGAGCGTGAGCGTAGGGAGCGTGAGGAGAGAGAGCTGAACAGGAGCAGCATAGAGGCAGCGATGGAGCAGGAGCAGCGATGGAGTTAGCGATGGAGGCAGCGATGGGGCAGGAGTTAGCGATAGAGCAAGTCAAGGGCACCCCGGGAAGCCAAGGAGCTGGTGATCCTTGGCTCGATGTATTAACGTCCGTAGAAGACCTCACGGGCCTATGGGACAAGGTACAAAGTACAGTAGAAGGATGATCTCATACAAGCCCCAGTGGGCTGGCGCTAAGGCCCTGCTAAGTGCTAATACTGCTAAACTGAAAAATGGAAAACCTGATATGTTGATAAGCTGATAACTCTACAGAGCTCAATAGCTCGAACAAAATCAGATATGATCCGGAGACTAGCTGACAGCTGTAGTATGCTGAGGTCTGAGATCTAAGACTTAGGCTCAGAAGCCAAAGCCCGGCTCGCCTGTGAGCGGTGAAAATGTCTCGGATCTGTGTGTGTCGGGCTGTGTCATGCTGTAGTGGCGGAGGGGGATGTGGTCTCCTCGATCTCTGAACCCGCTGGGCTATGTTCAGGCAACCCCTCGCCTCGGGCGGTCTCCCTTGAGGAAAGTTGTGATAGGAAGAACCTCAATAGAGTGCGCTCTGGTCACTCTCCGTGCTATAGGTGGTCTCTGCATCCCTCTATCAGTAATCCAGGATGCCCGCATGTCAGCTATATCCTCCACCTCCACCCCGATGTGTATTGGAGTTGACTCAAATGCATATAAGTCTGTGACGTGAGGTTGTGCTCTGTCAGACTCTCTATCATGTGGTCTGATCGCCTCCTGCTGCTCTCTAATCTGTCGTAGTAGGGTCTCCGTGTGTCGGCGCATCTCAAGTAGATAGAGCCCAATGGAGATGTGATCCTGGAAGTCGATCAATCGTGAGAGTGGACCGAAGCCACTCACCTCTTGGTAGAGGGCATAGGCAAGAGGTAGCAGGAAGGAGAAGGGAGAGTAGATAGGATTAGATGTCACATCAAAATGTGTACAATGAGGGGTGGATGGAGACTTATATAGTCCCTCCACATTCCCACCTAAAAGGCATCTGTAGGGCCTCTAATTAGCCCTTTCCCCCCCTGCATTACAGCCATCCCTTTGTTGGATTTGGGCTAACCACCCTTGGTACCCCTTGTGTGGTTTGTATAGAGAAGGGTATTGTGACGCTGGATGACACGTGTCATTGGTGGACTAATCCCATAAGCAATGGGGGATTGTTGAGATGTCTTTGTCGTCAACGTTTGTCAAGCGGGCCACGTGGGTTGGACGGGCATTCCTTTGGCTAATGATTGATATAAAGAGGGTAATAGATCCCTCTCCCATATCCCGCCAGCCTTTTTGGGAGTGGGAGAGGGCATGCATGGCTAAGGGGCAAGGGAGTGGGATCCCCTCGTACCGGGTGCACCTCGGATGGACATGTGGTGTGGTTTGGGGACCTATTGGCGGTAGATTGTAAAAGTGAGACTTTGCTGCGAAGGGTCGTGATTCGTGGTAGATGTTTGAAGTGTGACTTTATGGTGTGGTGGCTGCATGCACTAACGACTGGCTGCCTTTGTGGTGGTGACATGTGTTTGGCACTTTGGAAGGACTTTGGTTTGTCCTACCCCGTGCGATTTTGTGTGCCCCCGGTTTGTTGGTTGGGCTGGCCTTTGGTTGGTTGGCTCACCTTTGATGGTGCTTGGCACACGGGGGATGTTGGATTTGGGCCAACCACCCTGGGTACCCCTCCTGTGGTTTGTATAGAAAAGGGTATTGTGGCATTGGAGGACACATGTCATTGGTGGACTAACCCCATAAGCAATAGGAGGTTGTTGAGCTCCTTGGATATAAAGAGGGTAATAGGCCACTCTCCCATATCCCACAGGCCTTTTTGGGATTGGGAGAGGGCATGCATGGCTATGGGGCGAGGGAGTGGGATCCCCTTGTACCCGGTGCATATGGACACGTGGCGTGGTCTGGTGACCTAACACCCTTCCCATAGAATTTTGCCCATCTTGGCTGTCCAAAAAAAAGTGCAGCAGACAGCAACTATTAATCAGCTTGGTAGGAGATAGGGATGGTCCAATGCTTTCTGGCTGCCATGAATTCTCATCCTCAGGGAGTTAAGATACTCTATGTAGACCTTGTTTTAGAGTACATGGTCTCTGAAACCCATGATGCGCTCCGGTGGGCAAAACCTCCACTAGAAGAGATGCAAACACAAAAATAAGAGGGGGGGACCTATATGTAGCCTCACCCCCTCCAGTTGGTTTGCTACAAAAGAAGCCATCCAGTAGGTCGGTCCACCCCTACCTTTGGCCTGGGTGTACAACCATGGGAACCCGACCAAACAGGTCGGGTTTGCTGCCCAGGCGATGTAGGCCCCCACGTTGGCCATAAGTAGGCACAGCCTAGGGGCTCCTATCGTGGCAGCAAGCAGGCCCACGAGAGCCCTGATGAGCACCTAATCTAGCCTGTACTGATCTGCACTGGTCTGCTCCCCTCTTGGCACGTGCGCATGACCCTAGCGCACCCTCCAAACAAACATATTTGCTTGAATCCACCACAAGGCCTGACGGTCACACATGCCTAGGTATGAAATCCACCCCCCTCCTACACTATCCTCACATGGGGCGGGCAGACCCACAACAAAGGCCCTCACCCATGATCTACATGTGGTACATCAGGAGATGCACAACTCCAACAAAACCTTCGGACCAATTGCCACTAGTTGATCTCCTAGGACCTTTACTTTGACCTTCAAACCAATTGCCACTAGTTGATCTCTTAGGACCTTTACTTTAACCTTTGGACCAATTGCCAATAGTTGATGCATTAGGACCTTTACTTTGACCTAATGTTCACTTAGCATGTCCCAATCTTCCATCATCAGTATAAATAGCTGATTCTAAAGAGTCACAATATTCATTGTATGGCTGGTCTCAAACAAATCATGCAAGATCATCTAGGCCTTTGCTGACTTCACTGCCAATTCATAATCGGAGTGGTGAATAGAGATGGTGCCTCTACATCTTCCACTTTGATGACTTTTCCTATGCAATCCACTTGATCCGTGGGCTTAGTCTCCAGTCCTTAAATAATCCTTTCATATTGCACATAGTACTAGGTAGGTCTAAATCTTGATCTTCCAGATCAGATACTTGCTCCCATTCAATTTACTTGCCTAGCCAAATTTTGGGATCTGAATACAAGATGTCATGTTGCATATTGTGAATTACTTCAAAGAGAATCCCGGTTCACCAAGCAAACTAATCTCACGGAGTATCCTTCTCTTAGTCGTCATTTTGTTTCTCTGTTGCAGTTCCTTCATAGCTTTCACACTGGTGCCACGTGGCATTATTTGCTAAGGTTAATTTCCTAAGGTCTTATTTGCAAGTAAACTGCAAGGGTCCTACTAGTCTGACCCTTTGCCACTCTAAGGAGTCCCAGCGTCACAACCGGTAGTCTCTACCTCAAGAAGAAGTATCTCTCCTGGAAGAAGACTAGGTTTGGCATGTCTCTCTATTGACCGTCCTCCACGTGTCTAAAATCATAGTCCGAACAAGGCTTAGAGGGGCACTCCTATCCTAGAGAATTGGGACTTCCAATAGGCATGTGTGGCATCATTAACCCCCTATAGTAGCAGCCCCTCTCTCCAAGCCTTGGGAACAGTCGGTTTGGTCCGCACCATCGTGTTGCTAGCCCCTCCCAAATGTGTTAGTGCTTACACCCGATTCTTGGGCTGCTGGGGGAGTGGATCCATATCCCCAAGGATCTAATAGGTCCACTATTCCACCCGATTGATGGGAGTGCGTTGTTTATGGCCATCCTCACGTAACTTTGGGTGCAAAATCAAGGGTTGCAAGTTTCCTCTTTAACTTCTCTTTGCATTAAGGGCTCATCCAAATGAGGCCTCTTGAGAGGTGATGCGATACCCTCATCAAACTCCTCATCAATGCCGACCCCTTCCTTGTGAGGGGACTGTGTGATGAAGTTCCACTGGTGAGACTACTACTATTGTCCCCTTGTGTGAGGTGTGTTCCTTAGAAGCCCTTTTGCAGCATGATTTTCCAAGGCTTGGAGCCTATGGCAAGGCACCTAATAATGAGCTTGCCCAAAATGGATTTGGTATTCCTCTATATATCGACAATGCCTAGACCCCCTCTGACTAGGGCAAAATCACTACCTCTTGGCCCATGTATTCCACGTGCCATCCAAACCTGCCCACAAGAAGTTGCGCAGGAAGTGCATGAGCTGTCTCATGCATCCCGACGAAAGCACCACCAAGAGGCAATGTACTAGGCCATAGCCAAAATTGACCTGGTTCATCACCAAAGCTCTCTCTTCCAAGGATAGTCTGGTCAAGTTCTAGTATAGAAGTTTGTGACACACATTCTCTAACACAAGGGCAGTTTGCTGCTTTGCTGAGATTTCTAGACCCACCTAACATTCCAAGCATCTTGTCATCTCTATGGGGAACCTACTGAAGACCCAAGTCCGCTCCCAATCTTGAGCCTCCCAAGTCCTTGTGAGAAAGCTAATTGATTTATTCTATTTGATCTTGGCTCCTGATGCTAGACAGTACACCTTCAATAAAAGTCACATCCTGTCCAGGATCTTGGCTGATGAACCCTCCACAAACAGGCAATCTCCGAATCTAACAGGTCCTATCAGATTGCTAGGCTGCATCCATATGTTGCTTACATGCAGTATTGGATATTTGGATGGCCTTGGCAGCCTAGTCTGCCCAACACGTTGGTGGATCTCTGCCAATCTAACTACATTTGAGTAATATTCTCCTCCATCTGGGATTTGGATGCCATGCTGGAGTGGCCTCCCCAAAGCTATTCCAGCCTAAAGACATTTGGACAATAATTCGATATGTATTGTATGGAAGGTCGCCTATGGAGCCTCCTGGACTAATCTCCCAGTAAAGAAACTTGGGCTCTCACCAGGGGTTGCAACTAAGTCCTAGCTGCCCTGCTTGGAAACTTGTCTTGTATGGATTCAAGTTTGTTGAATTCGCTTCTTGTATTTACATCCAATGCTTTAAGCGTTCATGTCAGCCAGAAGATTAGCGAGCTGGCCTCTTTCCTTTCTGCATGTTGGTGCATAAGCATTGAGGTACAAATTACCAGAACCAGTGAGCACTTATTATGACGTCATGGATGGTGGGATTAACAATGGAAACCTAGGGTTTGAATAGGTATATCCAAGATGTGAATTGCAGATTATGACACAAGCTTAATGTCAAATTCAAATTTCAGTCGAATTGACCGAGTCATGCAGCATATGGCTGACTCCCAAATGCTGAAGTTATGGTGTTTCGAGGAGCTGCAAGGAGGTCCATTATTCATGGAAGGCTCTCGTGTTTCTTTGATTTCAGGCAGTAATAATGCCGTGCTTTTGTACTCAGGCTTTCTGCTAGTTGCCAGTACAATGTCTTCAGAATATATTGGAATTGATCCTGTGTTGGCATATTCTTGATTGCATTTCATCGTTTGATCTTTATTCAAATCTGTGGTGATTGCAGGTGAACAATGCTGGTATCATGGCATGCCCACAACTATATACTGAAGATGGTTTTGAAATGCAGTTTGGGGTAACAAGATACAGTACCTGCTGGCTTTATATTCCATTCAGTTTTTGGAGCTCTACATGAACATGGACCTAGCTGTCATCCATTATGAATATTGTGTAACAAGTCTCCAGATATTGATGTTGTACGAGCCCATTTTTGTACTGAATGTGGCAGCTTTGGAACAGGTCAATCATCTAGGACATTTTCTGCTCACAGCATTGCTTCTAGAAACTTTGGCTGAGAGTGCTTCTCCTGGGTAAGATTTTGCAGCTGACAGGAGAGTTGACTGTGGTATGCGTAGTTATGATGTTGTTGATGCTTGATGATTTTCAATTTCAGGTCATTTTCAAGGGTAGTGATCTTAGCCTCTGCTGCAGAGCGCATTGGCAACATTGATTTTGATGATCTTAATTTCAAAGGTTCTAGAGGTAAGGCAACATGTTCTTTTGGGACACGCCCATTCCTATGACTTAATAATTCTGTTTTTGATCAAGAATACAAAAAGGAAGCTTCGGGTGTGAATTTCATGGCCAGAGGCATGTAAGGGGGGAAATTTTATTTCATATTACTGGTTACACCAAGCATTGTAAACAGGGTGAAACACATTGAGCTGGAGTGAAGGGAAAAGACGGGACAAACTAAGATGAATTTGAGTGATGGCTTACTGGTTTAGACCTGTCATTTTGTAGACTAGAGTATAAAGGGGCTGAAGCCTCTAGATTTATTGACCTTGTCAAGTCATTCCAGAGAAGTGTTAAAACATACAAATTATATACTACGTGCAGATAGTTGACTAGAGAAGTTTTTTCAATGTCTCAATCATTATCAGAATATATGGGGTTCTTCTCATCAGAAAGATACCTTATATTAAATGCATCGAAACAATACATTTGTGAGGTGCTAATAAGGCTTGCACCTTAAAATTTCAGAAATAGAACTCTTTCGAAGCTTTGCCTGGAACGCTATGCACTTACAGACTTGTACAACCGTGGTAGGAGTACTTCAGCACCTGTCTCAACTGCACTTTATAAAGGGATTAAATGGCACTCCTCTGGCATCCCACTCAAGCCCTTTAAAAAGCATGCAGAAGTAAGAGTGTATTACAGCTCTAAGCACTTGTAGCCTCATTTTTGCAGCCACCTTGGCTATATGTACAGAGTGGCACTTTATAATCATAACATTGTACTTGACAGATCACACATGTGGAGCTATAGTATGATGTTTTGGCTGTTCTATATATGTTATGCATTTCCAGTTCTGGTAGTCCCTTATTCTATTCCATTGTGCAATCCTGATTTGGTAGATCAGAGAGGATGCCCTGTTCTTTCAATGAGCAAGAAGAGTTGTTATATTAGCGATGAGGTACATTGACCACCTGTGGCTTTCACCCTAGATAGCAACAAGTGTCATCAGAAATGCTTCTGAAAATGCCTTACGAGGAAAACCTCAGAAGATATTTATATAGAAATGCACATAATTAATATATGTAAAATTTAAAATATAGAATATACATATAATCTGTCAGACCTACATTCTGAAGATTTTTCTAGAGTCTACACATGTTGGAATAACCAGCCAAAGAGTTGGGAAGCTACCTAAAGGAAGACTTGCAACACTGCAGCAAAGTCCTCGAGCTAGCGCATAAGTTACCTTAAGCAAGCATTCACAACACAGCAAGCTTTGTAAGAATTTCTTTCATTGGATGTAAATTCTCAAAGGATTTTAATCATATCATATCATCTCAAAAGAGTCATGAATATGGCTCTAGAGGAAGGGTTTCCCTTATAATGGCAGCTTAGCAGAATTGTAGTGATTCACAAGGGAGGGGACAGCAAGATAGCAAAGAATTGTTGGACAATCATAGTGAGTAGTCTAATGGCCAAACTGTACGGCACTATCCTTGACCAGAAAGTCAACAAATGGGCGGAGGAACAGGGAGTCAGAGCACTTGGTGGCTATATGAGAGGGAGCCAAGCATAAGAAAGAGGCTATTTACTGTTGCTTTGTAGATTTCAAGAAAGCATTCGATATTGTTTCACGTAAAAAGTTGTGGGAAAGGTTGGAAAAACTTCAAGTTCCTCCAGAACTTAGAGAAGCCACGTACCGACTCTAGAGTTAGCACAGCCACTAGTAGCTGGATTGTGTTCCAAGGGAAAAGTTGTCATAAGCAGTGACATAGGGGTCAAACAAGGCTGCCCCCTCTCGTGGAAATGAAATTTGCGAATGTTTCTATAAACCATGTTTGTGCAAACAGTGATCCTTTACGGGTGTCCAGCCTGGGCACCCGGGATCTTTAGGACCTACTGGGAAAGAATATAAACTTTACATAAACGTTTTCTCATAGGGAGTTAGGGGTAAAGGCACGAACACCCTATCCCATCCTACTTCTTGAGACAGGTATAATAGCTCTAGAGGGGAAGGCATTAT
The DNA here is from genome assembly GCF_047967505.1 of Dipteris shenzhenensis. Taxonomy (NCBI): domain Eukaryota; kingdom Viridiplantae; phylum Streptophyta; class Polypodiopsida; order Gleicheniales; family Dipteridaceae; genus Dipteris; species Dipteris shenzhenensis. Next base: position 2,515,529 of record NC_141609.1, read on the forward strand.
GTCAATTCATGGCTTACCTCAACAAAGCTGAGAATATGGATGCTAGCAGGATACCACACAAGGCAATGGAAGCTACACAAATCACAGGATGGCATAGAAAGGGGATGAAATGGCTGCCACTGATATACCAAAAGATGCATTTGAAATCAGGGGAACAGTAACGTAGAAAAATGCAGTTCTACAAACAAGAAATCAACCCTATCCCATCCTACTGGTTGAGACAGGTATAATACCTCTAGAGGGGGAGGCATTATGTCAATTCATGGCTTACCTCAACAAAGCTGAGAATATGGATGCTAGCAGGATACCACACAAGGCAATGGAAGCTACACAAATCACAGGATGGCATAGAAAGGGGATGAAATGGCTGTCACTGATATACCAAAAGATGCATTTGAAATCAGGGGAACAGTGACATAGAAAAATGCAGTTCTACAAACAAGAAATTAACCAATGGGCATCTACGGAACACAAAAATACCTCGGGGAAGACATATCAATGTTCAAAAGACTTCTAATTTGCAAAATTAGAACCAGTTTACAAGACCTAGAGGTGGAGAAGGGGAGGTGGGCACGACCCAGGATCCCCAGAGAGGAAAGAACATACAAAATCTGGCCCACAGAGGAGGTAGAAGATGAGCAGCATGTACCCCTGAGATGTAGAGCCTACGCACACGTCAGAGAAGATATGGGGACAGCACTGAAAATTTTGCTGGAACAACCAACCAAAAAGCTAGGAAGCTATTTGAAAGAAGTTTTGGAACACCGCAACAAGGTACTAGGGCTAGCACACAAGCTAGCACAACAAGTACTAAATACATAGCAATTTTGTAAGATATTTATTTCACAGGATGTAAAGACACACTATTAATTTAATAGTGGTCCCCAGTCCCATAGATCCTGAAGGGTCTCATGGGCACTTTAAAACAATCGTATCATATCATATCATATCATATCATCTCTCTCTCTCTCTCTCTCTCTCTCTCTCTCTCTCTCTCTCTCACTTAATGCGCGTGCGCGACGAGCAGAGGGCATCCCAGGCGAGAGACAGATCTACACTTTATGTGATATGCAGAAGACTGAGATGGAGGATCACTATGCTTTCAGATGCCTTGTATACTATGAGATCGTGGATGGCACCCTTGTCTTTTCTATACCTGTTTCGGCCCACTACGAAAGTTCTTGGCACATCTAGATCAGAGGCGGGTGACTAACTCCTTGAGGCTCAGAGACATATAGATCAGCTCATATGAGCACAAAGAAGAGCATACGAGGGACCTGCCGAGCCCATTCAGAGTATGATCATGGATTTTTTCTTCAACGACCCGAGCTAGGGACAACAGGGAATCAGATGCAGCAGAGAGCCTTGGGTGGACACTCACATGAGGGCTGCATACATATCCTCTCGTTTCAGTAGTTCCACCCTTACTGTGATTTGTATGAGGTTTTCTTTCAGTCTCATAGACCCATCGGTCTTCCGAAGACTCTTATAAAATTTCTTTCTTTCTTTCTCTTCGACGTGGGGAGAGAGGCCACTAGAGTGATGATAGCACTTGTCAGACATTGGGTCGAACAACAGCAGTGTTCTATCACATATTTCTCTCTTGATGCCAGCCCTCGCTAGATCGCGACTGTCAAATGAGCTCTTGTTGTCTATCCTCAGTCATCCCGTCGTGTTGGTCCCACAGATAGCATACACAGGTCCAGTCACTTAGGGCTAGGTGACTCACTGATAGACAATGAGGGGATTCTCCTTGGTGTTTGCTTCCCCCATTGTGGGTTTCTCTCGCAGCTGTAAGTGTGATATACTACTTTTATTTCTCCTTATAAGCATCAACCTTAGGTAGGGGTGCCCATTTTAGAGGCCCCCACCCTTTGTATCTAGTGTTCATTTCAGTCTCATAGACCCTTTGGTCTTTTGTCTATCCTCAGTCATCCCGTCGTGTTGGTCCCACAGATAGCATACACAGGTCCAGTCACTCAGGGCTAGGTGACTCACTGATAGACAATGAGGGGATTCTCCTTGGTGTTTGCTTCCCCCATTGTGGGTTTCTCTCGCAGCTGTAAGTGCGATATACTACTTTTATTTCTCGTTATAGGCATCAACCTTAGGTAGGGGTGCCCATTTTAGAGGCCCCCACCCTTTGTAGATATCTGGTTTCATTTCAGTCTCATAGACCCTTTGGTCTTTCGTAGACATCAATAAATTGTGTGTGTGTGGGGGTTGAGGGCATACCTAGAGAGGGTCGCATCTGTACTTAATGTGACCGGCAGGAGATTGAGTTGGAGGAGCACTTCGGTTTTAGAAGCCCTGTATACTATGAGATCTGAGGTCGCTATCACAGTTTCTTCAAGGATGGCTTTAGACCCCTTTCTAGTTTCTTGTTCTACCCAGATCAGAGAAGCTTGGTGACTCTAAGTCATGAGGCTGTCTGACGCAGGGAGCACTTGCTCCAGACACATAGACGAGATCTAGGTGTACAAGCAGACTCCTCTCAGAGCATGATTACTAAGTTTTTCTAGCTAGACAACACAGATCAACTAGCCTCAGAAAGACGGCAGATTTGAGGACTAGAGCGAGGGACATGTCAAAGTTGCTAGCTGGTTGAGGCACAAATCATTTCTCTCCAAGCTCACCAGATCGAAGCCGCGGCCAATGGGGGGGTGATATTGGCACTTGTCCAACATAGGGCTGTAGCTAGGAGACCACAACATACCATACATACCGATTGCGGCCATTGCTCTATCACAAGCTTTATGCCGCCCCAGCCTCATACACCGTCGGCTCTCTCTTAGGCTTGACACCCCTCCCCCAGCTTCCAAATGAATTCATCACATCGGTGCCACATTACAGCTTCCATCTTCTCCATGGGCTCAGTGATTTCTTTTTGTGTATTGGTGTCTTTATGATTATGCCTGTGTTGTATTCATCTTGGGTGTTGAGGCCCGCTAACAAGCTCCACCAAACTCATTGAATTCGGTTCTTTTAGTCTCATAGACTTTTCTGTCTTTTGAAGTCTTTTACTAAACTTCTTTCTTTCTCTGTCTCTGTCTCTCTCTTCATCCATTGGGTAGATTCGGGTCTCATCCCATCAGCTGAGGATTGAGACAGGGAGAGCAGCACGTATACCCAGGGAGCAGCGGACCTGCACGCCATGCACACTGGGATGATCACAGTGGCTTTAGCTCGTACTTGAAGTGCATACGCCTGTGGTCTGCAGCTTGATCCATCATAGCAAAACTCGTCTCCAAACTACAGAACCGGTCGCCATTGCAGCATAACTCATCCCCAACCCACAGAATAGGTCACATTTTAAAGCTCAACCTTAGGAGCTCAATCAGCATTTTCAGCTCACGTTTTCAACTTTTCTGGAGGTACACAGCTCTGGCATTCAAAGTTATGGCTGGCAGGAAGGCTAAGTCTTTCAAGTGGTGGCTTCTGCCCCCCTCGTACTAGTACAAACACATAGGTCCTAAGCCTGCAACAGCAAATTGGGGACCTTAATGGCAGAGCTCCAAAAGCATCTCTCTTGGAGAATCAAATCATCAAGCAGCTCAGCTCTGATTCAATCAGAAAAGCACCTACCTAGGCTGTTAATGGTCTTGAGAGTCTGGAGTGGCAAAATGAATTTATGGGCTGGTTTTTTTTGTCTTGTATAGTTTTAAACTTGCCATTATGACTTCTTCTTTACCTTTTAAGGAATCTCTAATTCTTCCAAAAAGGAAAATGTTATATCATCTTGCAACTTTTAACAACCTGTTTTCATGGGCATGGATGAAATATATTGATGTATGGCATGATATCCTCTTTTCATTTTCGTGAAAGTTTTTTCATCTTCCATGCAGGGTTTTCGCTGTTTGAAAACTCTTAGTACTACATTAGAGGCACATGTGATGACTGCATAGTATCCTCTACAGACAAGGATGTTTGATTTACCCAGTGCCCACACCTTTATTATTTTGGGTTATGGGTAGCAGTATAATAATTCACTTGGGGGAATGTTGCCATTGATTGACAGGTTACAATCCTTGGATATCTTACGGGCAGTCAAAGCTAGCCAATTGTCTCTTCTCGTATGAACTGAGTCGGCGCTGCAAAGCAGCAGGATTAAAAGTGACTGCAAACTGCCTGCATCCAGGAATTGTTGACACCCAGGTTGCTGGCTTGTTCAAATTCTGCTGGAGTATTCTGTTCCGATTTCTTTTGAAAGTCGAGTATCAGCTTTCATATACTGTTTGACTGCAGTTGATTCGGTACACTTTTCCTCAACTGATGGCGGAGCGCTCAATTCTCCTTGGGCTTCGCTCTTTTATTCTGAAGATTCTGGGACTTAAAGTGAGTAATCTGTCTCCCATTTTAGTTTTGTTTCTCAGATATTATTGTCTGCATTGCATCAAAACTAATGATTTTCCAATCTTAGGAAAGATAATGGAAAATCCTATTCAGTCAACTATTTTTAACAGCTGCATGGAAACTCAAAGCAACTTGCATGCTCCTGTACAGTGTCAAGGGAATGAGGGAGAGAGATTAGATCAAAACAATAGAGTATAGTGCCTCACACCCTCTTTGCCATTATCACATGCATTGATTCCTCTTTTACATGTAGAGAGTGCTACTATAGCCCTAGTCTTGATGTGTGGCTAATCACATGACCCAATGGACCTTCCACATGGAGGCACAACTTTGGGTAATAGTCACCATGAAAACCTATGTAGTTAGCACAGATACATAACGCAGCGTGGTTTCATCTTTGTATATGTTATGAGATCAGAGGATTCTAGCTTAGTACAACACAATGATGATGGAGAAAGAAGTTCGTTCATACCAAACCAATTTTAATTAAAAGACACTAGTCTTTATAAGAAATCACCTACACAGTGATGCCATTTTATAGGACTATGGGTAACACCATTTTAGCATAAATCTTTTTAAAGGAAATGTTTTGTCAATCATGCTTCCTGCTATGCCCTTACTGTTTATATTCTTTCTCTCCAGTGTTTTTTAAACAGGAAAATTTAAGTATTCTATAAAAGGAGTCAAAAGGCTATTTGTATTCTTTCTCTCTAGTCTTTCTAAGAAGATTTTAGTATTCTTTAAAAGTGCGCCAGGGTCAAATTTTGTTTGTGTCCTAATGCATTTGATTGCAACTAGGATTCCATCATTGTACACAATTCATCAAGCAAGTTGCAACAAGATTGTGTTGGAGGTAATGGCCTTCACCCTCACGCATGTGTGGAAAAAAACAAAAACAAAAAAAGAAAGGGGGGGGGGAGCCCTGCGTTGTTGACACGTGTACAAGAGAAGCATGCCATCCCATAAGCACTTGTGGCCCTTGGAGGACCTTGAATATAATGAGCCCTTGAGCCCTCCACAGATATCCCCTCCCGGGACCTTTTGGGGGGCTGTGGAGCTTTCACACGTGGCTATGGGGCGGGCTTGGGGACCCTGCACCCGACGTGTATCTAGATGACACGCGTCAGCTTCTGCGTGCACCAACAGTGGGGGTCGTGATCTACACGAGTGGGTGTTAAGTGCGACTCATCGCGGAGTGCCGTGATTTGCGATGATCTTGAGTGCGGTTGCTGACTGCGTGGCCTTTGAGGCACTTTGGGCAACTTGGATCTGTTGACCCCGTGCGGTTTGTCCACGTGGTTCTGTTGTAGTGCTGGTCTTGATTTGGTCAGTGCTTGGATTTAATGCTTCAGGGTTCGTCCATGGGGGGGTGTTGGAGGTAATGGCCTTCACCCTCACGCATGTGTGGACAAAAAAAAAAATACAAAAAAAGAAAGGGGAGGGGAGCTCCGTGTTGTTGACACGTGTACAAGAGGAGCATGCCATCCCATAAGCACTTGTGGCCCTTGGAGGACCTTGAATATAATGAGCCCTTGAGCCCTCCACAGTGTTAGAATTTACCCAACAGAGGGTCCACGCAGCGGAAGACTTATAGTAATGCCCAGGAGCTCACACAGTGTGCGGTGTGGGTGTGGAATCACAAACTTCTTTACTTATGTGCTTACAATAGGTGTGCAGACTCATCAATAGACAATGAACCAACCAGATAGAGAAACCACCAAAATATATATTTCCGTCCACAACTATGGACACAATACAAAAGAGACAAATCCAGAGTCCCACCAATGATGTGGTCCTCTGATCTTACCACAAGGTCCTTCTCCTATCTGCTGGCTTATCTCTAGACTTGAGCCCGCATGCTCCATGTCGAGTGTCTGTAGACTTTCCGTCTAGTGTGTTCTTCTCCACCTTGCTGCCTGTGAATCAGCCTAGGTGGGCAGCCCCTGCCAAGCTTTGTCTGCAGCACACAGATCCCTGTTCCACTGCTCCAACCTGCTTGTGAATGACTGCTCCAGAAGGTATAGTGATCTGAGCACCTTGCTGCCCTAGATGACAGCCAAGGTCCCAGCCCTTTCCTGGCTAAGTCTGCAGCCCTTCAAGCACCTCTCGATCCTCCTGGATGTAGGCCCAGAGGGTGGCTTCCTGCTGCTCCTTTCTGCCCTGGATCTGCTAGCTGCTGGATAATTGAATGAGGCCCAATGGCCTCTTTATATAGGCCCCAAGGGGGCTGGCAAAATACCGACCAGCCTGCAGCAGACTGGCCGACCAGACTGGCCGACCAGTCTGTGGTCCAGCCCTATAAGGGCACATAACCCAGGGCTTTTTGGCCCAAACTTCCAGGGCCTTTGGCCCTCCATTCAAGGCAGGGATCCAGCCTATATAAGGCCTGCCTTCTGCCCACTGACAGCCATATTTGCTGCTCCATATCTGCGCCTGATGTCAGCGCCATGTGTTTGCTGTTTATTCCGGGTTCCTTGTGCTGGTTACTGCTTCGCCTTTTGCTGCTGCAGATCCATCCTAGCTCGAGGTACCCTCCATCTCTTTGATTCTTGCCCACATGGCATCCAATCAGATGCCCATGTGACAGACACTCAAACCCTAGGTTCACCCCCCCCATGCTCTCCTCATATGGGGGCGTACAGATGGGGAGGTGACCTTTCCAACAACAGATATCCCCTCCCGGGACCTTTTGGGGGGCTGTGGAGCTTTCACACATGGCTATGGGGCGGGCTTGGGGACCTCGCACCCGACGTGTATCCAGGTGACACGCGTCAGCTTCTGTGTGCACCAACAGATTGTTCTTTGTAAAAGAGTCACTATACTCATAAGAGATGGAGGAGCTAGCAAGGAGTCGTCTTGATTCCGAAAGAATTAAAAAAATTTACATGAAATTGGAGTTTGGATCGACACTACCCAAACTTCATAAAAGGAAAAATTTAGACAACATTATAGGTGGGAGAGCCAACAAATCTGGGTGTCAATCAAGATTAAAAAACAACTATTGAGATTATCTAGATGAAGATTTCTCAAGAGTAAACATCTTTCTAGGTCCCACTGTCTTAGTCCTATTTTGCCACCCAAGTAATTGATGCTCTCTACAATACTTGGAATCATGGTATGCATTATGTAGGTCCCCCTTCTTGAACAGCTTAAGCTCATTTTCGAAAGCATGTCAAGGAAACTTTAAAAGTCTACAATATGATTGGAGATCTGAAACGCTTAAATGCAACTATGGCAACATCTTGATTTTAAATTGGCTCACCATTTTCCTATGGGCATATACAAAGGCAATTTGCTAGCTCCAATTAAATTTTGAGGGCAGGTAAGCCCCGTGAACTTATTTGGATGAAAAAAAAAAGCAGCTTTTTAAAAAAAGTCTGGTTTCAAGAACTATCAAAGAATTCTCTTTTCATCATAATCCAAGGGAAGTGTGGTTGATGAAAGTGGTTTTCTCGAGTTCTCCTCGCTTATAATTGTAATAGAGCATCATGTTTATTGTGATCTTTCTTGCTCCTCAAGAGTCAAACCCAATTCCTCAGGGGTTTTTGCCTATTAAAGAGAGAAATACTATATCTCAATCTTATTTTTGTGGTTGGGGGGGGGGGCGGTGTTCTCAATTTTATGAAATCTGTAAAAGAAAAATTCTCTTTGGAAGATTTTCAGTCAAGTGATCTACATTGCACTCAATTACTACTACTGGCCCAAAAGTTCACAGATTTTTCAAGTTCGTTTCTTTAAAGCTCTCCCATCTAAAGAAAGAGATTATGACCGTTCTATGTATTTCTCTTGATTTTTACAGGATAGGTGTCAGCTTGAGTTACGAGTGCTCTTCCTCATCAGGCCATAAAAGTTTGGAATCATCTTATACCAAGTCTTGTCCAAAGTCAGTGGAAACAATCTCCCATGAGTCATGGACTGGAATTGTGTGTAAATGAATTGAAATTGAAAAGCTAAAAGATCTTGGCCGAAGTTTTCTAAGAGAGAACATCCATTCAAGTGGTTCAACATCGTAGCATTACTCAGGCTCCCATAGAGGTCCTCAATGAGAGAGGAGTTGGATTCCCATAGTCGCAGCCCAAAACAACCACATAGAGTTGCCTTCCCATGAGGGTGATTTCTCCCAGCATCTCTTGATGTCCTTTTCTAACCCCTTCCTCTCTCGTTGTCCTCTTTCATTTCTTCCATCCATATGGGGTCTTTTCCCTCCGTTGTGATGATTGCTTGTGTTGAGCCCGTTCGTGCATTAAAATCCCCTGCCAGGATAATTGTATGATCCTTAGAAAACCTTACTATCTCTTCCCTCAAATGCATGAAATGGTCTTGTCGTGAGATCAGTGATTGCTGTATTTCTAGATGGGTGACTGCAGGTGTGCAGAGTAGCATGCTGCCAGCTGGATGTTTCTTTCTTTTGCCATTATTTTTAACCACATATATCGTTTATGTGGATCGTCCTTTATGATCTTGGCAGTGTTTTCCCAAGTCTTGTTGATATAGCATGCTATCCCCTCCTATGTGTTCTTTGTGTTTGATGTTGACTTTTTTCAGGAAGCGTGTATTTCCAGAGTTTCATTTCCTTTGTATTCCCGAATCCCATGCCTCCAAGACTATAACTATGTTGGTTTGTGATAATTCCTCTTCCCGTGCGATGGTCTTGTCCAAGTTCCATCCTCCCATGTTCCACATTTTGACTCCTGAGGGTCTTGAGTTCCTATGCTTGCCTCCCTCCCCCTTTGTCTGCTGATGGTGATGTACGAGTGCAAAGACGATCCTGTGAGACCGTACTTAGGGATGCTAGGCTGATGTTGATAAGCTCTCTGTTAAATTTAGCTAAAGTACCTTTAAGATGCGGACTTTTTATCTGAACATCAACAAGTGCTGCTGAAGATGCGAATTTCTATGCTTTGTAAGGCTTTTGCCAATATCTGAACACTCGTGAGCTTTCTAAGCGAAAGTTTTTGTACTTCCAAGCAGTCATGGGTGCTGCTGGAGTTCATGGCTTTCAACTTGTGAGTGACTATCATGAGATTGAAACTGCACTATGTTCATGTTTTCAGAGAATGAGTTTGGGCATGTTGCTGGATTCATCTAGATATATGTTCCCACCGTATTAGCGGACATACAAATTTCACCTTGTGAAGTTTTTGTTCATGCTGTGGCTTGCTGATATTGCGATAAATTCTTTTTATATAAAGCATTATTTGCTTAGATGCTCGTTTGGGAGAGACTAAAGTAAAATCGTGCAAGTCTTCACAAGCTGTTTTGTAGCTTGACTAAAGAGGATGTGGACTAGTTTTTGATTAAGCTTCTCCTTTGTCATCATGGCTCAGTTTGCCCTTCACATCTGGAGTGTTGATAGAAACTCAGTACGAAGGCCTTCGTATAAATTGATGCTCAAGTATATGTGGGTGTGTGGATATGTATGTGTAAGCATATGTTTATACTATGGTCTACACCCACCATTGGGCGTTGATGACGTCGGCAGGAATGTCATAGTAGCTAGTCTGCTATGCGTGATGGAGTTTATGGTTTCAACCTTGTGATTGACTATCATGAGATTGAGACTGCACTATGTTTTGTGTTTTAGAGGATGAGTTTGGGCATGTTCCTGATATGTGTTCTCAACACGTCATAAGTGGTGATTTAGTGGATGACAAAGGTATCTTGTGTAAGGTTTGGTCAGAGATTATCTGCACTTTTGAGGACTGAGTGGGATATGTGTTCTTGAGTTCATAGGCAACCAAACTGAAAGTAGAATGGAGTTTTTGTAATTGAGACGGAGTGGCATGACTTGGCATTATGTACATCATTGGCTCTTTTTGGTTATTGCTCAGGATTGGGACCCACCAATAATGCTTTTGAAGTATCCACCCATTCTTAGAAAAGGATTTGTACTGCACAGGCATGTCCGCTATTGGAGTGAACAGTGCTTCCCACTTTCTGCCCACTTTCTCCCACTTTTTTGAGTTCTACATTGACCTGCTGGCATCCTTCATCGGACACTTTAGGAGGGGAGGGTTGTCTTCAGCATACACTACTGTTAATATCTTGCTGTACACAAATGACATAGTATGATCCCAATAAGCAAAGGGCCTACATAGGCACGTGGAGGCAACGTGAATTTTTTGTGTAGGTGCAGTGGAAGCAGTTAGGAGAAGGCAAGAATGTCGAAATTAATGTTTTAGATTTTTAGCAACTTGGTCCTTTTCTCACTTTGTCATGTTCCAATTGCAGACACCAGAAGAGGGCGCCTCAACGGTTCTGCATCTTGTATCCTCTAAACTAGTAGAAGGTGTTTCAGGATACTATTTTGAGGACTGCCGCATAAAAGACCCAAGCTCTCAAGCGAAGGACAGTAAGCTGGCAACAAAGCTCTGGGAAGTAAGTGAAAAGCTAACAGATACATCTGACATTTTCCTGGGCTTGGGCCTTAATAATACCTCAATCGGAGTAGGGGTATAGATAATCAAACGATTGATTTGAAACCCCGTTACGTTGTAGCGACTATGAATGTACACGCATCATTCAAGAAATCAAAAGCGGCTATCGGTTATGTGACAAGGTTGATTCCTTCTCTGAAGCTCATTAAAAGCATGGGTCTTATGATACTGACCCTAGGGACTGCGATTCAAACAACATGCACTTGGTAACCCAAAATCAGTCAGGATGGGAAAATGGATGTAAAAGGCCTGCCTGGAGTATCTGATGTCTTTCTCTTCTGAAGCTCGTAATTAATCGTCAGTAGGAGTTCCCAAATCCTGGGGAGTGACGTGAGTTTCTTCACCCCTTCCTTTCTGAGTAAGCGAGCTACACGGCTTTTTTTTCATGAAGAGTGATATGTTGAGAAAGAAAAAACCAACGTTCAAGGGTGCTCTAAAGAAGCCTTCCTTCTGAGTTTGAGAACTATTAGTAACCATTCAAAAATTTCGAGATGAGCCATAAGTTGAGTCGAATTTTGATCATGGCTAAAACGTGTGATGTGTATGTGCCGGCGGTCCTGAGTTCAAGCCGCAGGGGCAGCTCAGGATTCTATCTTGGTCGGGGCGCTGTTGTCACTTCCTATTTCAGTACCACCAAAAAAAAAACAAGTTGGGCTAGATCTAGTTACGGTTGGCAGCCTAGAAGGAAGTTTCATGTGTCGTGATTATAGGCGTTGATCTTTATGAAGATCCAAGGATTTGAAACATGCTTTCTAGAAAAGCAAACTTTTGTGAGCTCTCTTTAAGCCACGTGTACAATTTTAGGCCCTTGATTTTAGATTGATCTAAGGGACTAAAACACTCCTTTCAAATTCGACCCAAAAGCATACTTTTTTATTCATTCTTTTTGCAAATCTATTATATAAGGAGGGAGATAATTGCATGTTTTCTTTCTTGCCATCACTTGATTGAGTAATTGTTGGACAAAGCTCACTACCTTGCTATTGAAACCCCAATTGGATAATAGTGAGGATTCAGGTTCAATTTGGAGTTACCATGACTGAACGGCTGCCTACCGCAACCTAGTTATGATTATATACTTACGAATCAGCCTGTCCTCTCTATAATGAAGCTCTCTATAGAATGTGACCACCATGCTATGTTAGGATTATATTACAACCTAGCTCATTTAAATGAAACTTATTACGACAATCAGCCAGGTTTAAAGGTGAAGACAAAAGCGACGGAGATAAGGTTAACCACGTAACATGAAAACATGAAAGTAAAAAGTATGAAATTGCATCTATCAAGTGAGTTCTTTCTTTTTCTTTTATGGTCAAGTCAAGTACATGACTTACGGTAGGAAAAGGCCTTCATACACATTCTCGGGAAAAGGATCCCAAATGCATTACAATGGACCATCCCTCCCCTCCCCCCCTCCCCCGTGCGTGCTTTGCAGGCAACTGGCACGAATCATTTCCATAAATTCAAATAAAAACATGAAAGTTAGGATATCACATAAAATCCTTACGTTTTAGGGTTTTAGAAATGTAAAAATCTTTGGTGTTATCTTCAAACGTGACTTGCATGACCCCAAATTGTTCATTTATATATATCTATTCAAGGACCTAAGATTTTGAAGTTGTGGGATGTAAACATTTCTTTACTTTTATGTCAAGGGATGTGTTCTAGCAAGTAGGTCGCCCCAACAACTTTTATTCGGTAATTTGTTTTAGTTGCCGCGGAGCGAGGGCGAAATAACCTAATGTGTAGATGGCAAATTAATCGATGGAGAGCGAATTAATATAATCTCGAATCAAAAGGAGAATTCTAGAAGTTTCGTGTGCTGCCCTCAGTGAGTATATGAGGGGTAGGGAGGGGGAGGGAGACGGAAGCTCACCCAGCCAACCTACACTAGACTACCTTCCCCTCTTTGTCTCTCTCTCTTGACTCCCTTGCCCTCTCTGTCTCTCGTCTCTCTCTCTATCATGCCCCGTCGCTAATAGATGCATCGCAAACAACAAAGGTTAATCAGCGCAAACATCATAGGTTAATCAAAATAATGCAAAACATCAAAGAGAGAGATGGAGCGATGGAGAGGGAGAGAGAGCGGGAGAGGACAAGGAGGGTGGGACATGAATTTTCTTTGGAAAATTAGAAGTGCTTTGCAATTGATTCGGAATAGAGATTGTAGATAGATTGATCGCTTTGAATTTTTCCATCAAAGCGATCGAGTAGGAAGTAGCAATTAGGTAATGTCAACCATATATTACATTTAAACTTTCTAAACAATGGATTGTATTTCATGGTCTTGAAAATAGATTCTAGAATCCAAAATTAATTTTTTCAATATAGGATTGTTGACAAAAAATGTGCATTCAAAATTTAAGTGTATTTCATATATGCTTCACGACAAAATATAGAATGTTGTCATCACCTTCCCAGAGGAAAACCATCCAAAGAATGGATGAAGGTCGTCATCCCCAATGGCAAGGTTGAGGTATCTCTGATTCTGAATAACCTTTGTAGCCCAAACTCAACATCGACCTAGTAGCAATGGGCAAGAGAGTCATTCATCAGTCACATTTATCACCACAAAGTTGGTAAAAACTATGACTTGGTCAATTAGTAGAGGAATTGAGGCAGTAGCTCCAAGGTTTGGCACTCCATTGATCAATGATCCACACTCTGAATTGCACATGGTTTGTCCAATCATGGTGGCCTCTAGCATTATGTTAGCCACTACTCATCTATGCTAGCAAGGGAGAGATAGCTCCAATGATTTGTACTTGGATGGTGGGTGGTCGGCCTCATACAATTTTTGATATGCTAAAGCATATGTATGTTAGAGCCACTATTTACCGATAGAACATATTCTTCCACATAGTGACTCATGGAAACGATAACTCTTGCATATAGACAAGATGGAACATACATCATAATATGCTTTTCCTCTTCAAAATGATGCAATTGCATACTACTTTCAATAGATTAATCCAATGCATCTATGATTAACATGAACATGAAAAGAAATCAAAGTATATGAATTAAAGTTAGCATGATGGAAACCCTTGAAATAATTAAAAACAACAATGGCATTGTGAAAATAATCACCAAGTTAGAGGTGCATAATAGCAAAGACAATGATGGAGAATATAAGGGGCTCATTTCCATTACATTAAATATAGCACTATAGATATAATAAATCAAGTTAGTCCCTACACTATCATGTCTACCTACATGACTACCTCAAGATTAACGCATAATTAAGGCAGATCATCATCGCCAATAGAGTTACAACATTGTTTTTAAATCAAAAGAACTTGAATGAAAAAACTACATAAAGAATTACCAACACAAAAACTATAGTACAATTGTAGCTCTCTTTTAATATCATTTCAACTTATGAAGTGAGAATTTTATGTGCAGCTTTAAAAGAAAAGTAAAAGAATATTGAGAAGACCACTATAGCTCTATTGATTGTAGCTTATCCTAATCCAACATCAAACTGCAAAGAAATGAATACTTATATTGACCTCTAATTTTGTCTTGCAAGAACTTGAGGGTAGGGGTGACAATCCATTGAAAGAGAGAGAACATTGAGAAGGCCACTATAGCTCTATTGATTGTAGCTTATCTTAATCCTTGCAAAGAAATGAAGACTTAAATTGACCTCTAATTTTGAATTACAAGAACTTGAGAGTGGGGCTGCCAATCCATTGAGAGAGAGAGAGAGAGAGAGAGAGAGAGAGAGAGAGAGAGAGAGAGAGAGAAATGATATGATATGCTTGTACTAAAGTCCACTCAAGACCTAACTAGTATAGTGGTCTTTTACATCCAGTGAAAAGAAAACCTTACAAAGCTTGCTATATTGTGAACAATTTTATGGCTAGCTTGTGCACGAGCTCGAGTACTTTGGTGTGATGCTCCAAAACTTCCTCTAGGTAACTACCTAGCTTTTTGCCTAGATAGAATTTTCAGGATGTGTTTCTTGTCATTGTATTTCTCTCTAATGTGTGCATAGGCTCGACATCTTAGGAGCACATGTTGTTTCTACCTCTTTTGTGGGGCTAATTGTGTAGGTTCTTTTTGCTCTTGGGAACTTGGGTCTTGCCTACCTTCTCCTGTCCACCTCTAGTTCATGTGATTTGGTCCTTAATTTATAGAAGACATATTTCTTGAACATCGATATATCTTCCCCAAGGTGCTTTTGCATTTCATAGTTGCCCAATGTATTAATTTCTTATTTGTAATACTAGGTCTTGCCATAGATTCTATAGCATTTTTTGCGTCACCAAATTTTTAATTTCATGTGTAGTTGTTGGTATGTCAATATCCAAAATTCGATCCATTTCATTCCTTCTGTGTGCCATCCAGTTGTCTTTATAGCTTTCATTGCTTTAAGGTAGACCTTGTATTGGCATAAGGCTTCCCCCTCAAGAGATATCATACCTATTTGAGCCAGTAAGATGGGATAGGGTGTTTGTGACTTTACGTCTAGTTCTTCTATGAGAAAGTGTTTATGTAATGCTTTAACCCTTCGCCAATGAGCCTAAGAGAGCTCAAGTGCCCAAGCTAGACACCCGTAGAGAATCATTATTTGTACAAGCATGGTATATAGATACTTCCTCATCTTCTAGTTCCATAAATGTTCGCTTTTGCATTTTTTTTGAAATCTATATAGAGCTATCAGTCCTCCCAAAATTCTCCTTTGTATGCATGCATTCCACTTGTAGTTGTCTTCAAATTCTAGCCATAGATATTTGCAGGTGGTGACTATTTTTGAAGGCTCCCCTTCGAAAGTGAAGTCTTTTGTTTATTTCGAGTCTCGATCACCATTATTTTTGTCTTGGCTATGTTGACCTGCATTCCTGAGTGCCTGCAGAACTTTCCCAATGCATGCAAGCATGCTTGAATGTCCTTCTTTCTTTTGCGAAGAATGCTACATTGTCTATGTAAATGAGCAATAGTATGGCATACCCTACAATTTGAACAACTCCTTCTTTGTAGTGTATTCTCATCCAATCTTCTAGCTCATCAATGAAGAGACCGAAAAGATTCAGTGAGAGGGGATAGCCTTGCTTGAACCTATGTCATTGCTTATAATGGATTACCTTTCCTCTGGAGTATGGTCCATCTATGAATGGCTGTGCTAACTCAGCTAACACTCGTTCGTATAGTCGATATGTGGCTTCTCTAAATTCATGAGGGACTTGGAGCCTTTCTAGTTTTTCCTACTTTCCCTTGTAGAAGGAGCAATAGAAAAGGCCCTCGATCTTTGAATTGTAGGGGTAAGAGAGTAAGGATGAGGGCATGGAAAAGGTCCTTACCTACATCTTCCAGAAGACAATGCATATTTCAGCTACAAAATGGTGGGATGCCTTTAGAGTGGGGAAGAAAGGGGATACGCCAAGACAAATCATTGTCGAATTTTAGGACTCAGAGACCCAAGTTAAAGTGCATAATTATGAGCACCACCTCAAGAGGCACTTCATATGTATAAATGAGGATCTCATAAGAAGCCAGGCTTCCAAAAGCTCAAGGAACTCAAATAATCAAAAATGCAAAAACGAAAGGCACGAATGTATTCATGAAGGATGTGAAAGTTGCCATCACACAGTGAGGCAAAGGAGGAGGGAAGCAAACATAAGAACTCAAGACCGTCAGGATCAAAATGTGGAACATGGGAGGATGGACCTTGGACAAGGCACTAGAAAAGGAATTATCAAAACTAGCATAGTTATAGTCTTGGAGACATGGGAATATGAAGGAAATGAAACATTGAAAATACACGCTTCTTGAACAATGTCAATATGGGACACAAAAGACACATAGGAGGATGAGGATTTGGTGGGATAGGAGGGGATAGCCTTCTATATCAACAATACTTGGGAAACATAACCATGGACCAAGGTCATAAAGGAGGATCCAGATAAACAATATATGGTGGTTAGAAAAAATGGCAAGAGAAAGAAACACCCGCTGTGGCAGCATGTTACTCTGCACGCTTGCAATCACCCACAATCACTTATCTCATGAGAAGAGCATTTCATGAATTTGAGGGAGGACATAGTAAGGTTTCTTAAGGATCATGCAATTATCCTGGCAAGGGACTTTAATGCACGAATGGGCTCAACACAATCGATTATCACAACAGAGGGAAAAGACCCCTTATGGATGGAAGAAACAAAAGAGGACAATGAGAAGAGAAGGATCTAGAAAAGGGCATCAAGACATGCGGGAGAAATCACCCTCATGAGAAGGAAACCCATCACTCTATGTGGTTGTTTTGGGTTGCAAATATGCAATGGCACTTCGTTTTCAAAGACGTAGAGGAGTATACATGGAAAAACCCTCAAGGATCAAGTGTAATCAACTACATAATAGAGTATCAAGTGTAATCAACTATGTGATCATAAGCCAAGCTGCAAGAAACAAAATCAAATACCTCACCATTGAGGAGCAGACTCCAAAGTCTAACCACAGAGCAATGTCACTAGATCAAAGACTGCTGTAGAAAAACAAAAGATTATTGCACACCCTAGGTTGAGAATGGATTACAAATAGGTCTACATGTTCAAGAAGGAGTTAGAAATAGGAAATCACAATGCTAGATGCCTTCTACTTGTCAATAAATGAATAGGTGCATAACAAAACTACTGTAGGAAGTAGCCCAAAAGTGCTTTACAAAAGTAAGGGGAGGAGAAGAGGCATGCCCCACAACCACAAGTACGAGCAAGAATGTAAAAAAGCAAATAAGGCTTGGAAAGCATCCACTATAGCTGAGAAAATTTGCAAAGCAAAAGCATACAAATAGGTGGGAACAGACAAGAAGAGAGGTTTCCTCAAGAGCAAACGACTTGAAAGTTTTAAGAAACTCAAACAAACCCCCCCCAAAAGCTACATGGCAGTAAAAATCAGGAGAGGAATGCATCATGGGAAGACATGATATAGTTTGTCAAGGACCTCTATAAAAGAGATGGGATGAGAGGTTATCCACAATTTCTCCATAAAGGTAGCAAATGATATCATCAACTTAACAGGATTGTATCGACTCACAAGGGAGGAGACAGCAAGGTGGCAAAAACCTACCAAACAACCATGGTAAGTAGCCTAATGGCCAAGCTATATGGCACCATCATTGATAAAAAAATTAGCAAATGGGCGAAGACACAAGGAGTTAGAGCACTCTCCTAGGTAGGGTCCCATCCCAAGTACTCAACAGTGGATCACTTGGTCGCCATATCAAGAGGGAGTTAAGATTAAGAATGAGGTTGTCTACTGTTGTTGTGTAGATTTCAAAAAAGATTTTGATACAATTGCATGTAAAAAGCTATGGGAGCAGAGATGTTGTATTCAATGCGACTCTTATGTATAAAGATCACTTGTAGAAAAGGAAGAAAGAAAATGCAAACACAGAATACACAACTCTTAATGAAATAACAAGAGATGAAATTCCAAAGGTTGTAGAAAATGAGAATGTGCAGCAATAGCAATAGCAAGAATCTCAAATTCCTCCAATTGCACTTAGAAGATTTACAAGGGTAAGTAGACCACCTCAGTGATTTTCTCCTTCTTTCAATCATCTTCTCTTGACTGATTCTGGTGAACCAAAAATATATGAAGAAGCAATGTAGATAAAATTCAAATAGGAGTGGAAGTGAGGCATGAAAGAGGAAATGGACTCTTTACTACAAAACCAGACTTGGGATTTGGTTCTCTTGCCCATGGAAAAGACATCATTGTGGATAAATGTGTTTACAGGGTGAAGGAAGAAGAAGGAAAAAGGAGGTACAAGGCAAGGCTTGTTGTAAAGGGGTTTGCATTGAAGAAAGGTATAGAATTTGATAAAATATTCTCTCATGTTGTTAAAATGATTTCAATTAGCACTATTTTGAGTCTTGTGGCTGTAGGAGATCTATTTTTGAACAATTAGATGTGAAGACAACTTTCCTTCATGGGCATATTTAGGACAATATTTATATGGCAGCAGCCACAAGGATATGTTGTCAAAGGGAAGGAGGAATTGGTATGCATGTTGAAGAAAAGCTTGTATGGTTTAAAGCAAGCTCCAAGGCAGTGGTATTTGAAGCTTGATAGGTTTATGGCAGAACAAGGTTATAGTAGATGTCATTTAGGCCACTCTACTTATTCTCAGAAACTAGACAATGGAAGATACGTGATCTTGTTATTGTATGTTGATGATATGCTTATTGTAGGCTCTAACATGCAGGATATAAATGTGCCCAAAAGGAAGTTGGAAAATACATTTGCATGAAGGATTTGGGTGCTGCAAAGAAATCCTTAGCATAAGAGCAACAATAGATAGGAAAAATTGCAAGCTAGCAGCTTCATATCCAGGTGACATGGGAGGCGTTCTACCACTCTGCTCAAGCTGATAATTTTGAGTGCATCCTCTACCGCTGGCTCCTTCAGTGTGGCATATGCTACTGCTGTATGGTAGTGGAGGGTGTAGTTGTTTGTGACCCTCGTATGCGAAGTGTGAGTCTACACAGCGCAAGCATCCAGTTCTTGGAGCCATGCTTTTCCAAGTGGTGAGTGTGCTTGGGAGCGCACGACCTTGTACTCGCCGCTTGCTGATGGCACCGAGGTGCACTTTCTTGATCTCGAGGGAGGCATGCCTGTTGCGATCGTACCCTTCTGAGTGGCCTACCTAGTCAATGTCTCTCTATGTGGATCGTGGTAGATGGAGTGCTTTGGGAGTCTGAGGGGCCAGTGGCCTTTGGGATAGGGCGAGGGTGGAGTCCCAAGTCTAATTCGAACTCAAAGAACTCATGTTCGGAATCCATCGGAAAGAGGTATGGTAGTTGAGTGATGAGGGAGTCGATGGATGAGGAAGAGCGACATTGTCTTAGAGTGAAAACATTGAAAACTATTGGAAAGGTTTGAAATGCAGAATGCAAAACGTGTTTCTATACCTTTTCTGATTATGCAAGGATATGTGTCCCAAGAAACAGGAAGAGATTGACTATAAATCAAGGGTTCCATATGCATCAGCAATTGGTAGCTTGATGTGTACAATGATGTGCACAAGGCTAGATATTGCACATGCAGTGGGAGTTGTGAGCAGATTTATGAACAATCTAGGTAAAGTACATTGAATGTCTATAAAGTGTATTCTTAGGTATTTGAGAGGTATGATTGCTCATGCATTATGTTTTAATGGTTTAAATATTTCTCTACAAGGATATGTTGATTTAGATATGGTAGGTGATAAAGATGGAAGAAGGGCCACCACCAGGTGAATAGCAATAAGCTGGGCTTTAAAGTTGCAAAAGGTTACTGCACTTTCTGCAACAGAAGTAGAATATGTTACAATTACAAAGTTAAGTAAAGAGATGATTTGTTGCAAAGGTTTATGGAGGAACTTGGGAAGAAGCAAGAAAATTGCAGCTTGTATAATGATAGCCAGAGTGCTATTCATCTTGCAAAGGATTCAGCCTTCCATTCAAGAATGAAATATATACAACTCCAAGTATTATTTCATCCAATTCGTTTTGGAGGATGGAGAGTTAATGCTAGAAAAGATACACACTAGCCAGAATCCTGCACACTCGTTCACTAAGGTGGTAACCATGGAGAAGTTGAGCTCTTGCTCAATTTCAATTGGTCTTCAAGAATGAGGAACAACATGAGAGATATTCAGATCCAAAGAATTTTAGTGAGTATAGTAACGGTGTAGTTACTATGATCGGTCTCTAAGTGGGAGATTGTTGTATGTGGAGCCTGATCCATTTTTAGAGGAGGTTTTTTAAACTGTGCTTTGGACCTAGGCATGCTTATACCCACTCCTCCATGAAGGGGGGTTGGCATGATGTTGCCTCCCCCCTGAACATTGTTGGGGGGTTCCAAGGGGGCCTGATGACATGCATTAGGCCCCCCTTGGTAGGGGTTTGGGGGCAGTACCTCTGAAGCAAAACATTCATGAAAATTGGTACATGACTTGCTCAATCATGAGTTGTGTAGTCAAATTTGTAAGATAAGGGTGTGGCTCACATAGCAGAAGAGAAGTGGATATATTGCTTGTATCTTGTATCTTCTTAATTGCTAGATAAGAAAAACACAGGACTGGCTGTTTCTCTATGGATGTAGTCCACAGTAGGTGAACCATGTAAATTGGTGTCTTTTTTTCTCTTCCATTCCGTGCGCTTTTTGTATTGTGTGTTTTACGTGTTCTGCTTCTTGCATTGTTGCTCTATTTTTGCATTGCTCCTAAAGAGAGAGAGAGAGAGAGAGAGAGAGAGAGAGAGAGAGAATTAATGACTAACTAATCGATTACAGAAACATGACCAAATATTGGAGAAAATCAAGTAGTTCTATTTCAAATATCATGTAGAAGGCCTTACTTCACCTGATTGTGTGTTATTGTCAAACTACTGCATCCACAAAAGGAATATCGAGGAATCTTCTTTATCAAAAGGACCTTTGATTTTATTGGCTTTCTAATTCCACAACCCAAAAGGTCATGTATAATATAAAGGTTTCCTTTTATAGCTTCAACATTTAGCATTCCGACAAAAAGATATTAATTTGTGAATGTTAAGAAAATCCCTATAAAGCACTAAAAATTTTGAGAGCTTTGGGCAAGAAGTTTTGGCCTGCTAATTATAATTCCCCAAAAAATCAAAATTAAGATGTGACTCATTAAATAAATCACGTGATGGACATTAGCTTTGTCATCTAATGTGGCTCACCTAGTAGAAGAGTAGTGGATATATTGCTTGTATCTTGTATCTTCTCAATTGCTAGATAAGAAAAACACAGGACTGGTTGTTTCTCCGTGGATGTAGCCCACATTGGGTGAACCATGTATTCCAGTGTCTCGTTTTCTCTTCCATTCCGTGTGCTTTCTGTATTGTGTATTTTACGTGTTTTGCTTCTTGCTTTGTTGCTCTATTTTTGCATTGCTACTAACATGAGAGAGAGAGAGAGAGAGAGAGAGAGAGAGAGAGAGAGAGAGAGAGAGAGAGAGAGAGAGAGAGAGAGAGAGAGAGAGAGTTAATGGCCAACTAATTGAGTAGAGAAACATGACCAAATATTGGAGAAAATCAAGTAGTTCTATTCCAAATATCATGTAGAAGGCCTTACTTTACCTAATTGTCTGTTATTGTCAAACTATTGCATCCATAAAAGGAATATTGGGAAATCTTCTTTATCAAAAGGACATTTGATTTTATTGGCTTTCTAATTCCACTACCCAAAAGGTCATGTATAATATAAAGGTTTCCTTTTATAGCTTCAACATTTAGCATTCCCACAAAAATATATTAATTTGTGAATCTTAAGACAATCCCTATAAAGCACTAAACATTTTGAGAGCTTTGTGCAAGAAGTTTTGGCTTGCTAACTATAGATCCCCCAAAAATCAAAATTAACATGTGACTCATCAAATAAATCATGTGATGGACATTAGCTTTGTCCTCTAATGGGAAATTTTAAAGTCCATGGGTTTAAATAACTCACGGGCCCCATGAAATTTCCCAGGAAGAGAGCATATCTTACATTAAGTATTTCAAAACAATTTGATATTTGTTTGTGTGAGGGGTACCTTGGAAGACTGACTGAGAGAGAGAGAGGTATTCTATGTCTTTTGAAATAATTTTTTGTTTGTTTGTGTTAGAGGTTTAGTTAAAGGAGAGAGAGAGAGGGAGGGAGGGAGGGAGAGAGAGAGAGAGAGAGAGAGAGAGAGAGAGAGAGAGAGAGAGAGAGAGAGAGAGAGAGAGAGAGAGAGAGAGAGAGAGAGAGAGAGAGAGGGAGGGACATGGCCTTGTTGTGTGGAAAAAGATTATACTTCTCCAATTAGCAAGATACCTTTGCCCCTCCTAATTTGCCATCCAAGTACTCTACCACTATTCATGCTGCCACTTCACCCCTTTGCATTATTGTTGCTAGAGTCAAGTTAGTGCCAAGAAGAAAACATGGCTTGAAAAGTGTGTCAAAGGGGATGTGAGGTAGAAACACAAAGTTTTGTACCAATTCATGTAGAAGTTTTGAACATGCAAAGCACATTCACCTTTTCAAGCAACCCATAGGCTACACAAAAGCTTATAATGCATTGAATCCAACAAGCATGCTAATTTTCATCCCCATACATTCCCCCAACTTGTATTTGCATACGCATTGGCCTATAGGTCAACCACCTCACTTGTTTGGGTCAAGGGTCAACCTGTTTTTTTCAATAGTCAATCTCCTTACTATTTTGCAACCAAATGTCCACTTTAGATCAATAGCTTGTTGGTTTTCGTACATGGCCAACCACCATGATGGTTTTGGTCAATGGTCAACCACCATGACTCAGCCAACATATAGTTCCTTGGTGAACTTTTTCAAGCTGCCAAAGCATTTAGCTAAACCATGTAGGCATATTATTGTAATAGGCTTGAAATGAAGAAATGTGCATAAGTCACCTAAAAAAACTTTGTATAGCATCAAACTTAACTAACTTGCATGTCTATATGTGGACCAAGTGCATATCAAGATGTTTTTGAAACAAAGATCGCACGAAGGACTTATTGCTACTTCAATACTTTAGGTTGTTTGTATTTTGTTTTTTAGTTTTCAATCCACTAGAGCATCACTGGAGATCTGCAGCCTTGCCTTGCCTTTGGAAATACCCTTTTGAAAGGGCTCAATGAGATCAACACCATTGGGAGAACCAATACTCCATCCATTGTAATATGCATGATCGTAGCCACTCACATCACTTATACATTTAAGCTTCCTCTCAAGCAATGTTTCTTGGCTCAACACACCGCACACATTCATTGATAAACAAAAAGAGAAAACTCTCTCTGTCTCTCTCTCTCTCTCTCTCTCTCTCTCTCTCTCTCTCTCTCTCTCTCTCTCTCATGCAATGAAAATGAAAGAAGAAGGGGGAGCTTCAACTTAGCTTTGTACACTTGTCTCTCTTGAATTCTTCAATATGGTATACACTAGGAAGCTCAGGGAATGAGAGTTATGGGCCCTAACATTGGAATAAATACCCCACTGTCTAAATTTTCCCTATTTTACAACTAGGTTTCCACATGTCCCTACCTATTTATTGAGGTCATTGGCTTCATTAATTTCTATTTTACAACCAAGCACCATTATGCTTGGTGTGAGTGTATATGCTCTTGCATCAAACTCTCCTTCTTTAAATGGTTCCAATCTCTCAATTGGAGATGGACTACTGTATACAAGCTAGCTGGCTTGTTTCAGCGAGCTTCTTCTTTTCTTCTCTTATGTTTCTCCCATAGGCAAGGATATTGATCGTTCAAATGCTTGCGGTTGTCAATGAATCTGGGGAGAATGAGGAAGATGACCCATACTTTTTGTTGTAGTGTACCAAGCCCAAGCACAAGGTTGAGGAAGCATTTAAGGATCATTGAGGAACAACCTACGACAAGTGGGACGTAGTAGTTGGGGCTATCTAGTACAAAATAACATCCAAGAGAGACCATAATTATGAATTGTTACATAAAAGTCCACAGATATTTTTATACTTTCATCTAGTAAGCACTATTAAGTTTGAGTTACAAGTTGTGCCTAGATAGAAGAAGGGCAAGAGCATCTTCAAAATGGATTTAGATATGCTTAAGCACATCATGGGGTGTCTTAGAGTAGTGGATGACTAAGACAGTACAAGAAAATGCATTCTAAGCAAAATCTATGCCACTTATCCTTGAAAAATGCATAAATTCAAATCCACAACACTTGTTTTACAACCACTTCACTTGTTTTATATAAATCCCAAATAGTAAATCCCCACCGTGCTTGTTTTACAACCATTGCACTTGGGTGTTTCAATAAATCCCAAACCCACCGCGCTTTTGTAATAATCCCTAATGATTATATGTATTCTAGTCTTACAAAGGTATATATAAAGAACAAAATAAAATATATGCCACCTATCTTGTTAAACCATCAAGATGGTGACCACATTCATCTTGTAATAGTTTTGAAGGAAATCACCACATTGATCGTAGTTCATACTAGATGATGTATCATGTGCAACCAACCACCATGCTAGTTGCGATCCTAAAACAAATTGAAACTTGTATTTGAATGGCTACAAACATTCAACAACTCTGGTAGTAATTTAATGAGTGGTTTCATTAATAATTAGACAAATACATCTCATACATTGAGGTCTTTCAGCTACATCCAATTGTTTGGAGGTCTTTTAGGTACATCTGGTTGCTTGGAGGATGAGCTCTTCTCCCTCATTTCCTTCAAGGGGCTGGTTCCACATTTTACTTTTTGCTTTGTGCTCCTTTCATTAGGTCACTTTGAGATCTTTGGGATATGTTTGCTCCCTGATGGGAGGATTGGACTTAGATGGGGGGATTGGCCCTTCATCCTAAGGCTCAAGCTTGGACTTCTTCCCTTCACGTTCCCTTCTTGGAGGGTTTCGCCATTCTTTCCGAGGCTCTACTTTGAACTTCTTTCTTTTAGGCCCCCTTCTTTCAAGGGGCTCCTTCCCTTCAAGGCCATTTATTTTTGCTTGGTAGACCCACCTAGTGATTTCTACTACAGCATCTCATCTCTCACTGTGGATAGATGCAGTAGGCAGGCATAATTGATGTTTTCATGATGTGGGCAGTGGTGGATAACCACAATTAGGTTCTCTGCAAAGCAAGTTTGCATCCACAAAAACCCCAAATAAAAACACATGGAGAGTGTGGCAACACTCGGGCCATCGGATCATGCACTCATCTATGATGTGCAGAGGCGGACCATGCACTTCTTACCCTACAACATCGGAAGAGGATAGTCATCCACTTTAACTATCTTCCTACCTCATCTTGTGGGTGCGGGTGTTATTTGGTAGCACCTTCACTTGATGCTCACTTGCTACAACCCCTCTATCTGATTCTATTAGCTACCCTTGAACCTAGTAAAATTGTGTAGAACTTCTCTATAGGCATGCTCCAAGAGATCTACTCTATGTTGGGTTTTAGACAAGACAATGACTACCTGTCAAACCTTTCAAGAGTCATGGCAAGCTCCTGCATGGCCCTAGTCTAATCCAATTCATGGACTTGTGCATGTCCTACCAAAATTGCACATTCTCTTTATCTCCTCCATCCCTCCTCCATCATGGATGCTCTCTACCCGATTCGCATCCTTCCTTGACTTGAATCTCTCTTGCAGCTCCTACATCAAGGCTCTTGTTTCTGCATTCTCCATTTTCAATTGCTCTATCATTTTGTCATTATCGATGCTCAATGCATTATGAATTTTGCAGAACCATTGGTAAAGAGCATCCTTGTTGACTCTCTAGTTTTAAAGAACTTTTTTCATCCCTACTAGTTCTTGCTCCACTTTGTCTACATCCATTCTAATGTCATCAAGCTACTGATGCAACAGTTTGATGCACTTCTCTTCTTATTCTCTTCTATACTTTTCCATCTCGGCCATTTTTTAAGCCTTAGCTTTCTCTTGTGCTTGTAAGGCCTTTGCTTTTGCCTTCTCCACCTTGTCTTTCTCTCATGTTGCATTGTCTTTGCTGCATTTGTGGCTTTCATATATAGAAAAAGCATATTCCTATCATATTGCTCGAAAAATGATTTGTGGGAAGTCCCCATCAGGTGCATAGCAACTCTGATTGACTGAGATGACAGTTTGGATTTGCCATCCTTGCAATCTTCAAGTTAGTCATGATGCTATTGGAGATTGCCTTTGAGAAAGAGACCCTACAACATCCGCTAAACTCTAACTTGGACATGCCAGAAATTTATGGTTCCTCTTATATCAAGAAAGTACTACCTTGTCTATTTCAACCCATCCTGAACGTCAGTTGGCAAGCTCAAACCTTGACTCCACCATCTACACTAATCTAAGCGTTCGGATATAAACCTAAAATATCTTATCTCTTCCACAACTTCTCCAAGAAATGTGCTTGCAAATCACCTCCAAGAATGCCTAGTGCCTTTTCAATCATGCTTTCAATGATGTTAATCTTATGACTTTGACAGACAATGTATCCATCCTTCATATTCACTTCATCTATCAACTTAGTGAAGTTGGAGAGGGGATCCAAATCAGAATTTTGAAGACTATGTGAGGAGCTCTTGTATGTGACAATTTCAAGACTAGTGGAGGAATGATTGTGTGAGGAGCTCCCACACGTCACAATTTCATGAGATTGGGGGATGAAAGAATGATTGAGATGCTCTCAGACTATGCAGAGATGGAGGAGTAGGATGACACGTTTGGGAGGGGAACCATTGTGAGAGGGGATAGGAGTTGTAGGAAGAGTGTAATAAGGAAAGGTTGAGAGGTAACGATGAAGAGAGTCAAAAATGGCAAAGGAGTATTAGACCAAACAATGAAGATGAAACAATGAAGACGAAATAGTAAAAGGAGTCCTAAATGGTGAATGAAATGGAATAGTAGAGGCTTAAGTAGAGTGAAGGCCACTTCAGTGGGTCTGGCTCATACAATGATGGTTTTCTAAGGCGTCTAAACCATAAGTCTTTTGTGGGCAATTTTTTTTTACATGCATGCAATTAGGTAGAGTGCAGTTAATTGGTAGCAACATGATGGCTCCTTTGATGATTATATGGATGGGTGGTAGGTGAATAATTGGCAGCTTGAATTTAGATCCACTTAATTACCAGTCACTAGCATGATGGCTCCTTGATGATTATCTGGATGGCACCATCGAGATTGTATGCAATCTAAGGGTGCATTGAATGCATTTGCGACATTGGCAATCTTGCTCATGTCATGAGAAATCTTGCTCGTCCATATGGTGTACCAACATGCATGCGACTTAATTCCACTAGTTACTGGCATTGTGGCTCCTTCATGATTATTTAGACGTCCTACTGTTAATTATTATCACTGTAGCGACATGTGATTGCATGCTGGGCTGGCATGTAACTATTTTTGGGGCAAAAAAGTTCTTGATTGGTTTCATTGCAGTTAATTACTAGAGTCATTATGGTGGCATGAGATTAAATAGCAACTCATGATTCTATAATTATATAGGCTTATATGCTAGCAATTATTTTTAGGGAAAAACAAGCAATCTAGTGTGACATGCATGCAATTTAATTATCACCAAACATCGGCATGGCAGCTCCTTCATGATTATTTGGATGTCTTGATTATGTTTAGTGCAATTAAGTACTAGTCTCACCATAGTGGCATGTGATTACATGTTGAGCTTGCATGCAAAATTTTTTGGGGCAAAATAATTCTCGATTATTTTTAGTGCAATTAATTACCAGTCATAGGGGTGGCATGAGATAAAATAGTGGCACATGATTCTATAGTGGCTTGTAAGATGACGATTATTTTTAGGGTAAAACAAGCAATCTAGTCACAGTCAACTGTGATGCCTCATCTCTAATGAGAAGGCAAAATTTTACTATTTTTAAAGGCCTTCTAATGAAGCTTTTCATGTCAAAGAATTCTGAAAAACCTAATTGTTTGGCATAATCATAACCAGTTGGCTTCTCCCACAACCTCTTAACTGGAGTCTTCTTCACCTTGTACTTTGTCTTTGTAGTCTTCTTGACTTTTGAAGAGCTTTGAGAACTTGAGGTTGGCATGTTGTCAAGAGATTAATATTTGAAGAATAATCTCTGAACTGAGTTCTATTTCTCAAGATGAGTCAATATACTGAAAACTTCTAGTCAAGATAAAAAGCCCCAATTTTTTGTTAACTTGGTTAAACTTTTCAAAGCTAAAATTGTCCAAAATAGCAACAAAAGATAGCACCACCAACTTGGAGGATAAAATTCAACCAAATGAGAGTAGCTCTTTGAGGGCTTTTGTTGCACAATGAAATATATAGGACTAGAGAAGACCTAGTACCAAGCTTGGGCGAAATGTTGCATCAAGTCGCCATAGCCAGAAGCTCCAATGTCGACTGGTTTTTTCATCAATATGCGTTAATTACTAGAGCATTTGCCTTCAGATTTAAGCTTTGGATAGCTCTTGGTGTCACGCAACTTCCTCTGGGAGGAATTACAAGATTGTTGACTGAGGTGAGCAGCATTGCAGAAGTGGCATGGAATACCCAGGAGGCAGTGCATCTTCATGGCAATGTATTTCAGAGATCCCACTGATCATAAGGGTCACCTAGAAGCACGGAAGGAAAGGGGGGGATGGTGGAGGGGGAGATGGGGGAGGGGGTTGGGGGGGGAAAGAAAGGGTGGTGGCGGAGGGAGAGGGTGGGGGGGAAAAGGGGTGGTGAAGATGGAGGGGGTGATGGGGGGGAAATGGAGGGAGGGAAGGGGGAAAAGGGGTGTGGAGATGGAAGGGTTGGAGGGTGGAGGGGGAGATGGAGGGAGGGAGGGGGTGGGGGGGGGAGGGGAAGAAAGGGTGGTGGTGGAGGGAGAAGGGGGGGGCGAAGGGGGTGGTGGAGATAGAAGGGGTGGAGGATGGAGTGGGGGTCGAGGAGATAGAAGGGGGGGGCTGAAAGGGGAGATGGAGGAGGGGGAGGGGGAAAAAAGAAAAAGAAAAAAAACTTGACGGACGGAAAACTTTGACGAAAAACAAAAAACTTTGATGGAAATCCAAAGGGAGGAAGAGATAGTTACCTGAACACTCTCCAAGTCTTTCTCGATGTAACGGGATTGTTGAGAACCAATGGACGGTGGGTGGATGGCTAGGTTATCGCTGCGAGATGGGCTCGAAGTAACTTACCATGTGAGGATGGGAGTAGGGTGGTGGTTGGTGGAGAGGGAGGAGTATCTTGCGTAGGGCTCAGAATGGGGAAGAGGATGGAGACAAGATGTGAAAGAAAAAGTATGAGAGGGATGGGTGCTCTTTTATAGGGAAGGAGGGGGAGCTGTGGATTTAGTCAAACACATGTGCACCTTTGAATTTGCCCAAGTTTGACTAGGGAGGTGGTTTTAATTTTTCTTTTGGGTTATGGCATTTAGAACCTTTAATCCATCGATTGCCCATAACTTTTGGTGGTTGTGTTGGAATGTGCTTCCATAAAAAGGAGAAACGTTCAGAATTTCAAGCTCTATACTCTAACAACCGTCACATGGCCTGATTTATTCCTTAAGATGCTGTTTTTCTAGAAAACATGCATTTTCCTAAACCGATAACGAAGAGTTTTAGCTAGGATTAAATTAAAAAAAAAACTTGAGTTGGAAAATTTTTAGCTCTCTTAGCTCTTGAGTGATATATTCATGAAAGTTCGAAGTAGTTTGTTTTTTACACATACCTGCGTATGTTTACTTGTTACTTGAGACGCTAGTCTCCCTAGCAGCGGTGCCAAATGTTGGCTCTTTCCCACGGCTTCTGCAAAAAGAGTAGGGAATTCTCAATATGCAGGGTTTCGAGGCTTTTTGTTACCTATAGATATATCAGG
The DNA here is from genome assembly GCF_047967505.1 of Dipteris shenzhenensis. NCBI lineage: Eukaryota > Viridiplantae > Streptophyta > Polypodiopsida > Gleicheniales > Dipteridaceae > Dipteris > Dipteris shenzhenensis. The sequence goes on from NC_141609.1 coordinate 2,545,640, forward strand.
GTTGTTGTTTGTAGTATACATGTAGCTTAGGACCTCAAGTCGTGTTCCAGTGAGAGACGTAGGCTTAAGTGTGATAAGCAAACATAGTGCATGCGTAAAAGGAATGTGTATCATCATGGTTGAGGTAATGAAGACATGGCTGCATTAAGGAAAATGCCGGGGATTGAAAAATAATATCTAAGTGTAGATTCAATGATGATTAAATCTGGTGGAGATTCTTTCTATTATGCAATAGAGTATCTGAATAGCCTTGAACTTGGAGGTGGATACCCACCTTATCGATTGGTTTTCAAAATGAATGCTCCAATCATTTTGTTACGCAATCTAAATCCTCGACAAGGATTGTGTAATGGGACCCGATTGATATGCAAAGAATTCCACTCGAAGGTGTTAGAAGCTGAAATTACAAATGGTGCCATAGCTGCGGATAGAGTGTTCATTCCAAGGATTGCTTTCCTTCCCAGTAGGTTTAAACTTCCATTCGATATGAGGAGGATACAATTTCCTGTCCGACTAGCATTTGCCATGACAATAAACAAATAACAAGGCCAAACGATGTTCATTCTTGGTTTATATCTAGCTACAGCAGTGTTTAGTCATGGACAGTTGTATGTGGCTTTCTTGCGTGTTCAATCTCATCAAGTTCTGTTAAGGTATTTCTTCAAGATGATGGGTGTGAGGCCAATGCAGATAATGGAGAAATGGTTTCTATCGCCAATGTTGTATACAAGGAAGTTTTGCAATTGGCAACAACAACAAGCTAGAGTATGGTATTCTTCTTTCAAACCCTCTTGAGACTTTGTTTGGTGACAAATTTATATTCATATTGACTTTATCATATTATAAAGTGCATAATATATTGTGGTTTAGGAATTACAGTGGTTTTCTCCTCTGTGTATACTTTGACACTGGTGTATCTTTATTGCAATATGGTAGGATGGATGATTCATTCGAAATCACCATCGACTCAGCAGTGGCTAATATGAGAGGTACATATTTTTTTAATAGCTAAATGTTAACTTGATCTATTTAATAATATATTTGCTAACATTTATAAATATATAGGTCCCAGGTAGGTATTGGTCAACTCTAGTGTCGCCACAGCTATTGATCGACCTGTTCTTACCTTGGGTGACTGAACTATGTATTTTGTTGCTTTATTTTCTTTACAATAAGTGAGACTTATTTCAGCTTTGTATTAGTGCATAAGATTGATCAGTATTATGTTTTCTTATAGATTCCTTCCTGATTCAAGTTTTTTGTTGAGACTCCAAGTTTGAGACTGTCTTTGGTGGATACATGCACCAGGGATATTATCGTAGTGTTCCTTAGCAAGTTGGGGGGCCCAATGGACCACGAAGAATCTCCATGAGCTTCTTGGGATATGAAGAGCATGTAGGATGGCATACATTTTTGGGGGGGCAGAATAGAGATTACATATATGAATTCTTGGGTCTTTTCCATGTTCCTACACGTAAGTATTTTAACTAATGAGTTGCAAAATATGAGAGGTACATATTTTTTTAATAGCTAAATGTTAACTTGATCTATTTAATAATATATTTGCTAACATTTATAAATATATAGGTTAGGTCCCAGGTAGGTGTATTGGTCAACTCTAGTGTCGCCACAGCTATTGATCGACCTGTTCTTACCTTGGGTGACTGAACTATGTATTTTGTCGCTTTATTTTCTTTACAATAAGTGAGACTTATTTCAGCTTTGTATTAGTGCATAAGATTGATCAGTATTATGTTTTCTTATAGATTCCTTCCTGATTCAAGTTTTTTGTTGAGACTCCAAGTTTGAGACTGTCTTTGGTGGATACATGCACCAGGGATATTATCATAGTGTTCCTTAGTAAGTTGGGGGGCCCAATGGACCACGAAGAATCTCCATGAGCTTCTTGGGATACGAAGAGCGTGTAGGATGGCATACATTTTTGGGGGGGCAGAATAGAGATTACATATATGAATTCTTGGGTCTTTTCCATGTTCCTACACGTAAGTATTTTAACTAATGAGTTGCAAAAGTCTTTTAAGTTTACCAATTGTAGTTCTTTAACTGATTTACTTGCCTTGCGTAGGATATGGATTTCTGAGACTCCAGAGTATACACGTGAATGACAACCACGTGGGACTGCAGTAAATAGATGGAGGCTTTTTTTTTTAGTGCAGTTCATTCTTTTGTCCTATGGGTGCACCTTATACATGGTTGTGTTCCTTTGTTTACCTATTCATATCTGCGACCTTTTTTTGGGGGACAGATGCACTTGGGGATTTGCTGTGTGGTTCTCCAAGCAGTTGCTAGGATCATTAGACCACATAGCACCTCTATGTCCTTTTTGGAATACAGGAACTATGTGGACCTTGGGGTTTTTCCTTTGAGAAGCTTATGTACATTTTGTATGCTCACATATTTTATACTGTTCTCGGATGTATTATTTGAAGTGCACTTATTCATAAAACATATTTTTGGTTAAACTATGCCACTTGCATTTATATATTAATTTGTTTATTGTGTTTATATAAGTTCTTTTGTTATGTTGTTGGTATAAGAGATCATCAACATCATACAAGCCTTGCCAACAATGTTAGTGTTAACTGTGACACACTTAATAAATTTGGTGATGTTAGTAGTCTAATTTCAACCCTTTTCCTCATGCATAACAAAGGGCTGTCTCTCGCCCCCCCCCACACACACACACACCAGATTTATTAAGTGTGTCACAGTCAAAACATTGTTGGCAAGGCTTGTTAGTAGTCTAATTTCAACCCTTTCCCTCATGCATAACAAAGAGCTCTCTCTCGCCCCCCCCCCCCCCTCTCTCTCTCTCTCTCTCTCTCTCTCTCTCTCTTACTCGTTTGTGTGTGTGTGTATTTGTGTTTTTCTTCACCTCCTTCTCAATGCCTAGATAAAAAATTCATGTCATAAAAAACTCCCATTAATTGAAATACTAATTGCATACATATGTGGAAAGCCCATCTTTTTAATTTGGAGAATTACCATCTATAATTCATCCTTACTATCTCGTAAACAAGCCACCTTTATTTGAAATTCTATTTATTGAATTAATGACATTTTGCCATCTTGAGACCCGGTGGAGCGGGTATCGAACCCGTCGCACACAGGTCAAGCTACTCGTTCTCTATAGTTGGAAGGTTTTTGTGAATACTCATTGAGAGTTCTTTTAACGAGTCACTTATTGATGGTTCCTTTGACGAGTCCAAAGGGTCCAAAGAGTTTCTGTCGAAGATTTAGATATTTAATATTGACGAGTCCAACTTCTCGACCCTCCAACGAACTCGTAAATTCGATGTAGATCTTTTCACGAGTCGAGCTTACGTAAAGCTTGCATGCATAAACAAATACATAAAAGTTGAGCTCATAGATACGCTAAGATTTTGCGTCAAGAATCAGCTGCCGTTGGCAAATCCGTCGGTAACTCGATTGCTTCAGCGCAACTGCCATCGTTGCACTTGCTTCTTCGTAAATCGAGCCATTGCTTCCTTTATCGTGGATCTACCTCAGCAGCTGTTTCAGTTGGCATCGCAGTCGTTATGGAAGACAGTGTTGAGAATAATGGTTCCGCCCAGATTATAGATGCCCTCCATCACCAGGGGCCTGAAGAAGAAGGAAGAGCAATGTCGAGTGCTAGCAGCTTGGCGCTGGATCAAGGAGACCGTGAAGAAACTCCGAGATCATGGCGGAGCGTGCTTGTTGGTGACTACGATTGGAAGTTTCTTTGCACGCCACGGATCCCCTTCCGGCCGAAGCCCAAACTCCCGCCCTTCTTTGCCAAGGACGAGAAGATTCCTATTCTCTTAGCTTTGGTGATGGGGCTGCAACACGCGCTGGCCATGGTAACGTCGTCTCATGCATCATGATTCGTGAAATAGCTACCTCCCAGCGCTGCATCTGAATAATATGTTTCAGCATCGTGCGAAAGAGAGTATCAACTGAAATTTTCATGTATTCACACTGCAGGTGGCTGGCATCATCACAGCACCAGTCGTCATTGCAAGTTCTGCTGGCTTCTCGCCGAAAACTCAAGCCTGTACGTTTTTCATAGCTACTTAGTAACGACTTTGGCACACGTCGCTAATCCTCATGGCTCTAGTCTCGATTTAACTAGATAGTAGAGTGTGGAATACCAAAGTTTCTATGATTTTCTTTGCTCATGAACTTTGGTATTTTAACTAGATCTCTAGTAATCATATTCACATCTTAATCACCCAAACTAGAGAACTACAAAGGTGATCTATCTAGACATCCCTACCTACGTATGTATGTAACCTGTCACCATTCACTAGCTAGATGGTGCCAGAATCATGACCATCTCATGATTACAACTCGCAATGGTATGACTTTCATATGTGGTAAAAGAGATAGCAAACGCAAGGAACATACTCAAAACCAAGGGCATAACTAATATAACTAACGTGTTATCCATGTGAAATGCATATATGCTTTGAATCTCTAGGTAGTTAAAAGCCTTGTATAGGGTAAAGGAACCATTAAAAGGCCACTTAACATGTGGGCCTTGGTGACACATGTATGGGACCTTAGCCGGGGTAGCTAAGGGGAGGCATACATGCACATGTGGGCAAATGGCCTAAATTGCATATTACATGTGTAACTAAGATGTTTTTTCAAAAGCTTTGACTGTGAAATTGCAGGCCACGATGCCTATGTGCTATCTAATGCTTCCCCCTTGACCCTAATTCTTTGTATACGCATCTACTCTCTATACATCGCCCATCATGGAGCCAATTTTGGAGGTTTTGGGGCTGATTACATGCTCACCATAGCTAGACGAGTGAACCTTGATCACTTAATATTGTGTCCTCTCAATGGTTAGATAGAGAATATTTGTACTCTTTGGTATGTATACTTACAATTCCACTCTCAATCCAATGTGTGGGGGTGACAAGGGTCTTTTATTTCCATGTTGCTAGCCTAATTCAAAGCATTGTTGGATTGGCATGAAATGAAAACGTTTCATGAAAGGGGCAGTGAGGAGGTTTTGTTGCTCTAGAGGTATAATGTAAGTTTATCAACAAGGAAAAGAGGTATTTGACCACACTAGTGCTTGAAATATTTTGGATGCATTAGGAAATCAAAAGTATACACTTTGGGTGCCAAATGTGAGGTTTTGCATGCATCATGGAATGGGAAAGAAAAGGATTTGAAGTGTCACACAAAAAGGGTTGTTGGAGCTAGTATGAATTAATGCATTGGGGTATGTAGAAGTTCTACACCAATTTAATGTGGGGGTTACTTGCTAATTCATAAAAGGTGCTCATCACCTATTCACTTGGGGTTTGAAAGCATGTGAAGATTACTAGTAAATCTTTGTTTAAGGTTAGAATTATGGCAAGGGATGCAGATGCTGATAGTTACAAAAGGGTCGGGACCTACATATGGTCCAAATCAGAGGGTATTATGGGTATGGAAAATTGCCCAAAAAAAAAAAAAACCTTTTCATTGCATTCCATTATCAAAGAATGCATATTCAAGTGCATTTAGGTACAAGCATAACAATTTTATGCATTCAAACCAAAAAATAGCTTCTACCAATTTAACTTTTATGTCCACACTATTTGGCATGATTGACTTGTATGTTTTTTTTGCAATGGAGAAGCATGTTTCATCAATGCTTCTTGTCCCGAGGGGGTGTTATTACTTTCGGCATTGGGTGCCTTGTAGGCATGCTTTGAATTGGCTATCCACCTCTTATAGCTTGCCACATGACTACTCTGGAGCACACTCATGCACTTTAATCTTATTGTGTCCGTCCATGATGACCCCCTTTTGCATTAGCCTCCTCCCAAATTGTACTTGCTACTACTCCCAAGTGATTTTCTAAGCCTCAAGATAACATTGCTTTTTCTAAGTCCTTTCAGTACTTTGTAATGTCTAAGTTTAGACTTGGCTATGTACTAGTTCAAAGTGAGGGTGAGAAAGTTAATGCCTCTCATATAATGCTCCTGACACAAAACTTAATGTTGGCATATCCATAATGTTGCAATGACACTCATCCCTAAGATGATAGGCCTTGTTTTATTTAAACCCTCAGTCATCCAAAATCTAAATGTGTATACCATCTACATCCCACCAAATCTTCCCAAGGACGCTGCTTACTGTTTTTTATCTAGTCTAGCATGCCTGCAGATGATGTCTTAAAATTTAGTTCTTATAGGGAGGCCTAGCATTTGCATCAATTCAACAAGCTCATCTCCTTGGATTCTATCCATGCAGTAGTAAGTCCTTTTCTTTTTTCACTTTTGTATCCATCCATCTAGGGTATGATGGTAGATGTAGTCATACCATATCTTTGAGAGCATTCATATATGAACACAAACATCCTCCAAGGCTTTTATAATATCTTCTTCTATCCATTACTTTCACATGTGAATGCTCCACAACATTTGGGCGGTGTCATTCTGAGCACTTAAATTTAACTACCATGTATTGGGAGCATTAGATGGGAGAGAATAAAATGAGCCTCCTAGAAATGGAAGATAATTGGTAGACAAGCCTAAGGAATTCAAACTTTGGGAGAGGTACGATGGTTGTGGCCTTGGGAAGACATAGGATACTTGGAACATAGAGTTGGATAAGCAAAAGAGAATTTTAGTGCCAACGAAAGCTAGAAGTAGCATAATTGATTAACTTTAGGGATATGGAATAGACAAGAACACCTCAATTTGAACTGCACCTCCTCTTGCATGGGGTGTTGGCCTATACATAGGAGAGCACAAGAGGTAAATGGATATCTATATGATGGTGTGGATGAAGAAGGGCAGATGGGGTTGATCCGACATCATCAAATTCAAAAGCAATGCGATAGTTGGGCTAATGCTTTTTATGGGGTTTGGCTTATGCATAATGGAGTGCAAGAGGGAGATGTCTATGGGATGTGATAGATGGAGAAGGGGAAGATGGGGGTATTTAGCATGATTTTGAAAAGGAATGAGCTTGTTGGTCTAATTCTAGACAATCTAATAAGTATAAATTTTAATTTTATTTTCTGCACACTCATCTTCTCCTTGAGTCCCAAAACACAAATGTGCAAATGATAGGTGCAAGGATAGAGTGTCTCTTCACTAAGAAATTGCTGCATTCATAGAATTGACTCATACTGGTCTCCTTTGTGTGTGTGGAGTTGAAGTCTCTCATATGGTACGCTCTAAAAGAAGGCTTGGGCCAATGTATGATAGGGTGCCAATGAATGATAGGGTGTGGCCATTTTTTTGAAGTTCAGGGAAAATATTACAAGTTATCCATATGCTTGGTTTGTAACTTATGCATTGCTCAATGTAATTTGACAAACTTGGCATCTAAACTAATATTCACATTCTAAACTTGAATGTGATCTTAAAATATTACACAATTGGCATCTTAACTTAATTTAGTAAACTATTAAAATGCTATTATGCCTATGAAGGATTTATCTTGGATTGTATAGGATGTATCTTAGATTGTATAGGATATTCAAATTATTTTTAAAACATCAAATAATTGCTCTACATGTATATGAAAGAATATTTTCATTTGAAAAGTGAACTACTTGAGCTTCTCACAAACCAAAGGAGGAAATCAATTGAGAACCTTTTGATATGGTTTAGGTGGTGTCCAATATTGCACTATGTTTGTATGCACACATTTGAGGGCATGTTCCATAACTTTTTCTTATTTGGTTGGAAAGGCAAATTTTTGAGCAAATGCACTCCACACTTATGGAGCTACTTCATGGTGTTCTTACAACATTGACCTTTGGTGATATTTGTAGTAAGCTGAATTCACCCATAAATGGATGCACTAGAATAAACTCACTGCATGAATGTGCAATGTTTTTGGAATAAATATAACATTTATTTTAATTTTATATTTGGGGTCCTTTTCCACTCACTTTCTTGCAATGAGGCCCATAAGCATGTCAAAGGTGGCTCCATTTATTAATCCATAGCACCAAACCTAGTAGCATGACATTTTACCTGTTGCTTTTTTTAGCCATTTTGGCCCTTTTTACACTCTTTTAAGGGGCACAAGTTGCTGATGTATATAGTCAAAGGAGGCAAAACTTGGGCACCATGTTTTTCCCAATATTTGACATCTTCTACACTTCCATTCACAATTTCACTTCTCCCAGACTAGTTGACCCCAAATAAAGTACACACCCATGTCATGTCCTATCGCGTGTAGGTTTATCTCCTGTTTATCTTTTTCAAGACTTTGGCTTCTTTTTTAAAAAGAAATCACCGTATCTATTTTGGCTTCTTTCCCATCTATGTACCTATCCCTTCTAGGCTCATTCCCCATCATCATCTTTGTGCTCCTCAGGTTGTGCTCCATTTCTCTTGGCTTCTTCCCATTAGTCACATGTTCCTTTCAGGTTTTTTGTTTCTTTTCAACAATTGTTTTCCTTGCTGTATCTATCTTCTTATATGCACCTATCCCTTCTCGGTTCATTCCTCACCATTCTCTCCTTGCTCCTCTATTTGTGCTCAGATTCTCTTAGAACATGCACAAGTTTCAAATATGTTCCTATCACGAAGTTTCAAGAAAGTCTTTGCTTCTCTTCACAAGCTAGGTAGTCTAACATAAATCATTTCTCATTTCTTGGTTCGCTTACTTTATTCAAAATATTAATACCGCATGGTGTGCTACAACTTGTCATGAGTTGTAAGGGAACTAGACAGAGGCTGTGAGATATGAAAGTTGATCAACTCAATCAAAGTAAGAGGAGGAGGTTGAAGGCCATGGAAATCAATCATACAATATCCAAACAAAAAAAGATAATTTTGCATGCATGTGGAGAGGAAACAATGCTAGGAAAAATGCCTCCTTATAGAGCAACTAGCATCAAAGGTAGTAAATTCATGCATTTAAGCAATACCATCATAACAAAGAACACAAGCTGTGGTCTTGAAACTAGTGGGAGCATTCAAGCATTCAAAGTAGTAATATCAAGTCATTTGATGGAATACTAGGCTTGTGTCCTCATAAACTTTACCTTACACCTGAGGATTCATCGAGTATCAGCTCTTCAAACATCCTAGGAGTTGGGACGATATTCTCTAACTTTAGAGATGGCCTCAGTAATGTAAAAAGGGTGCATAGCTTAGATCAACTAGCTGTAAGAGGGAGACATTGCCTATGTTATTTTTCTTTGAAACAAACACCAAATATCTTGGGCACACAACATCAAAGATTTTGTCCATCAAAATGACTAGTTCGTGATTTTAGTGATTGACCGTCTAGTGTAAGTGATGCAACCTAATGTGAGAAACCTATGGGCATCAACATAATGCAAGAAAAGGGGAGGCAACTTAAGTGAGGAAGTCATCATTGCCATCACATTGTTTTGGCATAGTAATACGAGAGTTTCTCTAAACAAGAACAATGTTTGTAGGGTATGGAGGGGATGCAAGTAGTATGACAAGCATCATTCACATGATTGACACAAAGTAGGTCACTAGTTAGACTTCCAATTTTTTTGTTGCTATCTTTTTTCCTTCCAAATCATTATGCTGGTTAACATTTTTCTTTTCAAAAAAAGGTAAATTCTATTAATGCTTGAAAACACCATACAAACAGCTTCCAAATCATTATGTTGGTTAATCTTCATCTGCATCTTATGAAATTTGGGGTCGGTGTCACAAAGAGATAGAGAGAGAGAGAGAGAGGGAATATTATTTTGCAAGTGACTAGGATGGTCTTTCAAATACTCAATATTATGCTAGTTGTGTTGCTGCTATCTTTTTTCCTCCCAAATCTTATTTTTTTTTGGGAGAGGGCGAGGGCGGGGGCGGGGGGAGATATTGATATATATTGAGATAAAATATTTAATAGTAGATTTCATATCAACGGTGGCCCAAGCACAAAAATAGGGGTGGATATTACCCTAATGGCAAATCTAGAGCCTGCTCCAAGTTGCTTGGGCTAATATTATAATTTTATATTTGATAAAGTTGCCCAAAATTTAACATAACCTTCTCATACAGCTTTGAATTAAGTCCTCCAAGTATTGAAATTGATAGCCACAAGTCATGTGGACCCATCTATAAGGTTATATTTTTGAAATTCTACCTTATAAAAAACTTGTATATGAACTTCAAGTACAATTAAACCCATGGAAGCCTTGAAATGGTAGCATTGGCTAATATTGGTAAATTTATACTAGAGAAACTTTTGCCCGATGACATACACTTCAATAGGTGGGTTCCCGGAAGATTCTCTCGATAATCTACATTTCTATAACTCTGTTCCACTCTTATTTTTTTACCTCATCAGCCTCAACCACTCATGAGAGAAAATGAAAAACGCTTGTAAGAAAGCTATAATTCTCTCACCGTCATGTCCATTGTATCAGTCACCTTTAGTCTCCCACTCTAGTCTGCTCCTGTTCTCTCTAGTCCCCCACTCTCAGCCCCGCTCTTAGCCTCCCTGCCCCTCTCAGCCTCTCCGCCCCTGATCTCAGCCTCTCCGCCCTCGCTCTCAGCCTCTCTACATTCAGCCCTCCGCTCTTAGCCTCCCCGCCCTTCTCAGCCTCCGCTCTCAGCCCCCTCCCCTCTCAATGCCTTCCTCCTCTCCTTAGCCCCCGCCCTCAGCCCCCTCCCCTCTCAGCGCCTTCCTCCTCTCCTCAGCCCCTCCTCTCAGCCCCTTTCAGCCCTCTCCCCCTCTCAACTCTCCGCTACCCCCTCCCCCCCGCTTAGCCCTCACAGCTACCCCCCCTACCCCCCGCTCAACCCTCTACTACCCCCTCGCTCAGCCCCCTGCTACCCCTCTGCTCAGCCCCCCGCTCTAGCTGTAGCCCCTCGCTCTCAGCCCCCCCGCTCAGCCCTCGATCAGCCCCCCCTCTACCCCCCGCTCAACCCTCCGCTCAACCCTCCACTACCCTCTGCTACCCTCGCTCAGCCCTCCCGCTACCCCCCGCTACCCTCGCTCAGCCCTCCGCTACCCCCCGCTCAGCCCCCTTGCTACCCCCCGCTCAGCCCTACGCTACCCTTTGCTAACCCCCCCCCCCCGCTCAGCCCTCTGCTACCCCTCCGCCACCCTCGCTCAGCCCCCCCGCTAAGCCCCCACTCCCCTCTGCTACCCCCCTGTTCAGCCCTCTGCTACCCCCCCCGCTACCCCCTCGCTCAGCCCTCCTTGGGCACTGCTACAGCTAACCGCACCCCCCCCCTTTCACTCCCTGCTACCCCTTCACTCAACCACTACCCACCTCCCTCCCTCCCCTTTTTTTTTTTGGGGGGGGGGTCTCTTTTCCGTGGGAGCCCAAAAAAAAAAAACCTAGCCTCTCCTCCTCCACCTCTTGGCTGCCTCTCCACTTCAGGCTTCCGCACTACCTCTCCACCACCTCGTACTGGATGTGCCTCCCATTATGGGGGGGGAACTGGTGCTCCCGCTCCCGGCTAAACATTAACACTACGATCTGCACCTACACCCCAAGAGAATGGGGGACAAAGCCAAGAAAGATGAAAATAACAACAATAAAAAAAAGCAAACGACACAACTGAATTTGGAGGATGTGAACACACGTTACAACCGAAGTGGACTCGAGGTAAACAGCAAGGCAAAGTTAGGACCCGCCTTATCTTCTTCAGCATCTATCTCTACCTCAACCTCAACCTCAACCTCAACTCCCGCTACAGTGTCAGTTTCATTTTCAGCTCCAACCTCAGCTCCTTCTATATCTATCTCTACTTCGACTTCAGTCCTCGCTTCAAGCCTAGCTGTAGTTCCAGTCTCAGCTCCATCTACATCTACGATCAGTGACATACTCATGCCCATGGCACCGGTTGTTGTTCCCTTTCCCTCTTCTCCTGTTACAGCTCTCACACAGCTTATGACACCTACTTCCAAGGTGTCATATACTGTGCCGCATTACGCTTCACTCTCCCCTCTCCCTCTCAGTCAGCCCATCCTCCCACACCCCATTGGGACTGCCTCACCCATTCCACTGTCATCTCCGTTCCTCACTCAGCCACCATCCAGTTTTCGAACTCAGTCCCACTCTTTCATGCCACAGTCACCACAGTTTCAACATGGACATGGGGACTGACATATCAGAGGCCTGTGAGACACTACTCACGGAGATACATAATTTTCATGAGCGTGAGATGGAGTTGGCTCGCTTCGCACAGGAGCATGTCCGCTTCAACCAGGAGCAGAGCCGCATCATACAGGAGCAGGCTAGGGCCATTCGGGAGTAGGCGGGTCTTATTCAGGGACTCAGATAGGATATCATGCAGCTCTGATAGGAGGTCATAGCCATACACAGTGTCCCAGGGAGTACCCTGATGGTCGAGGCATAGATTGCGAGCATGCAATCTGCTATTGAGGAGACTTCTAGATGGGTTGATGTGGCCAAACGGGAACCCGCAAGGGTCACCCTTTCGGCTACCCTCATGGAGCAACAACAGAGAGCTAGTAAGGCTCTCAACATCAGAGTACGCGGGATCCCATGCACTGAGGCTACACCAATGGTAGATGCGACTGCATTCGTGACCGCTACCCTGGGTGTGGCTGAGCACAGGATAGAGAGGGCATGGCGGGTGGGGAGAGATCCCAACCGAGAGCAACCCCTGATCATATGATTTCATGACACTTAGGCACGACTTTTAGCTCTACGACGTAGGTCAGTCCTTCGAGATTAGCCAGCGATCTCTATGGATGAGGACCTCACACCTCTACAGGTCAAGGAGAGGCGCTCTTTGCTACAGCAGCGAGATCAGGCCCGAAAGGAGGGGAAGTGGGTAGTGGTATGAAAGGGACGACTTCTTACAGGCCCCTGTAGGACACCTGCCCCCTCCCCTACATAGGGAAGCGGGGCCTATGAGACTCAAATATTCAAGACCCTGTCCTGCACCATTTGGAACTGTAATGGTACCTTATGGTCAGAACCAGGGAACTTCTCGGAATCCTATATATGCCACGACATAGTCTTCTATACAGAGACACATAAGAGTCCAGAGCACCCTCTCCCAATAGCTAGCAGATATACATGGGAGTCTGCCTACAGAGATGAGACGAGGGGTACAGGAGGAGTTTGAGGTTTAGGTGGAGTTGTAGTCCTTTTCAGATCCACACTTTAAGGGATCATTTCAGTAGAGCAGAGAGATACACATTCCAGATTTCTTTGGATCCGGATATGACACATGGATAGCTAGGATCTGTTTGTCGCAGTTTGCTACTTCCCGCCGGAGACCTCCCACTTTGCCAGAGATATTCGAGGTGATGATGAGACATCCCCATTTGCTACTCTTTAATAGTCCATCGTTGACTTTTCTAGCTACAGAGAAGTCCTTCTAGTGGGGGACTTCAACGCGAGGACAAGGACCCGTCAGGTACCACTTCTTGATTTCAGAGATGATTCCACTCTACTGGCAGATGTTGACCTTGAGGAGGCAGGTTTGCTATGGGTTTCGGCTGACAGGTGAGGTCCACTTTCATCCTATGGGCAGGCCCTATTAGACCTGGGCAGAATACATGATCTCATTATCTATAATGGTCTTGACAGATGGCCCGCTTCAGGTGGCTTCACATGCTTTCCACATGGGGGGCGCTCCAGTGTGGTTGATTACATCATGGGATCCCCTGTCTTCACATCTCGCATTACTAACTTCACTGTAGCACCTCTCCCCCCAGGGGCTGATCACACATACCTTTTCTTTTGCATCTCACCTCCCTTCGCACAGCACCTTCCACCCCACTCAGTGCTTACTCCACCTACCACGATATACGCTTTGATCGGGATCACTCACCTTCTTACTCTGGCTGTCTATACATACTTCTCCCTTATATTGACTTCATACCCCTTTTAGAGGATCGTGCTGCCCTTGTCACCCGCGAACTACACGAGGCTACCATTCACGCCTTTTCCCACACCACCCGCTCCACCCGCCCACCACTCCCTAAAACCATACCCTGTAATAGTTGGTACGATGATGAGTGTAAGGCCTTACATCGTCAACTCAGATTCAAAACAAAAAACAGTCTTCCGAGCGCACCAGATACGCTATACGTGAATACCGTAGACTGGTACGAAGGAAGAAACTAGACTTCGTTCGTCAAAACGAGGAGGAGCTACTGAACATTTTGTTTAGTAACAACTCTAAGGACTTCTGGCAGAGATTTCTAGAAGGACAGTCCCCTCCGCCACTCACTGACACCTAGATCTGGTTTGATTATGCACGCACACTTTATGACATCCCAAATCAACCAGTCCCTAGCCTCTCACACATGCCTCGTCCCACATCCTGCACCCTCTTCACTAGAGGAGGGGTACAGGATGCTGTAATGAAACTTCATAATGGGCAAGCAAAGGATCATGAGGGACTATGTACTGAGTTCATTGCATATGGGATTAACCTCCTAGCCCTGATCTTAGCAAAGCTTTTTAATGAAGCAGTTTGTTTGGGATTTCCACACACTTGGACCATTAACACTATATCACCCATCCATAAGGTAGGGGATCCCATGAGCCCGGAGGACTACAGGACCATTATGATTGGACATGTCATGTCCAAGATTTATGCATCAGTACTTGACTCCGAGGTTAGTAGACTTGTAGAGTGTCGAGGGCTCAGAGCAACAGGACAGGCCAGATTCCGGCGTGATCATGGAACCATGGACCACATTCTGACGCTCAGATGTATCATCGAGGAGGCGAGATCATGAAAGCAGAGGGTTTATTGTTGCTTTGTGGATTTTCGCAAGGCATTTGATACGGTCTCGAGAGCCCGCCTCATACGATGCCTACAGGACTTGGGTTATGACCAGGAGATCATTTGGGCTATCATGGCACTTTACGAGAGAGTTTATGGCAGAGTTCGGATAGGATCCGGGTGGACAGATGAGATCATGAGTACCATTGGGGTCAAACAAGGGTGTCCTTTGTCGCCTACCTTGTTTGGCCTCTACATTGACGAGCTTGAGACAGTGATTCAGACACAGGGGGGTGTAGGTTGCTCTCTTGCAGGCATGCTGATCCAGATTTTGCTCTATGCAGATCACGTGGCTCTCTTGTCTTCCTCAGCAGAGGGGCTTCAGAGACACCTATACGCACTACAGTCCTTTTGCGAGTCTCATGATTTGAAGGTCAACCTGGGTAAAACCAAGGTCATGATCTTCAATACATCTCGAACCATCATGCATCAAGAGCAGTTCACATTTGTGGGGTCCTCTGTTGATATAGTTTCATCATACACTTATCTTGGGGTTATCTTCTTCGGACCGAGCTTTACTATGAGACCTGTGATGCAGGCACGCTTGAGTAGAGGGTATGCCTCATTGGCCAGGCTAGAGAGGCAATGCTTCCGCTCACACTTTCAGGATCCATGCACCAAGGGGTTGCTTTTTGACTCCTTGGCTCGCCCAGCGGGGATGTACGGCAATCCTTGTTGGGGGCCAGACTTGTCAGATACAGAGTGGGCCCGTGTGGAGCAGCTACAGGTTCTCATGCTATCACGGATGATTCGTGGTAAGTCATCCGTCACCAGATCATTCAGGCTGAGTTTGGGTCACCCCCTTTACAGCTAGATGCTGCATTTCAGGTCATCACATATCTGTACCGAGTTAAGGAAGATGGGGATTATACCTCGGGGCGTAGCAGGCTACCATGGATAGCTTTATCCTCTTCTATGGCACTTGCAGCAGGAGATCAGAGGTGCTAGTATAAACGTACAGAGAGATGGTTTGAGCGACTGGGGCTCCACATGGATAGACTACCTCCCTTCCAGTATAGCATGGATGCTCCGTTCTCTCCCCTCTTATCACACGAGGTCAACCAGGTTATCCGTGAGGATCTACTACAGCTACACACTTTTCGGACCTGGTTGGAACCGAGTGAACTCCCAGTGAAGCTTAGCTTCTATAGAGATCACTTCTTACCTATCACAGCGGAGGGTTTCATTGACCCACCAGGATACACACACATTCACCTACCCCACTTGATGAGGATCTCTCTTGGGAAGTTTCGGGTCTCTTCACATAGACTTCGCATCGAGAGCAGCAGAGCAGAGCGACTACCCAGGGAGCGGCGCATATGCACACTATGTGACATACATGAGGTTGAGACAGAGGAGCATTTCATCTTCAGGTGTCCTGTGTACTATGAGATCCAAGGACATTTCCACTGCCTCTTGTGAGATAGTTATGGGATTTTAGCCCATTTTCTCTCCTACCCAGACCAGCGATGTTTGGCAGGTTTCATTCATGAGACACTTAGACACCGCAAGAGGATACTCCGAGCACAGAGATAGGAGCAGACTTCTTCCTTGGTTGATCCCTCTCAGAGCTCTATCACGGAGTTCTTTCAGCTAGATCACATGGACCCCAACGAGATGAGGCTGCGACATGACCGTGACCCGGAACCCATGACCCGACAGCTCAGACAGAGGGTCAACACATAGATCACACTTGGAGACATCCCCTCCTTGTTTAGAGTTGGAGCCCGACTGACGGGGGTCACAGTAGCCCTAGTTAGACGTAGAGCTACAACCAAGAGACGTGCTAGGACCACACGTCTGAGTGGCCGACAGCACTCTATTGCTGACTTCATGCCTCCACTGCCTCATCCATCTTGATATCTTGCTGTTGCTGGGGATGATGATGATATTGATGATGATGCTGAGATTGATATATAGTTGATCACCGACATCACTATGTTGTACTTAGTACTTAGTACTGCCATTCTGCATTTTTGGCATTTTGCATTTTACATTGGTATGGACGCTCGTTTAGTAGCTCCACTATCACAGCTCGTTGTATCAGGATTTTCACAGTCTCATAGACCCATTGGTCTTCCGAAGACTTTAATAAACTTTCTTTCTTTCTTTCTTTCTTTATTTCTAGCCATTACAATAAAAAGAGAAAGAATTTAAGCTTCTGCTCTTTGATTTTTCTACTACTTGGAGGTCAACGATTGGTAGACCTTCATGAGTAGCAATGAGCTTCAAGTGGTCTTTGCCATGCCCCTCTATTTCTTTAATTACTTAGTTATGTGCCTCATCAAAGTTCAAAAATATTCATCAAGTCTCTACTATTCGTGTTCAACCATACCAAATAGATTTCTTCATAATTAATATGGACATTCTTAAATTATAGGTTATTCTTGGCAATCCAAATGCACCATAAAGGTTGGGCCATGAGTTGAAACCAGAGCTCCCATTTTAACATTAGTGCATCCCCTAATAATATAGCCTTCTAGTTTATGTGTTCACTTAGCCAAATCTATACAATATTCCAAATCCTCCTAGCATGAGGACAAGCAACAATTAAAGGCAAAGCATCCTCTTTGTGATGCGTGCATCTCTTACACATACCATCTTAGGGGCCCTTAGAGAGATAAGAGCATAGGGTACCTCTTCCATTTAGGGCCCTTTAGAGAGAAATTTCTTAATAGTGACCCAAGGATCAAGGCTGAACATTTCTTTCACTGTCCAAATTACTTCCTCACTCCTATTAAGAAGAATTAAGGTGCTAGGGGGATCTTCAGCAAGATCTATATGTATGCACAACTAAGGATTACCTCTTGGGTTGATAAAACTATTCTTCTTCAACCCCTAGAACCTCCTCAAGGCTAGCAAAAACGGTAGTCCTAGTTGCACAAAGAGAGAGGTGGATATAGGGTTTCAACCCACATGGGTTTTCATAGGCGTTGGCTTATCAATAGTAACATCTACTAACCATCTTTCTAAGTGGAGGGGCTAGTTCCTTATGGTCCAAAATACCTAATGAGGGACTTTGGTTTCTATTTACTCCTTCTCAAAGAGAAAGAAATAGTATCCTTTTCTAAAAAACAGGCATTTGTGACTACTAGACCTTTCCTCATCTAGTTGGACCTCACCCATGCCTCAAGAAATGCAGCAGGGAACGAGCGCCTGGGAGGGAACGAACTAATGCATTGGTTCTAAGCCATTCCAATGATTCCATGTGTAGCTATTCATCATGACTGATGAAGATGTTGATACCTCAAGAGCAAATGATGTCGCTTTGTAGGTTGGTTGCCCTTTAAATGAAGTTGTCATGGATGTCTATAAGCCTACAAATCTCTTTGTTGCAACAACTCGTCTTTGCATGCCATTATCCTTCTTTCTTGATGATTGATTCTCTATTAGATGGCATAGATGGTGGAGAGGAGAATGTTTCTTTTGGACAAGGACGACCCACAATATGTCACATTATGAGGAAGGGAGAGGCATAGAAGCCTCCCTTAAAACCTTGAAGCACACTCATGCAAGAGGCCTCAGAGGGGGTTATTGGGTCTTTGCTTTCATGCATGGCAACTTATTTTCTACTAATTTCATGTTGCTAGTTGGGTGGAAGTAATGTAGAAGAAGCTTCCATCTCATTCTCCCATGCAAAGGCTGAAAGAGAGTGCTTACAAAAATGAGTTTGCAGAGTATTTTTCTTTATTGAAATTAAGAAATTTAGGTTTAGTTGAGTTGCCTTTAATTTTAAGGGAGATAATATATGTGTATGTTGAACCCTAAAATAGATGATTCAGGGATTCAACTATGACCAAAGGCAAAACTCATAAGCCGAAGGATGAAGCAAGCAGACAGAGCTCCCTAGCAAAGTATGAAGGTATCCACAACTAACGGACTCAACAACAAAGGGAGTAGCATGAATCCACCAGTCCACATGGTGTCTATGATGCTTAGGCCGTAGGAGGCTGTGCATTAAGTCACCAAGACTATGCACATCAAGTGGCAATTTAATGCTACCAATTTTCATTTGCTTGATGCTCCACTATCTATTTAGAAAAGAGAATTGCCTTGAAAACCTAGATCGAAGGAAGTGACCAAAGGAGCTGGCAAACTTGCATTCAATTTCACATTGGGTGATCCTATTGCGGAGTATGCAAGTTTGTGCATTAGAGAAGCCACTAGAAAGGAAGTTGATCAACTCAAGTGAATTATGGAGCTGATAGATGCAAGAACAAGAGGCTAACTCAAATCCCAATAGAGTAGAGATGAGTAGCTCAAAGGAATTCAGGCCAAGGAGAGAAGGCTTGAAACAGTCAAAGAAGAAGATGAATCCTTGGTCAAGGGCAGTGAGCAAGCTAATGCATTTGCTAGCATCAACACCAAATGAAGAGAGATAGAAGGAAGTGACCAAGGGAGCTAGCAAACCCCACCTCTAATATTTTGGGTGAGTTCTGGCAAGAACAAGGGAGAGGATCCTCATCTGTGTTACAAGAAAGAAGATAGAATCGAGAAGAGCACATCAATATGGAATGAGCCAAAGGATTTGATAGAGTTGACCAATATGAAGCCAATTAGGATGAAAAAGGCAACCATTTTGACCAATTTACAAAGTTAAATGAGAAGGAAGAGTGACAGAGTCGAAGTTTTCCCACTAAAAAGCCCACATTGAGAAGCCAATGGAGCAAGAGGACCAAAGATAAGGATGAAGTTTCAGAGCTTCAAAGCGAATGAGGAGAGAAGCCTCACTCTTATGTTTATATTTTTTAAAGAATGGCTATAATCCTTAGTCATTTGTTGGGAGAAGTACTTAATGGACTTCCCCAACATGCTCACCAACAAGGCCATCAAATGGTATGACCAATACCTTGATGGACACTTTGCCATGTGGGGCGAGCTGAAGAAGTTGCATTCCTAAAGAGTTTCCAACACAAATTTAGCAAGGAAGACATATTGCTAGAGAGGTTTGAATGTGAATTCAACAAGGAGGACATATTGTTGAAGCTCAACCACCTCACCTAAAAGAAGGGCATGAATGAGAGCACTGCTCACCAATGGGAAAGACAACATGGTGTTGCACTCCTAGCTGACTAGTGGGCTCACTGAGAGGAGTGGAGCTAGATAGCGTACCCAACAGAGACATATAATGAATTGCTCTAACAAGAAATATCATTACAAAAGGGGAACTTGGAGCTCTGAATGAAAAAGAAATAGCCTATCCAAGAATCAGATAGCTATGAAGGAGAAGACGAATCAATATCTAAAAAATGACCCCAAGGTAGAGAATGAGGGGCTCAAGAATATCTTGAAGGAGATGGGCATTTGAAAGAACCCAAAAATGGGAGAGACTTGGTTCTAAAAATGCAAAACCAAGGGTCATATGGTAAATGAGTGTTGGTCAAACAAGTGGCACGAAATTTGCAACCGTCCAAGCCACATGACCGGAATACTAGTAAACAAGAAGAAACAAAAGCCGAACATCCACATAATGGAACAAGAGAAAAAGAAAGCCTACTAAGGAAAAAATGTGTTTCTTCTATCGGAAGGAAGTGCACAAAAAAAAAGCGAGTTGCTAATTATGGAAGAAGCAACTCAACATGCTCTAAAAAGCATGCGACCAACAAGCCATGCACCCCAAGCAAGCATGGCCATAATAGAGGTGAAACTAAGGTAGTCACCCAATCAAGAGGAACATCCCAGATAGTACCAAAGAAGTTGAAATAGTAGTACTTCTATTGGAAGGAGGAGAAGAAAGATGGCAATGAAGAAGGAACAACCACATGTTGAAGTGGGATAAATATTAGATCAGCGATCCCAAGGGCAATCAATGAATTAAAACAAATGAATGAGGGAATGAAACCCAACCAAAGAAGTGGAGAAATGGCTTGTGGAGCGAGTATAGGTCAACATAGCCTAAAAGAAGTTTTTTGAGTTGAATGTGATAGTTTCAATCGGCCAAATTGGTAAAACTTGCTCCCCACCGCTACATGAAAATTTTCCAAAGTCCATCGATGGAGAAAGGGCACATAGCCACAACCCTTGCATTAAATAGCAAGTGACAAAGTTGGAGCAAAGATGGCAATATGGGATGAAGAAGTACCAGTGATAAACATCACGGTATGAAATCATACTAAAGGGTGTGATAGTCGACAGAGGTTTAGCCATCAACACATCAAGGACAAATTTTGTAAGAGGATGACATTGAAGATATAAAATCCCTCATCATCAAAATTAAATTGGGTGGTCATGCCCATGGGCATTGGGCATGCTAAAAGATGGTTGCATCAAAATCAACGAAGCCTACATTAGTGTGACCTTCATTGTGCTCGAGATGGAGAGTAAAGGAGGGTACCCCTTGTAGAACAACTATGGTTGACGGTTCAAATGTGATCCATGACTCGGGGGAAACCATCACAATAATCCAAGAAGCCAAAGACCTCTAAATCCTAATGGGCACACACATGATATTAAAGGACTGTAAGCCCAAGTGTCTAGATGCTAAAGAAAGATATGCCTTAGACATAGAGGACAAGATTCTTGCACTTCCTACTATCATGTGGATTACAATGAGCGATGCACTATGTGTGGCAACTGAAATAGGGCCAGAGCAAACTAACAAAATATTGATTAGGAGGAGTTGGCCACAATTCATTTTCACTGAAGGAACAAAAGTAAGCGGATAGAAGAAAGTTTTTCCGCATCAAATCAGGATTAAAGGATTGATTATGCAGAATTATCATTAAAGGAAGTGCCAAAATTAGGAATATATTACTAGAAAATTATACTCTTAACAAGGCACGATCTCAAGGTGCATAACCTAATAATAGCAAGAGAGGCGATGTGACTAACAGAAAATAAATCCACGGGGGATAGGGGGAAACGCTAGAGCCCCATTTATTTTAACTGCTCAAGGGAGTGGCACTCATTTTATAGAGCTTCAAGCAAAGCAAGAGCTCCCCCTCCCCTAGCTCCATGGCCTCCAACTAGCTTAAACTCTAGCCTAAAGTCGACAACCACCATTGCAAACACCCAACCGAAGAAGAGGGGCTAGCAAAGTGGCATGGTCCATACGTCCGCTCTCCCATAGCTCATCAATGGCATGATGCCACAATGACTTGGTTTACCTCACTAGATTGAGAGAATTCCACAAGATCCCATGGCAAGTTGTGCCCAACGGGAACATCATTGTTAAATCCATTAACACGTACAATGCCACCATAAAATCCTTTTAACAAAAAGGAAGAATGGTCATGTCAATGAAGAGGAGGTGGCTAAGGTTCTGAAGTTGCCAGTTGAAGACAATTATTTAGCCAACCTTGGAATGCCTTCTTAGAGGTAGTTGTATACTGGCTAAGTAAACTTGATAGAATAATGTGCTCGTTCTATTAAAGTAGCCAAAGGTTCTGCACAAATCCTTTGAATCTTCTGAAGCTTGCACTACGAAACTTCTGAAGAACCGGATTATTTATATGTTTCCTAGTAATCAATGCTTGAGCCAACCTAGCACACAGGTAATCAACTTTCCTTTATGCTAGCTTTGAATGGTTACTATTATAGAAGGAGACGTGTGCTATGAAAATATCATGGGTACAACCAAAATTTACTTTATACTCCTTGGCACAAGGATCCCCGGTGGGGGAAAAGGGGATGGCACCCATGGAGGAAGAAACAGAATTGACGGGCGTGGTGGTTCACACTAGTAGGAAATGGAATGGGCCAATCATGTAGAGTGGGTGGCCTTCATACAAATCTTGGGTCTAATGAATGTCACGTTAAAGCAACAAGCCTGAAAAAATGAAACGAGAGGCTCCCTCTCTATCCAGCCTTGGCTAGTGCAACCAGGGCACCTACCAAGGCTCAGAGGAAGCGCGAAACCAGAAGGGCAGTCCTAGGAGCTCGCAGAGCGAAGCGAGCGGGGGATCGAAAGCCGTGAATGGGTCGGAGCAGGGCTACGGGAAGCTGGCAAGGCAAAGAAGCCCCAAAACGACAGCAAGTGGGACGGGAAAAGAGGGGGCTCAGCGGGCTTGGGGCAGCAAGACAGCCCAGGAACGGGCAAGAGCAGCTACCCTTAGTTTTGAGCAAAGCATTATTGTCCTATATTGCAGGCACTCTATCTTGTTTATTTGGTAGACAATTGATCAAAGTCAAAGGAATAACCGCTGGACCATGGCCTCAAGGCCTTGGGAACTAGAATGGGATCCCCAGTTTTAGGGATTGGAAACGATGGGATGATGATATGTGTTCTGCCACCACCTCGTAAACACATGAAATGATGACATCTGTCCTTTTTCACCTAACCCATCCTAGTTCTTTGGAGTGTTAGCTCATGGTGGATGGGAATACGATAGAAATACATCTCCAAGATCCACTTTCTCTCATTCCCATCCTATTTCCTCTTGTGTGCTAAAACCTTTAATAGAGTGGTCACACAATCAAAAGCCAAACAGCACTTTGTATTTTGTATAATAAAATATTATACTTAATTATGCACGACATAATGCTTGATAAAAACTTCAATGATAGATACGCCATTAAAAAATTGGTGGTTTTCACCTTCTCATTTCAAATTGTGACCATTGCCTATTAAGTATCGGATATTTTAAGCGTGTATCCATTTTAGACTCTTTGTTATTTTTCGTAAAAATAATATGTATCTTAAGAGACTCTTTTGTACATGGACATCTTTGAAGATTTTAAAGCACAACCATCTAGCCTTTCACGGATATAATTACTCACTAGTCATGTTTGACATGATATCCTTTGTATTCTGACTGTGATTGTTGACATGTACAGATATGGTGTCATCAGCTCTGATTGTCACGTCACTTGCATCATTCATTCAAATTTATCAATTCAAAATACCTTTTACAAAGTATGTATTAGGTGAGTGATGCTCAATCTGTGAGCTATTTCTATACATGCAGACTTATTATAAAGCTCTTAAAGACATATTGGTTGTTTGCAGTGCAACCTATCATATCCCATTACCCTTTTCTTATCCTTGACTTTCATTAACTTAAAAGTGTCACATTTGGCACAGGATCTGGTCTTCTGTCTGTTATGGGCACATCCTTTGCATACATACCTGTTGGTAAGATCTTTGCCAAAAGCTACGTCTCTCTCTCTCTCTCTCTCTCTCTCTCTCTCTCACACACACACACACACACACACACACACTTTTTTTTTGTGAGAAGAAATATTTTATTACTGTGAAATAATTACATTCATAGGTGCTCCAAAAGCGGAGTAACTACTACTCAACCGAAAATCTTAGTATAAGCCATATATACATCATGATCAATCAAACGAGTCTGAAAGCAATCATAAAACGATTGCCGCAGAGATCGTTTGAAAAAAATGAAAGATGGAAAAGCGGGATCACCAAAGACGCTATGATTTCTGTCCATCCATAGAGTCCAAAGTCCCCAGTAGCGCACCCAAACAAAAAATAAATCAAAACCTTGTCTAGCAGGATGAAAACCAAATAACCAGAAGAACCTGCTAAAAGTAATAGTAGGAAATCTCGCTCGAAGCCCCTGACGAATGAGAGCGAGGAAATCACAAGTATGTGGACAGTGCCAAAAAATGTGAGGCATAGATTCAGTAGAATGTAGACATCGGTGGCAAACAGCCGGGGCAATGTCTATGCGCGAGTAACTGTCCAAATGGAAAAATGCCAAGTAGGACTCGCCAAAGGAAAAGCTGTTGCCGAAGAGGGACTTTATAATGCCAAAGGAGACGCAGCCGCTTTCTCCATCACTTTAATGGGTGATTCATATGCCAAACAGAATTAGCTTTGTCAGAAACCCAAGATGGAGGTATCAACACTTTATACAGAGAAGGCATTGTGATATGTGACAGCTTCAAAGGACGGACTGAAGAAGAGGAAGAATGGAGAGTCTAATCCTCAAGCCTATCCTGAAGTTCCAAATGAGATACCGGCAAGAAAGGTCGAAGCATTTCTGAAATTTTGTGCTTTAAGGACGATAATGAGCTCCCAAACCATACTTGCTAGCAGCCACAAAAAAAGATAAAAGAGTGCCATCATCCTGAAGTATATCCGCGACAGAAACAATACCTTTGAAAGATAGAAAATAAGAACGCCTGGGTTCTTGTATAGCTAAAGGAGGGTGGAATACTTTGGACCAAAAAATATTCTCAACCCTCAAGGAATTTCCCAACAAAGAATCCCTGCCATTCCATTCCAAGTGGGATAAAATATGCTTCCAATCAAGAAGCGAACGAGAGACAAAAGGGCAGCCTCTGATCTTGCCTTGAATAGAGCCAAATCCCACTGTGTAGGCTGCCAATGCCCAAAAGTAGAAGTATCAATATGCAACAAAAGAGAGCGGATCATGAAAGCCCAAGGCTGATCCCCTTGCATAAACTGCAACATCATTTTTCCCCTGTGAGCAAGTATATGCACTTGAATATTGAGTATGTTCAAACCCCCGTGCATTTTTGGAGAACAGAGACGATGCATAGAGAGTAATCTGAGACTTTTCTTGCTATTTTTTGAACGCCAGAAAATCTCCATGATAGCAGACATAAAGGAAACCAGATCTGCCTTAGTAAACATAATGAGGGGCAGATTGAATTGTATGTATGCTATCAAAATGGATTGCGTTATTCGCAAACAAACATGTGTAATGGTCAAGTTGCAAGCTTCCAATATTCAAGTTTTTTCCTCAGCTTTGTGAGCACCCAATCAGTTTGTTGAGAACGAGTGAGCCCCCAACCTAGAGGATAGCCAAGATGTCGAATCAATTGAGAAGATGGAACAATTTCCCCATGCCACAAAAGACTATGCTAGTCTTTAGCATGCAACGGCAATAGCTTGGATTTTTAAAAATTCACATGAAAACCAGCAGCTAAGCCAAATGAAGGAGAGATCGCTCTGAGTGTTTTTTGGAATAAAGAAAGAATCATCAGCATATGATTGAGCGATCATGCTACGGCTACTAGGAATTTCCAATCCATGCAACATGCCAGTGTCCAAAAGGTGGTCCATATATTGAAGCATTGGATGAGTGGCTATGGCAAATAGTAAAGCACTGAGGGGACAGCCTTGCTGAACAGAACAACCAAGAGTCCAGGTTGTAGAAATATCCCCTGAAAGTATGCAGACAGCTTTACTATCTTGATATAGCCAATTGATAACTTGCTGCAGTTTTGTGCCGAATCCCAAGGCCTGCATTGTTTGTGAAATAAAGTCCCACTGAACAATATCAAAAGCTTTGGCAATATCAACTTACAATAGCAAAACATCCTGCTGCATATATTTGGCATATTCTATTCCAACATAGTCCCTCATAGTCTTCATGTAAGACTTGCCATAACCTCTAATTATAACTTGCATTTTGGAAACAAAAGAATCCCATGCATTAGCAATATCAAAGTGGCTTTGAGAAGACAGAGATTGATAGGCATTAGTAACCATTGCCTTGAAAGTAACATGCTGCAAATAGCTATTGTTCATAATCAGATGTCGCCTTTGAGGTAGTCTATCATCTGGGATATGATGAAAAGATAGCCTCAACCATAACGGTGCATGATCTGAATGCACAAAGACATAGTCCACCCACATTTTGCATGTAAAATCATCATTTTGTTGCGGGGCTACACTATACCAGCGATCCAGACGTGCCTGGTAAGAAGAAAGGACATTATGTTAAAAAGTGTATCCAAGTGACAAAGGCTGCAATTCCTTCCAAAGATCAACCAAATCAAGATGAATCAGTAATTGAGACCATGCATGCCTTTCAGAGGTTAACATATGAGTATTTCCTAATGTATTGTCACCCTGTTGCGGAGCATTATTGAAATATCCACATATAAAGGCATGATATCGCCATGGATGTTGGTGCATGGCATCCCAAATTGCACTTCTATCCCGAGAAGATTGAGGTGCATATATAGAAGCAAATTCAAACACCTCGCCTTGAAGGATGCATTGAAGAATAATCCATCTGCCTTGATTGTTATTTAAAGCAATAACTGGCTGAAGCTCATGCTTAATCAAAATGACTACACCTGAGAAAGAGTACTCTTCAGTTGCAGTAATGACTTGTCTTTCCTGCATAGACATGTTGATTGTGTTCTTATAATGCCACTATGTCAGGTTGAAATCGATTGATATACAACCACACAAATTTCCATTTCCTACTGTCGCACATCCCTTGAACATTTAAGGTAAGGCATTTGATATGAGCAAGCATATTTACAGATATTTGTTATGTACAGCAGCAACCTTCAAGATGCCAACCCTGCATTTCTACCTCAGACATCCGCCCGAGGATTGGGTAGCAATGCAGCAACCTCTTCTTCAGGGAAGAGGGTTCTGCTAGCTGTCACTGTAGCCCATGTGATTCCAATTCCTAAGTTGACCTCTGGAGAATTTCCACTAGAAGATGCACCATTCCAAGTGCGAGGGGGTGGAGGTCGTTGAACAGAAATAACTTTTCTTGGACTTTGCCATCCATCAATTGGAGTTTTTGGTCCTTTTGCTGAAGGTTGAATAGCAGGAAGTAAAGGGGAAGAAGCATTCCCATTTGAAGCAACTCGGGCTTTGCCTTTATCCTGATTCACAAAAAGCTGTCTATTACCTTTATTTTTATTCCCAATAGAGGCAGGAGCATCCTTATTGGGCATCTGAAGCAAAGTAGCAGGAGGCATTTTATGCTGACTCATTGGACATTGGGAAGCCATGTGCCCAAATTTTTTACATTCAACATTGTTCACCGTGACTGAATAAGACTCCGGTGTGGGATTATCAGTATCCCAGAGAATACAAAATCGATTAGAGTTGCCGTTAGGCCGCGGTGGGCAAACCACTTTACCTAAAGTTGCTACAATTTTAGACAAGAGTGAAGCCATGCATTGCGGGAAGTCTACAACTTCAACCCAGACCGGACATTGATGTCGAATCAAAGCTTGATAATCCCTTGTGGGGGACCATGGCAAAACGTGCACCATTTGCTGCCCAACAAAGAGTGGCGAATGTTCCAAAAGCATTTGCCTGTGAATCTCATCTACCATAATGACCTCAAAAAAGCCTCTGGCTGCATAGTGTACCTTACGAACAAATGAACCAGCCAGTGTTCAGGTCAGCCAGTTGCCTACCTCTGCAGCAGGTGGCATCTGACTTGGGAAAAATAAAATGATTGCATTTTTTGCATATTCTCTAACTGGATCCACAATTTCATCCACTTCAACTATGAGACCAACCGATGGAACAGAGTCTTTCCACTCTGTGTCTGCAAATCCTTCGTGCATGACATCATAGACCAGTTGTGCTTCAACAGAATCATGCACGGGGTCATGCTGACCCTCAACCTGCTTTTGCTTTTTGCATTGAGCCGATCGATCTTTTTGAAAAGTTTTTCATAAGAGTATTCAGCCATGTCTTCTGAAGAAGATGGAACCCAAAAAGGGGTACCTGTAAAGTGATAAAAGAGAAAAAATAGTCCCGAAAAAACAGCCCTCAAAGAAGAAAGAAATAGTGTATTTGCAAGGAGGAGAAGAGGAAACAGATATTTAGGGATTTAGAGAGAAGAAAAGACAAGTTCTGGAGAAGGAAAAGAGAAAAAACCAGAAAAAGATTCAAGATGAACTAAAAATCAAAGATAAAAGAGAAGTTATGGCAATGGAAAGAGTACACAAGACCCAGGAACCAAAAAGGAGAGAAAGGAGGAAGAGAGAACCCTCAGAACCAGCATTTAGAAGCAGCCCGTAAGCAAACCCGGTACAACAGCAATCCAGGAGCAAGAAACGAGCCAGCAGCAGCAGCCTGAACAGGGCGGAAATGTCCGTACAGGTCCGTACACCTATATGGAATTGTACAGAACTATGGCGGGCCCGTACGGCAGGGAATTATGACGCCAAACTGCTGTTTTGGGTCGCTGATGTAGAGCAATAGGTAGCTGAGGCAGACGGGCTTGTCTGAGGAGGCTAAAGAGCTGATGGGAGGGCTGGAGCAAGGGCTGCACGCCCTCTTCTCTTCTCTTCTCTCTCACACACAAAGATTCTCTCTCTCTCACACTAAACACACCTACACACACACACCACACACACACACACACACTCTCTCTCTCTCTCTCTCTCTCACACACACACACACACACACACACACACATTTTTTGTGTGTGGTGAAAACACTCTCTCCCTCTCTGTCTCTCTCACACACACACACAAAGGAGCAAAGCTGATGATCCGATTGTTGGTTCATAAACAGCCCAGCATGTTCTTACAAATTTACAATCATGCTCGTGTAACGGATCCCCATGTAAAGTTGGTGCCTCCTGTCAACAATGCTCACAACCCTTACAGGGGCATTGCTACTCTGAAGAGAAGGCATATGGAGCCATTCTTGGAACTGTAAGAATCTCTGCATGTCAATTGAAAGACTTTGCACTTCAAAACTGATAATTGTTGATAAAAATTTCATGGCATTCAAGAGACATCATAATATCACTACTTATTTACTTTTCTTGCATATGTAACTGATGCCATACATCTTAGGAAGACTGACTTAAAATATGCATTCTGCTGAACCAGGTTTTAGTTGTATGCTGGTTCCAGACAGCACTATCCTTTCTATCCCCAAAAGTCATACGGCGTATTTTTCCACCTGTGGTGACAGGAACTTGCCTTGTTCTTCTTGGAGTTTCTCTAGTGGGCACTGGGTTCGAGTTATGGGGGGGCGGTCAGAATTGTGCAAGCCAGGTTGAACCAAATCATTAAGTCTCTTCTCTAAAGTAGATGACAGAAAATGGTTTGCAGAACAGTCTTGTAGCAACGTTGCGAATTGCAAGTATCTGATTAAAGATCAACATGTGAAAAGCCGATTTTTGTTTGAAATGGAATGTTGAAAATATGTACACTGAGGATGCAGTCATCGCAGATAATTTGTCGCCACTGTGAGGCATGATTAAAAATATTTAGTTTGGATTTCAAAGAAGGTGAGAAATTGCCTTTCTGTAGAGAGGCTCTTTGCTCCTCTTGTGTAGTCTTCAGCAGTTGTAGATGCACTGAATTGGCCTAATTTTAGTATGCCAACAGGAAGTGAGAACTTTGATAGAAGATGAAGTACAGAGGGAAAAATGTTGAGACGAAGCTGATATATTAATAATGAGCCTACCTAACCCATTTGAACCTAAACCTGAACACTTCCAGACCAAAAATATGTTTCTAGAGATCTGTATGAAGACCTTCACCAACTGAGAAAGGGCCTTCCTCCTTTGGACACTTTTCATCTGCTATTATGTGCTTAGTGTACCCAGCCTACAGAATCAAATCTGCATGAGGGAAACAAAGTTTGATCATACTTCAATATATTCTTGATGATTATGCCTATAAAAAACAAAACTGTACATTAATTAAGCTTGAGAGAGAGAGAGAGAGAGACCGGGGTTTTTAAAAGTCCGCTTGAGACCCTTTAGGTTCTTTGGGACTAGAGAGAGAGAGAGAGAGAGAGAGATTATTATAGTCTACGAAGACCAATGGGTCTATGAGATTGGTAGAAAACCTGATACAACAAGCAGAAAGACTAACGCACCATCACCCATGCTGAATGCTAAGTCTTAAGTACATTGTCATATCATTAGTAATGACATCATTATCATAATCACAATCCTCATCCACATGTCGATCAACCCATGTCACCAAGCCATGGTGGCTTTGGCCAGGACAATGAATATCAAGGGGAGCTTGCGAGGGGGCGAGGTCGAGCTGATGCATAGCCACTGATGGAGCGCTGGCGACAGTCTGTGGGCGTTGTCCGTCTTGATCTCCTAGCAGTGGCTCTTTGCCTAACAAAGGCTACTGTAACATCGGCAGGTGTGAACAAGGATGGGAGGTCGCCCAATGCGATTTTGTGCCCGCCCGCTGTCGAGTATGGCATGTCTCGGGCTCCAGATCCCTATTACGTCTACCATCAGTGATTGTGTGGCCGTATGATTTGAATGGAAGAACTCCATTATCCTGCTCTGAGAAGTGTCGGGCGGTGTATCTGAGGCCTGTCTCTGTATCCTGAGTAAGTTCTCTCTATGTCAAACTGCGTCCCTGGTCTGGATACGAAAGGAGTCTGGAGAGGGGCCCCAAAGCCATCTCTAAAGAGGACCACTGATCTTGGCATCGGAGTGCGAAGTGCTCCTCTGACTCAACCTCCTGCCGATCGCATAGTTTACATAGGTGATGCTCCCTGGGTATCCCCTCAGCTCTCGTCCGCTCTCAATACAGAGTCGGTGTGATGATACTCGAAACTGCCCGATGGAGATCCTTAGTGAGTGCGACAAGTGAATACGAGTATACTCTAGTGGGACAATGAAACCCTCCTCAGAGATGCAAAGGTAATGATCTCTATAGAAGTTGAGATTTACTGGAAGTTTCTCGGCTCGAACTAAGTCCTGAATGTGTGTAGCTATAAGAGATCCTCTCGAATGACCTGGTTCTCGTAGTACCCAGTGGGATAGATGGAGCGTCTCAGTTGTACTGGAAGGGGGGTAATCTATCCATCTATCCATCTAGAGCCCCAATCTCTCAAACCACCTACGTGTCCGTGCATACCAACCTCTCCCGTCCCCTCCATCTGCAAGACTCATGGACGACAAGCCATGGCAACCTACATCTCTCTGATGTGTAGTCTCCACACCGTCTGACATTGTGTAGATAGGTAATGGTTTGGAATGCTGCATCTAGCTACAATGGATTATGGAGAAGTGCCAAACTCAGCCTGAATGATATGATGTGGCATCGATGGTTTCCCCCGTATCATCTATGAGAGCTTCCATACATGCCGGCTGGTCGAACCAAGGAGTAAATGAGATGAGCCTTGGTCCGAGGATCCTGAAAGTGTGAGTGGAAGCATTGTTTCTCCAGTCGGGCAAGTGAGGCGTATCCCCTGCTGCTCAACCGGGCCTACATCGTCGGTCTCATCGTGAAAATTGGGCGAGAGAAGACAACACTCAAGTAAGTATATGAGGAGATAATATCTATTGGGGATCCGTCAAATATGAATTGCTCCCTATGCATGGCTGCTCGAGATGTGTTGAAGATCATAACCTTGGTATCGCCAAGGTTGACCTTCAAATCATGTGACTCACAAACGACCTATAGTGCATCTAAATGTCTCTGGAGGCCCTTGGGAGAGGAGGACATTAGTACCACATCATCTGCTTATAAGAGGATCTTAATCAAGGTACCGGCGAAGGAGCACCAAGCCCACCTAGCGCCCCCTTGAAGGTCTCGACCTCATCTATGTAGAGGCGAACAAGGTTGGTGATAATGGACAATCTTGTTTGACCCCAATGGTACTCATAATCTCCGAACTCAGCGCGATACTCTCTCATAAAGCGCCATAACAGCCCATATGATCTCCTGGTCATACCCTAGCTCCTGCAAGCACCTAATGAGGCAAGCTCGTGGGACCATGTCAAAAGCTTTGCGGGAATCCACAAAGCAACAATATACCCTCTGCTTCCGCAATCTAACCTCCTCTATGACACTCTTGGGTGTGAGTATGTGATCCATGTGTTGGAAAGGTCACCTCCCCATCTGTAAGCCCCCATATGAGGAGAGCATGGGAGAGGTGGACCTGGGAACTGATGGAAGGCCACATGGGCAGCACTATGGCTGCCATGGGGGCAGAGATCAGAAAGAGAAAGGAGCCACTGACATGGGACTGACATCTGCAGGGTGTACGGTTCTGTACGGCACTGGAGAAGGGCCTGGCAGAGTCACAAAACCTGGCAGAACAGGCGTGGAGCATAGGCAAGGGCTGTGGGCAGGCTCATGGCCTGCAACAGGCACTGGAAAAGTGGTACAGCAAGTAGGGAGAGCGAGGAAACCTTGTCAGCCAGATATAGTTCTGGTAGGGCTGATTCCAGCCAGCCTACCATGCCTAGAAGAGGGCAGGACAGGAGGGGCTGGACCCTGCAATAAATGGAGGGCTTTATGCCCTGGAACAAAGGCTTGGAAAGGGCCAGTAAAGACCCTTATATAGGGCCCTGGTTGGTAGGGGCAGCCAACCAGGTTGGTTTTTTGGGGCAGACAAAAGTCGGCCAATAGGCCCTTGACTAGTTGGCTATTTTGAGCAGGCCTTCGGTCTATAAAAGGAGAGGCCCTGGGCCTCATAATTCATCCAGCACTTCAGCAAGAGTGGGCAGACAGGAGCAGCCAGCAAGCCTCTCCCTTGGGCCTCAACACTAGAGGTGAAGGTGTGCCAGAGGTGTGCTGCAGACTGAGTTCATAGGGCTGAGTCTTAGGCTGTCTATCAGGGCAGCAAGAAGCTGAGATCTGGACAGAGAGTCTACATATGCTTGAGGTGGAGCACGCTGGCTCAAGTCTAGAGATATCCGGTAGATAGTACCTTGTGGTAAGATCAAAGGACCACGCTCTGGTGGGACTTTGGATCTATATCTCTTTTGTTGTGTCCATAGTTTTGGACGAAAATATATTGTTTTGGTAGCTTCTGTATCTGGCTAGATTATTGTCTATTGATGAGTTTGCACATCTATTTGATGCACATAAGTTTAAGAAGTTTGTGATTCCACTCCCCACACACACTGTGTGAGCTCCTGGGCTATTATATCAGTCTTCCGCTGTGCGTACCCTTTGTGGGTCTATTTCTAACACCATGGTCCCATGGTCCCACCGGAATCCTTCCTGCCCCGAGTCCCTGCATCTCTACAAACCTATAGACCTCTGTGTCAAGTACTGATGCATAGATCTTGAACAATACATGACCAAACATAATGGTCTTGTAGTTTTTGGGGCTCATGGGGTCCCTTGCCTTGTGAATAGGAGAGATAGTGTTAAGGGTCCATGCATGTGGGAAGCCAAGGTATATTGCATCATTGAATAGCTTTACTAAGATTGGGACTAGGACGTCAATCCCATATGCAATGAACTCAATACAGCATCCCTCGTGATCTTTCGCTCGGCCATTGTGGAGCTTCAATGCTGCATCCTTGACACCACCTCTGGTGAGCAAAGTGCAAGCGACGGGACGGGGTGAGTGTGACAGGTCAGGGGCGAGTTGGTGAGGGACATCGTAGAGGCTTCGTGCATATGTGTGCCAAACTTGAGTGTCGGTGAGAGGTGAGGGTGATTTTCGCTCAAGGAACTTGTGCCAAAACTCCTTGCAGTTGTTGCTAAACAAAATGTTCAATAACTCCTACTCATTTCGGCGGACAAATGCCTACTTCTTCCGGCGTACCAGGCGACAATACTCGCGTATCATGTTTGGTTCACTCGGAAGGTTGTGTTTCGCAGCTGTCGGTGAAGAACCTTTTACTCCTCATCGTACCAACTATTGCAAGGCACAAAACCAAAGAGGTGGGGTTCTAGTAGAGAGTGTGGTGTCTGGGAAGGCGTGAAGGGAAGCCTCGTGGAGTGAGTGGCTAATCGGGACAGCACGGTCCTCTAGTAGGGGTATGTGATCAATGTATATGAGTAGTGTATACAGCCGTGCAGAGTATACAGGTGCAAGGTCGTGATTGAAGTGTATATCATGATAAGTGGTGTGTGTGATTGATGTGGTGGGTGGTACCGTGAGACGGAACTGGAGATGCTCAAAAAGATGTAGGTGTGATCTGCCCCAAGGGGGGGTGGTGAGACGGAGAAGTCAGTGATGTGCGATGTGAAGGTAGGGGATCCCATGATGTAGTCAACTGCACTAGACCCTGCCCCATGTGGAAAGCAAGTGAAACCACCTGAGGAGGTGACACGACCACGATCGCTCCTGGAAATCTGGACCTGCACCCAAGCACAAACCACCGATCATAGAACCACAAAGAGAGACGCAGGCATGCTCACCACCCAACCGTGATGCTCACGGGTTCAAGACCCGTAGAATCCGAGCATCCCCCCAAGCCATAGGCTGTGGGCTACCGGCACAAACATCTGCATCCAACCAGTCCACAACCTAATGGTGTCCCTTACCACCAGAAGGCGCCCATAGGGCCTTAGGACGGCACTGGGAATCTGAGCTACGCTAGAAAGTAGGTGCGTGTTCGCAACACAATCCAAGATCCAGACTAGCAAGGAAGAGCTAGACCTGACTGACTTGCGTGAATGAAACTGAACCCTTGGGCCCCTTATATAGGCTCTAGCCTAGTGCCGTTATAAATAGCCGGAACCCTAACTCGTCCGTTGCCCTTGCAACCCAACCTGAGAATTGCCTGCCTAGCCACTAGCCTCCCCAGGCTATCAAAGCTAGTCCTGTGCGCCTAAGCACACGTTAGATACAATCTGTGCACATGACATACTCCCCTCCTCTAAGAACTCACTCGTGAGTTCAAAAGAAAGTCTAGAAACTCTCTTTGAAGGTTAGTCGATGTCTCCCATGCAGAGTCCCTCCGCAACATGATCCTTCCACTTAATCTTGTATTCCGTGATTGTCCTATTTCTAACTTCACGTTCACGAAAGCCAAGAATACTCTTAGGCTTGTGCGGTATAAAGGTTAAATTTTCAACCTCTATAAGTTCTTGAGGAGTAACTACCTGATCCCTCAGCACCCAGCACTTCTTTCAATCTATTGACATGAAAGACTGGATGAATCCTTACATTAGGAGGCAAATCGAGTTCATATGCAACCTGGTCGATTCTTTGGATAACCTTGAATGGACCATAGTATCTAGGGGATAACTTCCTAACCTGTCCAGTACTGAGACTCTTGGATTCCTTGAGAATACACAAGTATACAATTGTTCCAATAGAGAACTCTCTAGGCGAACGATGTCTGTTAGCATAAAATGTGTCCCTATCGTGGGCACTTCTAATAGACTTCTTGGCAAACTACAACATCTCTTGCATGTCTTGCAAAAATGTTTTCGCAGCATCATTCTTGATTCCCTTGAATTCGACCATTATTGGAGATTTAGGTTGAAACCCGTACATAAGCATAAAAGGACTGCAACCAGACTAGAATGCTTTGCACTGTTATACACAAATTCAACCATGGGTAAGTAGTCTTCCCATGATGACTACCTCTTGGAAACATATGCCTGAAGCATATCCTCGAGAAGTTGGTTCACAACTTTCGTCTGACCATTAGACTGGGCATTTTAAGAGGAACTCAAACTAAGGTGGTATCCAACTGGTCAAAGACAAGTGTCCAGAATTCAGTCGTAAACTTAGAGTCCCTATCACTAACTATGTCAGCCGGCAACCCATACAGACAAAACAATTGGTCAACGAATTGTTGAGCCAACTGAGACGCTGTGACCATGGATCTAGTAGATATAAATCTAGCCATCTTTGTCAAGCGGTCCACGATAACCCATATGGAGTCACGACCCTTGCACGTTCATGGCAATCCCGTAATAATAAAATCCATGGAAATACTTTCCTACTTATTTCCAGGAATGTCCAAGGGTTGTAGCAACCTTGCGCTTCTAAGGCGTTCTGCCTTGGTCACTTGACAAGTACGACAACCTACCACATAGTCCTGAACAAATTCTCTCATCTTAGGCCAGTAAAAACTATGTTTCACAAGAGACAGAGTCCTATATACTCCAGGATGTCCCGCACTAGGTGCATCATGACACTCCTGAATAATCCTGGATCGAAGATCCGACACATTTGGTACACAAATTTGTCATTTCGGAACAAAAAGCCATTCCGAATTATCCACTAACCTCCCGCCGCTTGAACCGTAGGTGACACAATCCTAGAGTCTTGGTCAATGTTATGCTCAAGTTGAGATAACACGACCTCCAAGGGATCAGTGGACATTTTCCTTTAGAGGATCAATTATCGTATCAGCGCTTCATGTAAATGGTCAAAGGAATCGGTGTCAAGGTCCTTGATGAGGGTGACATGGCACAGACTAGATGGGTCTTAAATGCATTAAATGTGTAAATGTGCCTAGGGGCAAATGAATTTAATGTGCTCCCAAGAGAGGGGTAAAAGATGCATTTAAGAGGTACCCTAGAATGATGACATGTGGCAGACTAGATCCATCTAGGGAATTGGGGCTTTGTGGATTAGCATGCGAGTTTTTAAAATGTGTGTATTATTCTTGTGGGTATGCTGACACAGAGATAGGCTGGGAGGTTAATGAGCATGCCATCACCCGTGATTCCCAACAGAGAGATTGGAATATGATTTTGAGCGTTTCATTTGGTATCAGAGTGGGTGATTGGAATAGGGAGATGAAGCTGTGGACGAACGACACGTGGAGCATCGGACTGTGCTGAATTCTGATAGACGAGATCGTTTGCGTATGGTTCGTCAACATTGGGGTATAGAACGTTAACGAAGGCGCATGGCAGGTTAGCATAGCAATGCTACGGATTCCTGTTGGTTAATAGATGACTTCAGCGAGCCCTCATATGGCGGTTCAACATAGCGATACACGTGTGTAGTGAACCTCTAGCTATTGCACGTGGGTGCACTCCACAAGATGAAGCATGTAGCCTATTTAGCCGACGTCATGACCGGCAGGTGGGACTTTGGTTAACACCAAAGGCTGGAGCTACAATATTGTATGGTGTGAGAGGCTGTCGGAACACAGTTGGTGTTCGAATCGTGGGATCAGTTGCTCTGCAAAGTTTGTGTATTACGATGGTATAGTTGGCTTCGCTAGTCGTGGGCTTGGCTATTGGGCCTGGTAGCAAGCAGAGCTATGTGCATTTGTTGTGAATTGTTCTTGGGGGAGCTTGGTTGCATTTAGTCGTTGAATACGCTCACGAATACCTGCCTGGTCAACAGAGGCCAATTCGACAACAATACAGATTTAAATTGGAGAAGAGGCTAGTCTCAGGGAGCTCGGCTGTTCATTGGGAGTTAACTTTGGCTGGACCAAGAACATAACTGGGTGTTGGAGTGGCTTGCAGGGACAAATTGATCTCTCCATGCAGCATGAATGACTAGGGAGCTTTCTATGCTTTTAAAGTTGTGGTGTATGTTCATTTATTTTTCCTTAGGATTTGAGGTTTCTAAGATTGCAAGAGTTTCCCTAGTATAGGGAAAAGCAGTTTTGGTTTGCAGTTTGGTATATGCCTGGTTAGCTGTAATTTCGGTAGTTGGACTTTCGATTGTAGATACAGTTCATGTGTGTAATTTAAAAAAGAAAAAAGGAAAAAAAATCAATCGACTTAAATGGAAGTTGAAGAAGAAGCTTCTAGGGTGGATCCCGTAGAATCGGGAGTCCGGCCGACCCCGCAGGTGTCATGCCCAGCAAACCATACATTGTCTGGTAGAATTGCATTATTGGACGATGCCTTGCAACAAATTCTGGCTCAACAACTGCAAGCAAATGTAGGGCAATCCGAGCTTAGGAAAATGGTTCACAGTATGTCTACCAGACCATCTCATGAGGAGAAAGGTAAAGCTCCAATGGAGCCTGAAACCACTTCTGCTGTTTTATCTACTATCTGGTAAAGCTCTAATGGAGCCTGAAACCACTTCTGCTGTTTTCCAATGGAGCCTGAAACCACTACTGCTGTTTTCACATTTCTGATTATTTCAAGTTCCTTGAGCTTTTGGGAGACTAGCTCCTCACGAGATCCTCATTTATTTATATTGAGTTCCCCTTGAGGTGGTGCTTATCGTTCAGTACTTTAAAGCGAGACTGCGAGTCCTGAAATTTAACAATTATTTATCTTGTCTTGTCCAAACTTTCTTCAATGAATCTCGATCTATTTAAACAGATTTAGCATCTGGCAGTGGTACATCCAGTTTAGCATTTACTAGCTTCCCTTTCGATTCTGAACAGTATTAATCACTCTAGCAGTAAATCCAGGTCGCAATCAGAGATATACCCTGTGTGGCTTTGTATTGTTGGCTCAGTTGGAGACCAACAGCTCAAATGTACCAGAAGGTACAGCAAATGGTGCAGCTACTGACGTGTCTTGACAGCAAAGGGTTGGGGGCGGGGGCGGGGGGGAGAAAGAAAGAAAGAAAGAAATTTTATTAAAGGTCCACGGAAGGCCATACATGGCCTATGGGACACAAAATCATCCGAAAGGAAAATACATCATCAATGATGCGCCAACTAGGTGGCCTCATCGTAATACCGCTAAGATGCCAAAAATGGCTACAAAAATCCTAGATACAAAATGAAATGAAATAGAGTACCAAAATTGCCTAGATACAAAATGTAAAATATGAAATATGAGGAACATCGTCTTCCCTAAGGGGTCTGTGATCCAAAGAAATGATGGAAGTCATGGCCATCGACCATGCCTCCTGCCATGAGTGTGAAGATCTGGGCAAGTGTCAAATGGGCTGCTGGCGGTGCCAAGTCTCCATGGAGCAATCTCCTCCGAAAATCTGCCATCATCCTCCGTCGTCTAGAAATAAAGCGACGGGTACGGCCTCTGTGTAAGATCATCCTGCGGTGCTGCCGGATCATGTCATATGTACATCCTCGGAATGGAACCATCGGTGCTCTCTGGCAAGATGGGCTATCTCTGTGCTCATGGTCCTGCGCCTCGTCCTGCTCCTCATGAATAACCAGGCCTCTGGCAGGGATGCGACGGTGCTCTCTGAGGAATCTCTCTCTGTATCTGGTGATCTCCCTGATGAACAACGCTAAGCAATACTGATCCTCATACTCCATAATCCGAGAGAGAGGTCCAAATCCGTGCCCAAATAAACAGTGAAATCTGCCACGGATCTCATAATATAAAGGGCATCTGCAAACAAAGTGCTCCTCAGTCTCCACCTCCCCCATAGTGCAACAAGGGCATATCCTAGTCTCTCGCCTGGGTCTATGTCCGGTAGCTGTACGACGCATCCTGCCGGCCTCAACGTCTAATCTGTGGGAAGATACCCTGAGCTGGCCCAAGGCAATCCTGAGTGAGTGCGACATATGAACGCCGATATATCCTGGGGATATGATGAAGCCATCCTCTGAAATCCTGAGAAAATGGTCACGATATGTGGCCATCTTCGTAGGAAGCTCCGTGGGATGAACCCAAGTGCGAAACGTGTGTAGCTGCAACAAATCTGCCCTGATAACCTGGCTGAGCTCATGTCGAGTGAGAGGGAGGCGAGGGGCATCTATGCTGTATCGAAATGGTGGCAGCCTATCCATATCCAAGCCCAGCGAGGTGAGCCATGTGGAGAGTGTGTGGTACCAACAAAAAGTATGACCTCTCTCCGCTAACATCTGCGAGGATGTCAGTGCTAGCCACGGTAATCGTGCTCTGCCTACTGCTGAGTCTCCGAGCGCCCTGATCCTATGCAAGTACGTAACTGACTGAAATGCTGCATCTAGCGCTAGGGGTGTAGCTCCGAACTCTGCGAACGTAATCTGATGCGGTACCGTGGGCTTCGCTCTGATCAATCTGGAGAACATGATGATCTGTAACCTCTCTACTCGTCTCCAATCTGCAACCCTGAGATCTCTTGCCCAAAAGGGGCTAGCATACATGACTGCAGGTCTCACCAGCGTATCGAAAAGTAAGGACTTCGTGTCGGGATGCTGAAAATGTGACTGTGCACACTGCCTCTCGAGAAGAGCCAAGGCGGCATACCCTCTACTGATCCTATCTCGTGCTGCATGCGTCATGGTGAAGACTGGACCTCTAAATGTGGCACCCAAATATGTATACTCCCTAACTAGCTCCACCTCCTGCCCATCAAATGTGAAGGAGAACTCGCCTCTCCTATAAACCTGGTATGACGTGTTGAAGACCATGACTTTGGTCTTCCCAAGGTTTACAGACAACCCTCTGTCCTGACAAAAGCTGTGGAGTGCATGGAGATGTGCCTGTAAACCCTGCTGGGAGGAAGAAATAAGAACCACGTCATCTGCATAGAGGAGAATCGGTATCGTGGATCCTGCCAGTAAAGAACCTGTACCACCCATCGTCTGTATGTACATCTCTAACTCATCGATATAGAGACCAAAGAGTGTCGGAGACAAAGGACACCCCTGCTTCACCCCTATCGTACTGCGTACTTCCGCCGACAGCCCCGCCCGTGTCCTGACTCTACCTGTGACTCTCTCATACAAGGCCATGATCGCCCATTGAATCTCCCCATTGAATCCCAAGTCACGAAGTCGCTGGAAGAGTCTGAAACGGGGCACAGTGTCAAATGCCTTTCTGAAGTCCACGAAGCAACAATAGAGCCGTTGCTTACGTGACTTCGCCTCCTCAATCAAAGCCCTGAGTGTGAAGATATGATCTAGAGTCGAGTGCTCTGCACGAAATCCTGCCTGCCCTCTAGCTCTCATGCCTGTCGCCTCGGCATGGTCATTTATATGTCCTTCTAGAATGGTCGCATAAATCTTGGCCATGACATGGCCAATCATAATGGTCCTGTAGTTCGACGCCTCCAAAGGATCCCCCGACTTGTGTATGGGTACTATGGTATTTTCTAGCCAACTAGGTGGAAGACCTGTACAAATGGACTCGTTAAAAAGACGGGAGAGGACTGTAGCTAAGGCATCAATCCCATGGATTACATACTCCGCTTGCAATCCATCATGGTCCTTAGCTCTCCCAGTCTTCAAACGATGAGCTGCTGCTCGGACACTATTGGATGAGAATAAGGCAGAGGAGGTGGGTCTAGGCACATGGGATAAGTCGATCTGTGGCTGGTCTGGAATATCATATAAAGTGGAAGTATAGGCAAGCCAAACCTGCGGGTCTGTAAGAGGAGTTTGAGATTTCAAGCGAAGGAATTTCTTCCAGAATTCCTTGGAATCACAGCTGAAAAGTAAACTTCTCAGCTCCTCCTCATTCCGGGCTAGAAATTGGCACTTTTTGCGTCGCACCAAACGCTTGTAACTCTTCTTGGTCTCAATGAGGAGGGGAGACTTCTCCTGTGTCTCAAGGCGAAGCTTCCTGCGGAGTTCTTTACACTCCTCATCATACCATCCATTACAAGGCACAAGACCGACTGGTGGAGGACTGGATGTGTGGCAAGTGACGGGGAAGGACTTGTGGGCTGCCGAGATGATGGAGGTATGTACAAGGTCCCACCGATCCTGTGTGGAGGGTAGGGCATCGAGAAGGTGCGGACGGAGAAGACCACTCAGGTGCTGGCTATAAATATCATCAAACTGGTGGTCAAAATGAACCTCATAGGCTGCTGCTCCTCCCCGTTCCCCTGCTGCTCCCCCTCCCTCAGCCCGTCTCTCTCCCCCCTCAGCCTGTCCCTAGCCCCTCCCTGCTGCTTCCCCCCCTCCCCCCCTGCTGCTCCGCCCCCTCCCCCTGCCTGTCCCTCTCTCCCTCCCTCTGTTCCCTGCTTCCGCCCCCTCCCCCTTGCTGTCCCGCCCCCTCTCCCTGCCTCCGTCCCCTCCCCCCTGCTGCTCCGCTCCCTCTCCCTGCCTCCGCCCCTCCCCCCTGC
Source organism: Dipteris shenzhenensis (assembly GCF_047967505.1). NCBI lineage: Eukaryota > Viridiplantae > Streptophyta > Polypodiopsida > Gleicheniales > Dipteridaceae > Dipteris > Dipteris shenzhenensis. The sequence continues at coordinate 2,587,664 of NC_141609.1, forward strand.
TGCTCCCCTCTGCCCCCTGCTGTCCCGCCCCCTCTCCCTGCTGCTCCGTCCCCTCCCCCCTTGCTCCGCCCCCTCTCCCTGCTGCTCCCCCTCTCCCCCTGCCTCCGCCCCTTCCCCCCTGCTGCTCCGCTCCCTCTCCCTGCTGTCCCGCCCCCTCTCCTGCTGTCCCGCCCCCTCCCCTGCTGTCCCGCCCCCTCCCTGCTTGCTCTCCCGCCCCCCTCCTCCTCTCACTCCTCCCTTTCTTCTCCTCTCCCTTCCCCTCCCTCCTTACCCCTCTCCCCTCTCAGCCTTAGCCCCTCTCCTCCTTCTCTCCCCTTCCCCCCTGCTTCCTCCTAGCCTCCTTTCCCCTCCCTTGCCCCTCGCAGTTTTTTTGGAACGGAAGGAGCCTTTTTTCCTGTTCGAGTCGGCCTCCTCACCTTGATTGGCGATGGATTCCCCGTCAGCCAATCCTACTCCATCTCCACCGGCCGCGAAAACTATCACATTCTCTAAAGACGAGTTGCAGCAGCTCAGGAAGGATGTAGAGATTGAGTGCTCTACCACTTTGTTAGCACGCATCTTCGGGTCTCACCCTTCCAGATCCCAAGCCAGAGACTGGATGCTTGCGGCTCTCCCCCCAGACCTCGCTCCTCGATTGGTAGATGTTCGCCTTCTGGGACGAGGTTTCTTCCAGGTTGTTTTTGACACTCCAGAGGCTGCGAGCACTGTGCTCAAGGCCGAGCTTTTACACCTGGGACACAGGAAGATCTTCTTTGAAGCCTTTCACCTTGGTTTCGACCCAGTTGAGGCAGATAAGAAATTCTTTTCGCTCTTCATCAGGTTCCCCGGGCTTCCCCAGGTCTACTATCGACTTCTTTCTGTTATTGGGGAGCATTTTGGCGTAGTTGCTGAGATCCCACCCCTCCCTGGGTTGCCATTGACTGCAGCAGAGGCAACCAAGGCTGATGGGGTTCCTAGAGTTAGGGTCCTTTGCAAGGATCCTAACCTCGAGATGGACCACGTCATGATACAGCGCCCGGATGGTTCCTTTTTTCGCCAGAGAGTGGAGATTTCAGGCAGGCAGGACCAGTGCAGGATTTGCAGGACCTCGGGACACTTTGCCAGGGATTGTCCCAGAAAGAAGAAAAGGCCTAAGAAGACCTCTGGTACAGCTACCGCCTCAGGGCATCGACAGGGGGGACAGGGGGGGAGATTAGACCCGGCACTTGCCCCTCGACCTCGACAGAGGGGTGGTACAGGTCCAGCTCCTGCTCCTCATTCTTCACGTGGCGGTCCTGCTCAGTCAGGTGGTGGTACAGGTCCAGTACCTATTCCTCGGCCTCACCAGGGGGGTGGTACAGGTCCTGCTCCTCGACCCCCACCTCCCTCAGGCACACGTGACGCTTTACAGTGGGTTCCAGTACGTGTGCAGGTCCCTCCTTCAGTTCACGAGGGTACCTTAGTAGACTCTGCTTCACCTCGAGCTGTCCTTCCTGTCTCACCTTGCACAGTCCGAGACGCTGAAGCTTCGACCTCCTCCCCAGTTGCAGCTTCTTCCTTAGATCCAGCACTGCCAGATGTTCCTCTTGAGGACGGAGAGATTTCCGCGGCTGGGCAGACACCGGGTAGAGAGCCTTCCTCACTCCCTCCCTTGGACAGGGGGAAGGGGATAGCTTACACTGTTGATCCTCTTCCCTCACAAGGGATCCTTCGTACTCCGGTGTCTGGATTGCTCCACAGGAACTCATTTTCAGCCTTGGCAGAGAGTTCAGATTTCCCAGAGGAGGAGTTTGTTCCCGCTACTTTTGGGGAGCCAGTGGTTGGATTTCCTATTGACAGGGCTTCTTCTTCAGGTGCCAGGATTCTTTCCCCTATTGACTTTTCTCCACTGGGTTCCTTCCCTCCATCCAGGAGGTCTTCCCCTGTTGAGGGGTTTGTTTCCGCCACTAGGTCGGGTAAGGTGTTCCACTCTACATCCTCCCGTCGATGAGGATTATCAGTTGGAACATACAGGGCCTAGGTGGCGTCCCACATCGCCGCCGCAGACAGCTGATCCGGGATCAGCTTCATCCAGGTGTTACTGGTGGTCCCATTGATATATTATTTATTCAAGAGCACAAGCTGGATTATAGAGATTGTGCCAAGTCAGGCAAGTTGCTCTCAGGACATACTTTTTGGTCGCCTGCATTGGGCACTAGGGGAGGCACTTCTATTTCAGTTTCGCAGTCGGTTCTCCCCTTAGTTGTTGGGCACGGAGTCATTATCCCCTCTAGAGCTCAGTGGATTATTCTCTTGATTGGAGGGCGTAAGGTTGGCTTCCTCAACCTATATGCCTCCAACATTAGAGGGGAACGTGTCCTTATGTGGAAGACTTTGCTCTCCTGGGCCCCCATTGTGGATTCTTGGGTGATTGGAGGTGACTTTAACATGGTCGAGTTACCTTCAGACAAAAAAGGGGGTAGAGAAGGCGGACTTCACTCTTTGGAGAGAGCAGCTTGGGATGCCTTTCTTTTCCATTTCTGTGGCAGAGATACTTGGTGTGATGATGCCTTTCTTATTCAGCCACAGTCCCTCCTGTTCTCTTGGTCGAACAGGAGGCAACAGATGCCTATTCATGCACGCATTGACAGATTTTATGTAGATGACTGGGCACTTGACAGAGGGGGATCGGTATGCATTGCTGCAGGGGTTTCCACCTCAGACCATTTCCCTGTTGTTTTGGCTATCTCAGAGCCTCACTTGAGAGGCCGATCAGCCAGCATCAGGATCCCAGATGCCTTTTACACAGAGGAGGACCTTACAGAGGCAGCCCTACGGGTATGGTTTGCTCATGTCCAGGGAGGGCAGCCACATCCTTCACATTTAGCCGCTGCCCTCTCTGGTATTAGCGACTTTTATTGCTCAGTTGCTTCTACCAGGAGACGAGATATTCTCAGACGTGAGATTGGTGTTCGCCAGCAGTTAGCAGCTTTGCAGAGGGAAGAGCAGAAACGGCCTTCAGATGCTTGGATTCAGGAGCTGGATTCAGGAGCGCCTTGCTGCAGCGAGGGCTCACTTGCAGTTATTGCTTGATCAGAGAGCAGAGTATGCCTTTCATGCACGGGAGTCCTTCTGGATTCAGATGGGTGGTAGAGTCAATAAACACTTCTTCTCTACTCTTGGCCCTAGACATAGTAGAGAGAGTGTATCTCAGCTTATTGACTCACATGGGGTTTTACAGACAGAGCCAGATGACGTCTTACGCATAGCTTCAGATTTCTATGCCACCCTCCTTACTGCTGATCCTGAGACACACGATATAGAGGATGCTAGACAGGCTATTTGGCAGAGTATCCCTGTGTTGGTGAATCCGGATTTGCATGTTCTACTTGACGCACCTTTCACCAACACAGAGTTCAGGACTGCACTTTCAGCCCTTCACAAGGGCAAGTGCCCAGGTTTAGATGGCCTCACTCCGTCTTTTTTCATTGCATTTTGGGATATGATTGGAGACTATATTACTTCAGCCATGCAGGCCATTTGGGACTCTGGCGAGATGCCTGAATCGCTTACAGAGGGCCTCATCCACCTTATCCCAAAAGGAGGTAGCAGAAATTTATTGTCCCAGTGGAGGCCTATCACACTTCTGGGGACTTGTTACAAGATTCTGGCCAAGGCTATCAGCCTCCGATTGCAGCCACTTCTCCCTGATCTTATCCACGACACTCAGACGGGATTTGTGCATGGCAGAAGTATTTTTGATAACATTTTTTCTTTCTGGGAAGCTTCAGAGTGGGCCGCGCAAAGTGGCCAGAATCTTGCCATTCTACTGTTGGATTTTGAAAAAGCTTATGACAGAGTAGATTGGAGTTTTTTGGAGGGCACCCTACTACGCTTTGGATTCACTGATGTTTGGATCAGAGGTGTTTCCTCTTTGTACAGATCAGCCCATAGCCAGGTACTTATTGGTGGGGTAAGGGGTGAGAGATTTCAGATTTCGAGATCAGTCCGTCAGGGATGCCCCCTTGCTCCTTTCCTTTTTTTATTCGTGGCCGAAGCTATGAGCATCTATGTTAGATCTCAAGCTGACATCTTTGGGCTGAGACTTCCTATCAGAAGAGAAGAGGAGCTGCTTGACAGTGAGTTGGCTGATGACACAGCGATTTATTTGGATGCCTCTCCATAGACATTGACTTCTTTCAGGACAGCATTGGATTTATTTTGCTTGGCGGCAGGGGCGCAGATAAATTGGCATAAATCCAATGGCTTTTGGATCAGTGATGAGGACACTCCAGTTTGGGGACTTGACATAGGGTTCACTTGGGTTCAGAGGGGTGTGCCTATCAGGTATTTGGGCTGCCAGGTCGGCTTGGGTATTTCTACCACGCAGCAGTTTGCTCCCGTGTTGGAGAGCATCAGAAGGAAGCTTCTCTTTTGGAGCTCAGCCAAGCTGGATCTTGCCTCTAGAGTTGTGGTGGTCAACCAGGTCCTCTTGGCCACGGCCTGGTTTATTTGTTCATGTTGGTGCCGTTCTAGGGACTGCATCATTCAGCTCAGAAGACCGATCAGGAACTTTCTCTGGAGTGGGCTTGATGGCACAGCAGATGCCTTAGCCAGGGTGGCTTGGGAGACCCTCATCCTCCCTACACAGGATGGGGGTCTCAATATTATCGATCCAGATTTACAGTGCAGAGCCTTACTTTGCAAGATAGTGGTGCGAGGACTGATGCCAGGACAGGAACCGTGGAAGGACTTTCTTATCAGCAGCATACAGAGGTGCACACCTTCCTCAGGAGGAGACTGGATGAGCAGTGTTAGATGGATTTTCACCTCAGCACACCTCAGATCACCTTCATCCCCTCTCATGGTTGCCATTCTGAAAGCTTGGGCTAGTTTCAGAAGCTCTCTTCGGAGGATTCCTCCTTCCTCCCGGGAAGAGATTGATAGGCAGCCCATCATGTGGAACGACAGTATTTTAGATGATCGTGGCAGACCACTGGGTGCCTCACTCTACATGCAGTGGGCCAGGTGGGAGAGGGGACCTGCTTCTTCTTTGGGATCTTGGAAAGCCTTCCGTAGGCTTCCAGAGGAAACCAAGTCAGGGTTGATAGGACATCTCAGAGGGAGTGCAGGGAGGATCTTGCAGATTGAGTCAGCCCTTCCAGAGGCTTGGATAGACACAGATGATATGCCTCTCACTACCTCCACTTGGGCAGGTACTTTCTCGAGAGGCGGGGTTCCACTTCAGGTCTTAGCCTTCCGAGGTGCACAGGAGGATGCTTTGGTTTTCAGTGTCCAGGATGGTGGCAGATTGCTCAGATCTACAGATGATATATTGCTTGAGTCTGCTTTTCAGCCTATCAGGGTCGTAGGCCTTTTGATGCAGGGATCAGATTCAGAGTGGTTCTTAGACCCTGACCCCCAGTTACTCTCCACCGGGTCTTGGAGACTTTGGCTCTATGGAGGAGTTCCCATCAGGTATTTACAGTGGGACCCCGGAGAGTGGGAGTGGATTGACGCGGGGCATCGAGAGAAGACCATCCCCTTCTTTCGTTACACGGTCAGTAATGCCAGGAGATTTCAGCTCAGTAGTAGAGGTTGGAGACCCTCCAGAGTTCCTCATTGGGAGACTTTTGGTATTACTGCGGATCAGCAGAGGTACTTCTGGAGGAGGCTCTGGAAATCCCACAGGAATAGAAAGATCACTATCTTCTTTTGGCTTTCTATTCATGGAGGGATTGCAGTGAACCTTTGGAGGTCCAGATTCGGAGCCCCTACTTGCCCTCGTTGCCTTTCTGCTTCGGAGTCTATTCAGCATTGCTTATGGGATTGCAGACAGGCGAGATTGATTTGGATGGGGATAGCCAGGATCTTCAGTCACTTTGCCCATTCCCCACTCTTTATGACTTGGGGCTCGGTGGCTTGACTTTCTCTTACAGGACCTCAGGTTTTCTATGAGGGACTTGACTCCTCCCGGGCCATTTCAGTTCGACATCATCGGGTTGAGCTCTGCTCGTTGGATGTGGTTACACACCGTCCTTTTACAGCTGTACATGCCTCTGTGGATACTTCTTGGGAGATTATAGCGAGCATAGCAGCCTGGCATATCTGGAGATCCAGATGCACAGAGGCTATGGAGGGTACTCAGGTTCATCCCTCGCACACATTGGCTAGTATCTGGACAGACATCGTACACACTCTGATGGCCGTATGGACGGGTATGCAGGGGGACTCCCGTGCAGCCTCAGCTAGGAGGGCTTCTTTCTTCAGGGAATGGAAGGATTCTCCTTTCTTCTCTGAATCTACTACAGGGTTGAGATGGCACTTTCAGCCTCAGCCTTGGTTTCTTTCCACCTCACTCTGAGGGGGTTTTTTATTATCCTCATGATTTCATGATGTATTCCGCTTTGAGCTTGCTCTCGCGGGTTTTTGTTCTTACTTAATAGAAGTCTTTTTCATGGAAAAATGAACCTCATAGTATGGCTGACGCTCATGATGTCTAGAAGGGGGGGCATGAGGAATCTGGGTAAGAATAAAGTGCAGACGTGCATGATCGGCTGAAGGCATAAAAGGGTCGACTGTGAGGTTATGTACAAAAGGGATTAAAGTCGGGGGACCCAAGACGTAATCAATGACGCTCGTACCACCACCCGCGAAGGGAAAACATGTGGCTGTGGATGAATGCGGCCACTGTCGAAGTCCATTATAAATGACCATGCCGTGCGATGAGAGAAGCTCCAATAGGCGATGTCCCTGATCTGTCACCTCTACCCCTCTATCTGAAGATAAGCGTGGAAAACTCTCATCTAAGGCAGCTGGAACTAAGACTGGATCCTCAGCAAAGTCCAAAATCTCTGCCTGTCTGTCTGATGTCCTCGCGTTGAAGTCTCCTAAAAGGATGACCTCTCCGCGGCGTGAGTACTCCAATACATCGGCTGACAAATCCTCAAAAGGTGACTGTCTTGGTCCATCTGAGGCATAACGAACATGAGACTGTGAGAATCCTGATACAGAGAGAGAGAGAGAGAGAGAGAGAGAGTTTATTAGTCCATGAGACTGTGAGAATCCTGATACAAACAAACTGTGAGGGTGGAGCTACTAAACGAGCATCCACACCAATGCAGAATGCAAAAACTAGTACTAAGTACAACATAGTCATGTCAGAGTGATCGACTACACATCAATATCATCCTCATCATCGTCATCATCGACATCATTAGGTCATCCAGGTGGATGAGACTGCGGAAGCATGAAGTCGGTGATAGAGTGCTGTTGGCTACTCGTGGGCGTGGTCCTGTGTCATCTCCTGGTCATAGCTCTGCGCCTAACAAGGGTTACAGTGACCCCTATTAGTCGAGCCCCAACTCTAAACAGAGAAGGGATATCTCCAAGTGTAATATGTGTGTCAACCCTCTGAGCTATCATGTCGCTGGCTCTAGATTTCGTACATGTTGAGGCCTCGTAGTATGGGGGTCCATATGCTCTGGCTGGAAGAACTGACCGAGCTCTGAGAAGGGTCTACCAAGGAGGAGGTTTGATCTTGTATCTGCGATCGAAGTAGACGCTCGCGGTGCGTGACTGCATCATGGATGAAAGCCGCCAAGCATCTCTGGTCTGGATAGGAGGGAAATCGGGACAACCCCAGAACTATCTTTGAGGAGACAAATAGAAGTGCCCTCGGATCTCGTAGTAAACTGGGCACCTGAAAATGAAATGCTCCTCCGACTCGACCTCCTATGTGTCACATAAGAGAGAGAGAGAGAGAGAGAGAGAGAGAGAGAGAGATGGCATGATATGATTTATTAAAGTTCACGTGCGACCCTTCAGGATCTATGGGGCTGACGTCCACTATTAACTAATAGTGGCCTTTTACGTCCAGCAAACTAAGCATCTAACAAAAGTTACTATGGAGTGAGTACTTGTTGAGCTAGCTTCTGTGCTAGTCCAAGTACTTTGTTGCGATGTTCTAGTACTTCTTTTATGTAGTTTCCTGGCTTTTTGGCTGGCTGCTCCAACAGATTTCTTAGGATGTCTATGCTGTTCCTGTAGTTTTTTGTGATGTGTGCATAAGCTTGGCATCTTAGGAGTACATGTTGCTCACTCCTGTGGAGTAAATTTTACAAAATCTTTCCTTTCTTGGTACCCTAGGTCTCATCCACCTCCCACACTCTACCTCTGGATCATGTGAAGTACTTCTCATTCACAGATTAGATGCCTTTTAAACATTGATATTTCTGCATTCCATAGCTGACCACTATCGGATTGACTTTTGCTTGTAGAACTACATTTTGCCCTGGATCTTGCCATATTTTCTATAGCATTTTTTGTGTCACTAAATCCCTGATTTCACATGTATCTTTTGGTATATCAGCAGCTTTTATGCCCCAGAATTCCATCCATTTCATTCCCTCTTTGTGCCATCCAACGTTTCATGTAGCTTCCAATGCTTTGCATGGTAAGCTACTGGCATCCATCTTCTCAATCTAGTTGCGATAGGCCATGTATTGGCATAATGCTTCCCCTTCGAGAGGTATCATACCGGTCTCAGCCAGTAGGATGGGGTAGGGTGTCTATACCTTGATCCCTAGCTTGTTAGATATCAATGCTCCACTCTCAAGTAACTACGCGGGAACCAGCTAACTCTACTTGTAAGCCCCCCATATGAGGAGAAGGCATTTGAGTAGCTTGGTTATCCGGTAGGTCCTAGTTTGGACACCAAATGGGGGCCATGTGTGGCCTGATGGCTGGACAGCTTCAGATAGAGTTGGCACACTGCCAACTAGGCTACATGCAAGTGTGGGAAGGCATCCCATGACTGACCACACTAAGGGTAGACGGAGCATTTCTCGGGGCAGCCCACTCTCGGGTTACGGGGCCCGTTTGGAGCCCTAGATGATCCCGGATGGCTCTGGGCCGAATGGAAACCGTAGGTGAGTTGCTCTATTCTGCGCCACGGTTTTGACGTGTGGTCGGTGGCCTATTTCGGGACCGATCCAGTCGACCGTTTTGGGCCGACTGGGTTGGTCTCCCAATTGGGTCTAACTGACTACAACTGGTGGCTATATAAGAGCAAGCCCGTGAAGCCCATTATCATCACTGGCTACAGCAACCCTGATTCCTTAGCATCCAGCCTCCGTCCTCTACTATTTCCAGCACGCCATCGAAGCTTCTCACACAGGAGCACACGGCTGGGAGGCAGCGCCATCTATTGTATCAGTTTTACAGTAATCAAATTTTTGATTCTCCATACTATCTCTTGCATACAAGATCCTATTATCTGTTGAGCACAGACGTTGTATTGTTTTCTTACATGGTATTAGAGCTTGGGCTCTAGCAAGAAGATTTGGTAGTGTGTTTCTGTTTGCGAGCAGATTGTGAGAGATGGCCTAGCCCGCAAGACTGCGAATCCCACCGTTAGCAAGAAGATTTGGTAGTGCTTTTCTGTTTGCGAGCAGATTGTGAGAGATAGCCCAATCCGCAAGACTGCGAATCCCACCGTTCGGCGAAAGCGGAAAGTTAGACAGCACTAACTATCCACTCTGGAAGTTCAAGATGAAGACCATTCTAAGCGCATACGAGCTTTGGGATACTGCTATTGGGGTGGATGTGAAGCCGGTCGCGAGACCGAATCTAGCCAATGCAGGACAACAGATAGTATCAACTGCGGTTGAGATTCTCACGTGGACAAGAAGAAATGCAGATGCACTGTGTTCTATTGTCTGCAGTGTAAGTGATTCTGTCATGGCGTTAATTCAACATGTCACCACAACGGAGGAGGCATGGACAGTCTTGAAAAATCAGTACGAGACCACGAATTAGACGCGGATTCAGAATCTGGAGACTCAACTCGCGAACGAGAAACTATCTGAGTCTGAAACGGCAGAGAAGTTCATCACCAGGTGAAGAATCTGCGCGATCAGATGACTGCGATTGGTATCACCATCACCAGCAAGAATCTAGCACAAAGGTGCATACGGATTCTCCCACCAAAGTACGACGGTCTTGTTATGGCGCTGAATACGCAGAACAGAAATCCGCTTCTCAACTTTAGGAATTTCAGCGCGATGCTTCTGGAGGAGGAGATGCGTCAAAAGACGAGGACTGAAGAAGATTCGGCTTTCTCGACTGGATCAAAGAAAGGTAAGGGTAAGGACTCTGGTAACCCATCTTCTTCTGATGATAAAAAGAGAAAGAAGAAGATCAAGTGCTTCTATTGCAACAAGGCAGGGGACAAGCAGAATGAGTGCCAGAAGAAGATTGCAGATGAGAAGAACGGAGTAAAGAAAGAGTCCAGCAACAGCGCGCAGGTAGTACCAGTAGAGTTGTTCGTAGCAATTGACGAGATTTGCACGGAGGCAGTTCATGTACCTACAGATGAACCTTGGATTATTGACAGTGGTGCATCGCGCCACATGACCAGTCGGAAGGATTGGTATACCTCTCTACATCTGGTAGGGAATGACATCCTGGTTGCTAGCAATCGGCAATGATGCAAAATGTCCAGCAAAAGGAAAAGGTACGATTGCTCTCAAGTCAGATGGAGTTGTAAAACAGTTGTTCGATGTTCTTTATGTGCCAGATATCAAGAGGTTGTCCGTTTTTGCGATCACGGATCGGGACCTCAAAGTTCACTTCGATAAGAATGGCGCACAGATTTTGGATCTTCAAGGGAAGGTCATTGGTAAAGATACACGGCGCAACATCTACAAACTCTCAGCTTTCAGTGCTCGAGCCGATGTGAGCACAACACTAAGCTATGGCATGAGAGGTTTGGTCATCTAAACCTTAGTTCTTTAAAGGAGATGCATAAAAGTGGAATGATTGCAGACCTACCAAAAATTACAGATCTGCCTGATGTATGTGAAGCTTGCTTGATGGGCAAGCAGCATCGGAAGCCCTTTCCTAAAGAGGCCAGCAGGGCAAAGGCTCCTCTAGAGCTCGTTCACACGGACCTCTGCGATTTGCCTGATGTATGTGAAGCTTGCTTGATGGGCAAGCAGCATCGGTAGCCCTTTCCTAAAGAGGCCAGCAGGGCAAAGGCTCCTCTAGAGCTCGTTCACACGGACCTCTGCGGAAAGATGGAGACGGAAGCTTTGGGTGGTTCCTACTACTTCATGACGTTGATCGACAACTACAGTAGAAGGATATGGATATACTTCCTGAAGACTAAAGATGAGGCTTTTAGTAAGTTCAAAGAATGGCATGTAATGGTCGAGAAAGAAACGGGGAGGAAGGTGAAGAAGTTGAGATCAGATAGAGGTGGTGAGTTCACATCAAGTGAATTCGAAAGTTACTGCAAAAGTCACGGGATCAAGAGGCAGAAACCCCTGCCACATACATCACAGCAAAATGGAGTAGCAGAGCGCAAGATGCGCGTCATATGCGAAATGGGCAGGAGTATGATGAAAGGGATAGATTTGCCAAAGACTTTTTGGGCTGAAGCATGTAACACGGCAGTTTACATTCTGAATCGTAGCTACACGAAGGCTGTGAACGGCGGGATGACTCCACTGCAGGCCTTTTATGGTAAGAAACCTTCAGCTGCACATTTCAAAGTTTTTGGATGTGAGTGTTTTATGCATGTCCCTGATGCTAACAGAACCAAATTTGAACCAAAGAGCCGGAAGTGTATTTTCTTGGGTTACAGTGAAGAGGCGAAGGGTTACCATCTCTATAATCCTATTACCAAGAAGGTAACAGTAAGTCGCGATGTGGTCTTCTCAGAACAGCCGCATCAATTGGAGGAGGATGCTTCCTTCCCAGACAACTAGGATCAGGATATCCATCCAGTACAACCATCAACAGCAGACCAAACTCCCCCAACGGTGCTTGGGAGGATTCAAGATAAAGAAGAGGGAGAAGAGCCTGCAGAACCACAACGGCAACGGCCATTTCCGACGTGGGTAAAGCAGCTTTTGGACGGGAGAGAACCTTCAGCCATTGAGGAGGAACCATTCGAACACCGCTGGTCCAAGAGATTAGAGGAGCAAAGAAGGGCGCAGGAACACTTGGTCAACTACGCTTTGATGACAGAGGTGATTCGTGCTGAAGAACCCAAGTGTCTTAAAGAAGCACAGGGTGATGATAGATGGATGGAGGCTATGCAGTCGAAGTATGACTCCATAATGAAGAACAACACTTGGGACTTTGTGGATCGACCACCAAAACGCAAGGTAATCGGCATCAAGTGGGTGTACAAGACCAAGTACAAGTCCGACAGCACGTTGGATAAGTACAAGGCTCGGCTCGGCTCGGCTCGGCTTAGCTCGGCTCGTGGCAAAAGGATTCGCACAGGTACATGGTTTTGATTATCAGGATACTTTTGCTCCCACAGCTCGACTAACCACAATTCGCAGTGTTTTGGCTTTAGCAGCACAGGAAAGTTGGCCCGTGTTTGAGATGGATGTAAAATCCGCCTTTCTGAATGGAGATCTCAAGGAGGAGGTATACGTGGAACAACCACCAGGTTTTGTGATCCCCGGTTCAGAAGGTAAAGTCTGTAATCTGAAGAAGACACTTTACGAGCTGAAATAGGCTCCACGAGCGTGGTACCAACGGATTGATGCCTACTTTCTACAAAACGGAAAGTTTGGCACAGGAAAGTTGGCTCGTGTTTGAGATGGATGTAAAATCCGCCTTTCTGAATAGAGATCTCAAGGAGGAGGTATACGTGGAACAACCACCAGGTTTTGTGATCCCCGGTTCAGAAGGTAAAGTCTGTAATCTGAAGAAGGCACTTTACGAGCTGAAACAGGCTCCACGAGCGTGGTACCAACGTATTGATGCCTACTTTCTGCAAAACGGATTCATGAGGAGTCCATCTGATGCAAATTTGTATATCTACAGAGGAGGAGGCAGGTGTATGATCGTGGTCCTTTATGTGGACGACCTTGTCATAACAGGGAACCATGAAGAAAAGATCTCGCAGACAAAGCAGTTGCTAGGAAGAGAGTTTGAAATGAAAGACCTCGGACTGATGCATTTCTGTTTGGGGATTGAAGTTTGACAAGAGCCAAAACAGATCTTCATCTCACAGCTGAAGTATGCTAGAGAGATACTGAAGGCATTTGGCATGGCTAAGTGCAAGACAATTGGCACCCCTATGGAGGTTGACGTGAAGCTCTCAAACGAGGATTCATCACCACTGGTGGACGAAGCGAAGTACAGAAGGCTTGTGGGCAGTTTGATTTACTTGTGCAACACACGGCCGGACATCAGTTTTGCGATTGGTGTACTAAGCAAGTTTTCCAATAAGCCCCGTGAGAACCATTGGAGGGCAGGGATGCGGGTGCTGAAATACATCAAAGGCACACTTGATTATGGCATCACCTATACCAAGGGCAACATCTTGACTAGATTCTGTGACTCGGATTGAGCAAGAGACGTGGACAGCAGGAGATCAGTGACAGGTTACTGTTTCTCACTTGGATCTGGAGCTGTGTCATGGGTCAGCAAGAAGCAACCTATAGTTGCTCTTTCTTCTATCGAGGCTAATCAGCATGTTTTGCCTCTTGTGAGGCAGTGTGGTTGAGGAGGATTTTAGGGGACATGGGTGCAGTGCAGAACAAGCCTACGCAGTTATCATGTGACAATCAGAGTTGCATGGCAATTGCAAAGAACCCTGTGTTCCACGCTCGCACAAAACACATTGAGATTCAATATCACTTTGTACGCGAGCTCATCATGGATGGAGAGGTCGACTTGGTGTACTGTCCGACTACAGAGAATGCTGCGGACATCTTCACGAAGGCTCTTGGAAGAGACTTGCTAGAGAGGCATCTTCATCAACTTGGCATTGGGCCGAAAAAGTAAGTTCACTTGCGGGTGGACATTGAGGGGGGGTGTTAGATATCAATGCTCCACTCTCGTGTAGCTACGGGGGAACCAGCTAACTCTACTTGTAAGCCCTCCATATGAGAAGAAGGCATTTGAGTAGCTCGGTTATCCGGTAGGTCCTGGTTTGGACACCAGATGGGGGCCATGTATGGCCTGATGGCTGGACGGCTTCAGATAGAGTTGGCACACTGCCAACTAGGCTACATGCAAGTGCGGGAAGGCATCCCATGATTGACCGCACTGAGGGTAGACGGAGCATTTCCCGGGACAGCCCACTCTCGGATTGTGGGGCCCGTTTGCAGCCCCAGATGATCCTGGATGGCGAACGGAGAGGCCGAACGGAGACTGTAGGTTAGTTGCTCTATTCTACGCCACGGTTCTGACGTGTGGTCGGTGGCCTATTTCGGGACCGACCTCCAGTCGGCCGTTTTGGGCCGACTGGGTCGGTCTCCCAATTGGGTCTAACCGACTACAACTGGTGGCTATATAAGAGCAAGCCCGTGAAGCCCATTAACATCACTGGCTACAACAACCCTGATTCCTTAGCATCCAGCCTCCATCCTCTACTGTTTCCAGCACGCCATCGAAGCTTCTCACACAGGAGCGCACGGCTGGGAGGCAATGCCATCTATTGTATCAGTTTTACAGTAATCAAATTTTTGATTCTCCATACTATCTACTTTTCTCTCTTGCATACAAGATCCTGTTATTTGTTGAGCACAGACGTTGTATTGTTTTCTTACATAGCTCTCCTATGAGAAAGCATTTAGGTAAAGTTTCATACACACACACACTTTTTTTGGTGAAACCAGTTTCATACACACACACGCGCGCGCACGCACACACACACAGAGAGAGAGTTTAAAGGATTGATCCTTATACTTAAACTTATTTTGATTTTAACCTGTAGGTTTTGACAACAAAAATACTGTGCACAGGCAATGGGGATGTCAGCTTGCCATTTGGACATAGGTACTATGTGGGCCTGGGTTTTCTTGTCTTTGTTTCTTTCATTGCCATAGAGCTGGTTGGCTCGCCATTCATGAGGAACACTCAGGTAATATTTCACTCTGATGACAGTCAATCCAGATTCCATATTTGGAACAATTCTAGCAATTTAGTAAAGAAAATTTGAGTGGTAGACAATTTTTTTCCAGAAAGGTTCAATTTATCATAAGTTCAGCCTTATTGATGGAAAGAACAATGCTACCTAACAAAAAGAATATCAGATTGAACACTGAAGGGAGGATTAGCCTTGCATTTCCTAGTAAAAATTTATCGATTATGCATGAAGATCCATAGTAAAGATTGTATTTTAGCACTTGTGAGAATCGAGTCTTCAGAGTTATCACAAAATTTACATAAAATATAAAAAATATGAGAAAAATAAGAGATCCATTTTAACATTTTGCCTATTCGGTACTGTCTCTCATGAACAGGTAATAGTGGCCTTGGCTATTTCCATGATAATCGCATCGGCCATACAAGTCACCAATTGTCAAGAAAATTGTGCAGCAGCAGTGTGCCAACCACCAGTTTGCTACGATATACTGCCACAGGTTAGATTTTATGAGCCTATCAGACTTTCTTTTGTGAGTAATCTGACTTCCTCTTTTGAGTAATTTCCAACTATTATGAGCCTATTATCTGCTAGATCTTCTTGAATAAGGTTTTTTTCCTGCATGATTTAGAAAGGAGTGCCATACACTAGTGACTTTCTTGACATGTAGCTGGGTATTCACCAAAGCTGTCCTTAAGAATGGAAATGCTCATAGAGATCGACTAGATTTTGACAATTAATATGAAAACCTTGAAAGCTGAAGGGCACCATGGCTCTGCTACAAGCCTTCTGTCAGATCTTTCTATAAGGTGAGGTAAATCATGAAGAATTTGTACATGTTGCCAAAAACCAATCCTTAATTATGTTTTCCTTTCTTCCATTCATTTCTTCTCTTGGGGATTTGTTGCCCTTGCTGTAGTAAGATCGAGGCCTTGAAACATACATAACATCCAAATTTCTTCATAATTATGTTTCTGGAGCTTCACTGTTTTCTTCTAAACAGATTTTATTGGTCATGTTGAGTCCTGAATTCCTTGGACATCATCATCATCTTCAGATACAATAAGAATCAGGGATCTGTGAAAATGATGGAAAATGCATAGATTATAGCATGGTCAATTGGCCGTCATTTTAAAAAGTGATGGAAAATGTATAGATTATAGCATGGTCAATTGGCCGTCATTTTAAAAAGTGATTGTATCAGCCAATCACATATATTGCAATATGATACTGAACTTCTAAGCTAAGGAGCAACCAGAAGTTTATTTTCCTAGCTATCAGAAGGGCATGCCAGATAGCACACAAGCATCTCTGAATTCCAGTACCCACTAAATAGGATATTCCTGGTCAAAGAAGAAAGCAATTGCTTCTCTATCATCACATTTCCCAAAATGTATTGCCATATGCAATATAATACCTTTTTTTTTTTGGGGGGGGGGGGGGAGGGTGAAGTTGACAAAAAAGATTCCTAGTAGCATTCCATGTAATTTAGTTAGAGATTTCAAGTTGTGGACCTCATACTTAACAATACTGACTATTGGCAGTTAGGAAATTGGACCGTATTTCATTGTTTACTTTTAGGGCTATTCACATTTTTGCAGGGAGTGTTTTACAATAGTACATCCAATACAATAAGTGGATCGCCTCTATCAACATACCCAAATAACACAGTGTGCAGTCAGTCACAATGTGCTCCTGCTGTTTGCAGTGGTGTCGTTTGTCAGAAGTTAAGGTACTACGCCCCTGCAAACCATTGCTATTCTTTCAACAGAGCTCAGTATGTCCTGTTGTTTTCTTTCTTAAGCTCAAGGAATCATCCAGATAATTTTGTTGAACATTCCAAAGAATTTATCACCAGAGAGAAGATGAAGTTTAAGATAACAGGGATGGATAAGCCCAGGTAAAATGAAAATTGTGTTTCTAAATAAGAATTCATGTACTCTTGCACCTGTGGCATTAAGAATATTTAATTTCAAGGCCTGGACTTTGACTCTTAGTCATTGAAGGTGTAGTTTAGATACAAACTGGATAGGGAAAGCTTAGGTCAACGATGCTTTGAATCACAAGGGAGTATAGTATTATAGTCATCCAGCACCATTTTTGCCTAAGACAATGTGCATAGAATACTTGTGCCTGAAATATAATTTCTATAATTCTGTCCTAGATCACACATATGTGAATGCTGTCTCTATCAGCATCTGTGATATATTGCAACGTACTGCTGAGTAATTACTAGGAACATCCCCCATGAAAGATGTTGCAAAACATGGAATTTATGCATCAGTGGCACGTTTTATAGACTATCAATTTTCCTTAAGATGAATCACATATTATTAATCTTGAATCTTAAGTGACAGTCGCAAATATTTTGCAGGTCTCTTACTTTTTCGACTGACTGTTGTTTGTGTCTGAAAGATATGTGACAGGCCAGCAAATTTCCTCTGCTCACTGGGTGACCTTTCTATGGACACATAAGTTTCCTTTGACGCTCTATGCACCTGCCGTGTTGCCATTGCTAGTTGCTTCGATAGTGGCTGCCACAGAATGCATTGGAGACGTCACTGCAACAACAGAAGCAAGCAGGATGAAACCTTACGGTCTCTCTCTCTCTCTCTCCTATCCACTCATCCCCCCCCGCCCCCCCCTGCCTCTCCCACACACACACATGTTGAGATATACAATGATATGGTGGTGTAGGACAGACTAGGACTTAGTCTATTTCATATGTTAGTACTTGGTGTTAGGAAATGGAGTAAAGTTGAGTCAGTTTTGATTTGTTCTAGTCCGTCCTAGTGTGAGTTTTAGTCTAGTGTGTCCTATGGATGTTACGTGTCACATTGGGAGTTATCCCATATGCATTGGTACTCATATGTGTGTGCTAGCTATATATGAGAGTTGTACTTGTCACTTGTAACATCAATCAAGTATCAAGTACAAGCTCTTTGGTCTACATGTGAGTACTCTCATTTTGTTCATTGCTTAGTCATTTCATTTCCAGTTCATTATGTCTCTCTTTGAGTATCACTATCTCTCTCCCTAGCCTACCCTTTCTCTCTCCCTTCTCCACCATGTGCCTTCATGTGGTATCAGAGCCTCGTTTCCACTTTCCCCTTCTTCTCACTCTACCTAGAGGATGAGAGAAGCCCGCAAATGGAAGCTCCCCTCTCCTCAAAGGTAGAGCTCCCTTCCAATCCCTAGCCTCACCTCGTGAAGCAACGATTAGCTATGGACCAGAAAGGAGTGGAGAAGATGTCGGATTGACGAGCTGTTTTCAAACGGCATTTAAGTGTGGGAATGATGCAGCAGACGTAGTCAATGAGCTGCTCACTGCTGCCCATCACCTCCAATCCACTGCTCGTGATCTGCGTCATCGCAACGCAATCTCTCATGCTGCGTATCTTGCTGATAGAGAATCATTTGAAGGTGCACTAGCTATTGCTGCTGCTCTTCGCCGACTTGCAATAGTACATTGGCGCCTCATTGAAGTACTTGCGTGACCTGCATCTTCATTGCCTCTACTCAGACTTCAGCCTCGTTCATCAACTGCTTTGATCTCGGAGAGCTTACGACCTGCCCAGATTCGACCGCCATTCATCTTTACATGCGTCCAAAAACAGCCGCCCTTGCCCGTAGATTGATTTCCTGCCCTACACAGTCCCCGAAACCCTAAAAAACGCCATCTGCAACTTCTGCTCTGATTTTCAATTTGTTTTGGTGATATCATGCTCTGATGGTTCTTCAGTGCTGTAGAAACACTCTGATACAAGAAATCTTAAAAAGCCCCAAAATATTTTGAACCCTAATTTTCTGCTAAGCCCTAATTTTTCAATTTAGGGCTTTTCTTCTTTTTGCATCCCTTGAGATGTATTGAAGTCTCTTGCATGTAGACACTTGGGGATTTCATAAAAAATTTGTAATTTCATCACTATATTGTACATTGATTTGGGAATTTTGTCCCTCTTGCAATTTGAGCCAATGTTTGGCATTGCATTTTGAGCCAGTGTTTGGTTGTGATTCAGGATATTTTTGGCGCAGAAATATATTGCTTGATTGCATTTTGTATCCCGAAGGGATTGTGTTTTGGGCAGATACTTTTGTGCATATTCTCTGCTATTTCAGAGCAGCCACTGTCAGTGTATGCCATTGCAGTGATTGCATATCAGTCAATTGCCTTTCAGTTGCATTTTATTTGCAAGTACATTTGCCTTCATTGAAGGTGCATGGTGGAGAGGGAGAAAGAAAGAAAGAAAGAAAGTTTATTAAAGTTTTTGGAAGATTGATGGGTCTATGAGACTCTAAAAAAACTGATACAATGAGCTGTGGTAGTGGAGCTACTAAATGAGCATCCACACCAATGCAAAAAGCAAAAAATGCAAAATGGCAGTACTAAGTCCTAAGTACAACATAGTCATGTCTGTATTCAACTATATATCACTCTCCGCATCATCATCAACCGCAAGACATCAGGATGGATGAGGCAGTGGAGGCATGAGGTCGGTAATAGAGTGTTGTCGCCCCCTCAAAGGTGTAGTCTTGGCACGTCTCCTGGTCGTAGCTCTGCATCTAACCAGGGCCACTGTGACCCCTATCGGTCGGCGGGCTCCGACTCTAAACAAGGAGGGGATATCCCCCAGTGTGATCAATGTGTCAATCCTCTGTTTGAGCTGTCGGGTCACCGGCTCCAGGTCACGGTCATGTCGAGGCCTCATCCCGTGACGGTCTACATGGTCTGGTTGAAAGAACTCCGTGATAGAGCTCTGAGAGGGATCAGCCGAGGAAGAAGTCTGATCCTAGCTCCGTGCTGGGAGTATCCTCTCGCGGTGTCTAAGTGTCTCATGAATGAAACCTACCAAACATCGGTCTGGGTAGGAGAGGAAACGGGCCAAAATCCCATAGCTATCTCTGAAGAGGCAGTAGAAACGCCCTCGGATCTCATAGTAAACAGGACACCTGAAGATGAAATGCTCCTCAGTCTCAACCTCCTACATGTCGCACAATGTGCATATGCGCCTCTCCCTGGGTAGTCGCTCTGCTCTGCCGCTCTCGTTACGAAGTCTGTGTGAGGAAACCCGGGACTGCCCAAGAGAGATCCTCAGCGAGTGGGGGTGACTCTGTGTGTATCCTGGTGGGTCAATGAAACCCTCCACTAAGAAGTGATCTCTGTAGAAGCCCAACTTCATTGGAAGATCACTCGGGCCCAACCAGGTCCGCAATGTGTGTAGCTGAAGTAGATCCTCACGGATAACCTGGTTGACCTCGTGTGATAGGAGGGGAGAAAACGGAGCATTCATACTGTACTGGAATGGAGGTAGTATGTCCATGTGGAGCCCCAGCCCCCCAAACCATCTCTCTGTGCATGCATACCAGCACCTCTGGTCTCCCCCTGCTGCAAGTGCCATAGAAGAGGATAGTGCTAGCCATGGTAGCCTGCTACGCCCAGAGGTGTAATCCCCATACTCCCTGACTTAGTACAGATACGTGATGACTTGAAATGCAGTATCTAGCTGTAATGGGGATGACCCAAACTCTGCCCGAATGATCTGGTAAGGAACGGATGGGTTACAACGGATCATCCATGATAACATGAGAACCTGTAGCCGGTCCACCCTGGCCTACTCTGTATCCGATAAGTCTGGCCCCCAACATGGACTACCATACATCCCCGCTGGGCAGACCAAGGAGTCAAAAAGCAGCCCTTTGGTCCGTGGATCTTGAAAGTGGGAGCGCAAGCACTACCTCTCTAGTCTAGCCAATGAAGCATATCCTCTGCCCAAGCATGCCTCCATCGCGGGTCTCATAGTGAAGCTGGGTCCGAAAAAGACGACCCCAAGATTAGTGTATGATGCAACTACCTTAACAGGTGACCCATCAAATGCGAACTGCTCTTGGCGCATAACGGCTCAAGATGTATTGAAGATCATAACCTTGGTTTTACCCAGGTTGACCTTCAAATCATGAGACTCACAAAAGGACTGTAATGCGTCAAGGTGTCTCTGGAGCCCCTCTGCCGAGGAAGACAAGAGAGCCACGTCATCTGTATAAAGCAATATCCGGATCAGGGTGTCCGCAAGAGAGCAACCTACCACCCCGTGTCTGCATCACTGTCTCAAGCTCGTCAATGTAGAGGCCAAACAAGGTAGGTGATAATGGGCACCCTTGTTTGACCCCGATAGTGCTCATGATCTCGTCTGTCCGCCCAGATCTTGCCCAGACTCTGCCTGAACTCGGTCATAGAGTGTCATGACAGCCCAAATGATCTCCTAGTCGTAACCCAAATCCTGTAGGCGTTGTATGAGGCAGACTCTCGGAACTGTGTCAAATGCCTTGCGAAAATCCACAAAGCAACAGTAAACTCTCTGCTTCCATGCCCTCACCTCCTCGATGATACATCTGAGTGTGGGAATGTGGTCCATGGTCCCATGATCACGTTTGAATTCGGCCTATCCCGTTGCCCTAAGTCCTCGACACTCCGCAAATCTGCTGACCTCAGAATCAAGCACTGATGCATAAATCTTGGACATGACATGTCTAATCATAATGGTCCTGTAGTTCTCTGGGCTCATGGGATCCCCTACCTTGTGAATGGGTGAGATAGTGTTGATGGTCCAGGTGCGTGGAAACCCCAAACAAACAGCTTCAGTAAATAGCTTTGCTAAGATTGGGGCTAGGAGGTTAATCCCATATGCAATGAACTCAGTGCATAGTCCCTCATGATCCTTCACTCGGCGCCATTATGAAGTTTCATTACGACATCGTTTACCCCCCCTCCCCTAGTGAAGAGGATGTAGGATGTAGGGCATGGCATATGTGAGAGGTTAGGGACTAGCTGATTTGGGATATCATAGAGTGTGCGTGCATAATCAAACCACACCTGAGTGTCATTGAGTGGTGAGGGAGACCACCCCTCTAGAAATCTCCGCCAAAAGTCCTTAGAGTTGTTATTGAACATAATGTTCAGTAACTCCTCCTCATTCCGGCGAACAAAGTCTAGTTTCTTTCAACGTACCAGTCGACAGTACCTGCGTAAAATTGAACCTTAGTTTCTCAAGTAGGGAATCCTTCCCCCTTGAACTTCTCCACGTGCAATGAGTTTGAACTCTTTGTGTACCTCGGGAAATGGCAACTTCAGTCTTTAGCACTTTAAGAGCAGAAAAAGAGATGAAACTGAGGGCTAGAGTTGAAGGCAGAAGAGGCAGAGGATAGAGATGTCATCATGCAGGAGATGGGGCAGCAATTTGTGGGCAAAATGAGGATAGCTCAGCTCATGTGGAGGAGAAGAGGCAATGAGTAGCAATGGCACGTATAATGATGCCAATGGTCGATGTAGCAGCAACTCTCTTCAAGTAGGTTGTTTCTTAAAAAACGGGCTCCAAACGAGGTCGCTTTAGGGTGACCAGTAGTAGAAACATCTCCACAGCAATAAGGAACTATTTTCTTCACAGAAACGCCCCCAAAACAGCAAAAATGAGCTGTTTCTGAGCAAAAAACGAGCTTCGTCTTTTTACGAAGACGCCCACTAATGCCCACAAGAATGGTGACCGAGTTGCTCCTTTTCATGTGGACAGCAGACCAAGCTCCTTAGCTTCCGAAGGTGAGGGTAAGGTAGGAGAAGAGAACAAGATGGGGAGAAAGGAGTGGAAGGGATCTCAACCATAGAGAAGAAGATGGCTTCCATTTGTAGGCTTCCTTCATCCTCTAGCTTGAGCATGGAGAAGGGAAAGGTAGGAAAGGTAGGAAAGGAGGCTCTAATACCACATGAAGGTGCATGGTGGAGAGGGAGAGAGAGGGTAGGCTAGGAAGAGAGATAATAATACTCAAAGAGAGACATAATGAAATGGACATGAAATAGCAAGAGCAATGAATAAAATGAAAGTACTCACATGTAGACCAAAGAGCTTGTAGGCTTGATACTTGATTGATTTCACACTAGACAAGTACAGCTCCTATATAGAGCACACACACACATATGAACACCAATGCATATGGGATAACTCCCAATTTGACACGTGGCATCCATAGGACACACTAGACTAGAACTCACACTAGAACACATCAAACTGACTCATCTTGACTCCATTTCCTAACATTCATTCTTGAGCTTGCGATCATGTCTCTCAATGAGAATTTTGGTACATGACTAAGGCAGATAAGTTGGATGGACCCACTATGCTTTCTGGTCATTTACGCTCAAGAATATATTGGTTAGCAAAGGCTTATGGGACATCGTCAATGGTGACGAGACTAGACCTGGTAGACCTAGCATGAGTGCATCTTCCACTACCACTCACACTCCCTACTGCCACTGCCCAGGTGGCTGCCACGGAGGATCAAAAGAGGTTTGATCGCATGGATGCCCAAGCTTGTCTTTGATTGCATTATTAGTGAAGACGCACATTAAGTCGAGCAAGCATGCAAAGGGTGCTTGGGACAAGTTGAAAAGTATGTGGATTGTCAAAAATGAAGCAAGAAGCATTGCTTTGAGCAATAAGCTCAATGACCTGTCCATGCAAGAAGGTCAAACTATTTCAGATTTGTGGGGGGTATGAAGGATAAATTGATTTAATGGGGTGTACCGAGGGGTACAAGGTTTGTGTGAGTTTGTGTGTCACCACATAGTGGTTAGTGTGACCAAGTTAGGTGGTAGAAGGTTCTATCAGGTGTGATTGAGAGACTCATGGGCTTGATTGAGAGATTAGTGGAGTGATTTGTGGATCTGGAGATGCTCTCCTTTGGGGCACATGCATTGTATAAGTTGCCCTTATAAGAGCCTCTCCTCTTTTGAATAAACATCTCTTTTGTTCCATTTGTTGAATCCTTCATGCTGTTCCATCACGGAACTGTGTATGGGTACCAACAGCAGAGGTTGATGAGGGAGCAAAGGGGCTCTATGTATAGGTACCAGCAGTAATAGAATTGCTAAGATTACTGACATTCGATATGAGCTTGCAGCCATTGATGAGGACATAGAAGACAAGAACTTTGTCTGTATCACCCTCAACAGCCTGGCTCCCTCATATGGCACATTTGTTACCTCCTTGGCCATCATGCTCAGGGCTGCTCCTCTCTCGTTTGATGAGTTAGTTGGCTTGCTATTACAGGAAGAAACAAGGACTTCCAATGCTGCCCATTCCTCTAGTCAGGGTGAGTAAGCACTTGGCACACATGGAAAGGGTAGATTTCAGCCTACAGGAGATCATTTTCAGAAAAAGACCAGCCATGCCCATCAGCCCAAGAAGGAGGGAAATGCAAACACAAATGCAGGGAATGCATACAAAGGTGCAAAGGTGAAGAAAGGCAGATGCAATTATTACAAGAAGCCTGGTCATTACATTGCAGATTGCCAAAAACGGATTGCCAATGAGAAAAAGAGGCAAGGCATAAGCAGTAATTATGTTAAATGCTTCACCATCTCATGCACATTTTGCAATAGAGGGAAAGGATTTTATATTTATTGCATTTCAGGACAGATTTGGTGCCAGGGGGGATTCAGTTGCATATGATGCTTCTCATGCTTCATCTGGTGATTCTTCATTTTCTGCCATAGATACTTTGTATCTAGATAGTGGTGTATTGAAGCACATGACTCACAAGGAAAGAATGGTTTGAAGAAATCAAACCGGTTTATGACAGGCAGGTTACTTGTGCTAATGATGCATCTCAGGACATCACAGGAGTGGGAGATGTTCCCATCCTTCTGGATTTAGGAAGGAAAAAGTATATCCGTGATGTCTCGTATGTTCTTGACTTGAGAAAAAATCTCGTTTCAGTTCCATCCATGGCCCATGATCAGCACATGCTCGTGGAA
Organism: Dipteris shenzhenensis; assembly: GCF_047967505.1. Taxonomy (NCBI): domain Eukaryota; kingdom Viridiplantae; phylum Streptophyta; class Polypodiopsida; order Gleicheniales; family Dipteridaceae; genus Dipteris; species Dipteris shenzhenensis. The sequence goes on from NC_141609.1 coordinate 2,612,323, forward strand.
TTTCAGGATGATCAATGCAGGATCAAGGGTCCAAAGAAAGGGTATGAGATTGTGGCTGCAGGCACTTATGACGCCAGCATGGGTCTTTACAAGCTTGATGCTCAGCCCTATAATCAACATGCTTTGGCTATCTCCTATGCTACTCCTGATGATTTATGGCATGCCAGGTTTGGTCATGCGCATCATAGAGCTTTGGCATACATGCATAATCATAATATGGTTGAAGGGTTGCGAAAATTACAGCAGCATGCTCAAGAGGTGTGTGAAGGGTGTGCACTTGGAAAGTTACATCGCCTACCTTTCAAAAAGGATGACCCAGGTTCAGTAAGAGCACACAAGGTTTTGCAGATTGTGCATAGTGATGTTTGTGGACCAATGATATAACTACCCATAGAGGGTATCGGTACTTTTTTACATTCATTGATGACTATTCCAGGTTCACGTGGCCCTTTCTCATGAAATACAAATCTGAAGTGTTCACTTGGTTCAAGGAGTTCAAGGCATTGGCTGAGAACCAAACCAATTCTAGAATTGGAGCACTCAATTCCGACAATGGGGGAGAGTACACTTCAAATGACTTTGAAGGATACTTGAAAGAGAATGGGATAAGGCATTACAAAACCGTGCCACACACGCCTCAACACAATCCAATTGCAGAGAGGAAGAACAGGACTCTCATGGAGATGGCACGGTGTATGCTGATATTTAAGAAGATGTCATTTTTGCGTGAGGCAGTAGTTACAGCCACATATATTCAGAATCAATGCCCTACAAAAGCATTAGTTGACATGACACCTTTTGAGGCATTTTATGGCCACAAAACTAAGGTGAATCATTTCAAGGTATTTGGGTCAGTTGCACATGCTTTGGTACCAGCTGAGAATCAATCAAGCTTGATGATAAGAGCATTAAATGCATCTTTGTGGGGTATGGCATTGAAAACAGAGGCTTCAGGCTTTATGATCTAGCCACAAGGAAAGTAATCATAAGCATGGATGTTTTATTTGCTGAGCATGATAGCATGCAGCCCACATATGATAATACACCTATGGATATTGTTCACTTTGAGGATGATGCTGATTTGGGTCCTTCAGTTGATTTGGGCTCTCCACTTGATATTCCCCCTACCTGTCAGACTCTAGCTGAGTTGCCACAAGTTGAGGGCGCTTCTCCCTTGAATGTTTCAGATTTGCAGCTAGCTCATGGAGAGGGACAGAAAGCACTATCACCATCGTGCAAAGGATGCAACTCCGGGTGCACTTCCAGTTGCTATTCCCACTGGTACAACCAGCAGTAAAGGTGAAATATCAGTCCCAAGATGGGCTAGGTTGACTCTTGGAGATGCCAGAGATCAGCCCACTTTAGGGAGAACCAGGGCCAACGCCGAAATTGCTCATAATCATGTCAATTTTGCCTTGATGACTACAGTGATGGAAGCTGAAACTGAACCTCAGCATTTTGAGGATGCACACGGACATCCCGCATGGCAGCAGGAAGCCATGAAATCAGAAATTAGATCCATTGAGAAAAATGTTTCATGGGATTTGGTTGATCCTCCCATAGGCAAGAATGTGGTTGGTACCAAATGGATCTACAAGATCAAGTATCATGCAGATGGTACTCTTGAGAAACACAAGGGCCATCTTGTTGCCAAGGGGTATGCTTAGGAAGAGGGAATTGACTATGAGGAAACCTTTGCTCCGGTAGCCAAAATGACTACCATTTGTTGTGTCATTTCTCTTGCTGCAAATTATGGTTGGCCAGTCTTTCAGATGGATGTCAAGACTGCCTTTCTGAATGGGGATCTCAAAGAGGAGGTCTATGTGCAGCAGCCCCAAGGTTTTGTAGATGAGCACAAGGTATGCAAGCTGAAGAGAGCATTATATGGGCTCAAGCAAGCACCTCGTGCATGGTATCACAAGATACATCGGTTTCTGTTGTCCCTAGGCTTTGTGATACACATACGGAGCCCAGTCTCTATGTTCTGCAAGAAAACACAGATTTGGTCCTTCTTGTGCTATATGTGGATGGCATTATACTCACTAGCAGTAATTTGCAGAAAATTGCAGCAGTGACGTCCGTCTTATGTCAGACATTTGACATGACAGATCTGGGGTTACTTCACTGTTGTCTTGGCATTGAGTTTTGACAGACCCAAGGGGGGATCAACATGTCACAGACAAAGTATTCCAAGGGTCTCTTGCAGAAATTTAACATGGAGAATTGTAAACCTATGGCCACTCCATTGGAAAAGGGAATCAAGCTGAGTAAGCATGATGAGGCTGAAAAGTTTGATGGCACACTCTACAGGCAGCTAGTGGGCAGTCTTATCTACTTATGTTCCACTAGACCAGACATTGCCTATGCCACAGGGTTACTCAGTTAGTTCATGCATTGTCCCACAGTCACGCATTGGAACACATCAAAAATATGTACATGGTACACTCTCTTATGGGCTGCATTATGTTCCAGATTGTGACGTATTGCTGAGTGGTTTTTCAGACTCAAATTGGTCAGGCGACATTGATGACCTCAAGTCCAATTTAGGTTATCGTTTTTCATTTGGCTCCGCATCGTGCATATCATGGCTCAGTAAGAAGCAAAGCCGCCTCTCTCTCTCTCTCTCTCTCTCTCTCTCTCTCATGGGTCATTTTTGGCCCCCCGAGGACGCTAATAAACTCTCTTTCTCTTTCTCTTTCTCTTTCTCTTTCTCTCTCTCTCTCTGCCCCTCCCTCGCCCCTCAGCCCCTCCCTCGCCCCTCCCTCCCCCTCCCTCGCCCTCTCTGCTGTCGCGCCAGCCCCCCCGCAACACCCCTGTTGTTGCGCCAAACCCCCTGTTGTCGCACCTCCTTTGCTATCCGCCATCTCCCCAACTGTCACACCATCTCCCCTGCTGTCGCTGCTGCCGCACCTGCTGCTTCCATGTGGGTGGGACTCTAGGCCTGTTGCAGGCCTCTAGGCTTGGCCATACAGCAGTTGAGCTGCTGCCTTAGGCCACGAGCAGTTGCGCCAGCTGTCCCAACAGTGGCGAGGAGCTGCGCCTGCTGCTCACCTGTCCTCAAGCCTGTTGCTAGCTTTGGGCTAGTGCTGGATATCCCCACAGCCCATTGGCCCTACTCGAGGCTCCATCAGGCCCTCATGGCCTAGCTCCACAGCTCCGCATTAGCTACAGGCGACCTGCAACACACCAAGATCAAGAAAGGCCCGCAATCAAGGGGAAAAGGGGAGGGATCCTGTGCAAGAATGTAAGATCGCTATTTCTCTACAAGGGTTTTTCTTCAAATCTACTTTGCACTATGCCTACACGAGGGTGTGTGGAGGACATTTGGGGAAAACAAGCCTTGGAATCTGCTTTGACAGCCCTCTTGAATGGGACAGCCCACAAAGGTACCACTGAAGTGCTCACATGCCTCAACAAAATATGTCTCGTGCTAATTGAAAAAATAGACAGCCTAGAGGCCACAAATGTGGCCTTATTGGCTGAAAATTCCCATGTTGACAAGACCCTTGCTGAGTTTAAAAAGGAGGGAGGGAAAATACAAGAATGATGGCAGAATGGATTAATGAGAAGGTAAGGCTCCAAGACAAGATGCATTCACTAGGTGTTGAATTACATCAAATGAAGGATGTGCAAATGCCTTCAGAGGGGAGTTGTAAAGCCATGGAAATACTCAGAACAGAGAATGCAGCTCTCAAAAAAGAGATGGCGGCCATGCAGGCCACGATGATTGGGAAACATGCTGAGATCACACAACAGCTCAATAAAGGGAAAGAAGAAATGCTTGAATGGACAGCAGTGGTTAAAAAGGGATCAGTTGCACCCAAGAAAGAGTTTATCTCTGAGACTCTAGAGGAAGAGAAAAGGAGATCCAGCAAGGTCTTGAATGTGCTTGTAAGGGGCTTGACGGTGGGAGATACCCCAATGGCAGATGCCCAAGTTTTGTTCACTAAAATGGGGGTTAATCTCACATGTGAGACAGCCTGGAGAGTAGGTAAAGCTGAAACGCCGATGAGACCCTTAGTACTGAAATTCGGGAATGCCATGGATAGGTTCACCATTGTGAGCATGAGAGCAGCCTTGAAAGGGACCAGGATATATTTGGATGATGATCTAACCCTCCTACAGCAGGAGCACTGAAGGGAGAGAATGGTACGGGTAATGGCAGCAAGGGAGGTAGGAAAATGGGCTGTATATAGAGATGGTAAAGTCATTATCCGCAAGAGACCAGCCAGGAAAGAGAAGGAAGATGGGGAGTTATGACGGTGTCGGACCAATGGGATGAATGCACAAAATGAACTCAAGATGGTAGTGTGGAACTACAATGGCACACTCTGGTCTTGACCCAGGAGGATTCTCGGAGACATACACTGGGAGAGACATGATCTTTTACACCGAGACACATGAGAGTCCAAAGAGAGGACTGCCCACTGTGGCAGGATATACATGGGAGTCAGCCCACCGGAAGGAAATGAGGGGGGATAGTGGAATGCGTGGCTCTGGAGGAGTGGCCATCTTCTTCAGATCACATTTGAGACCCCTCATTTCAGTGGTCCATATACCTGATGCCCGACCAATCTACATGGTAGAGTGCTACTTTCCCCCAGATACATCATCTTATGCACACGCAGTCACTACGAAGGGACAAAGCCCATATGAGACGATACATGATGATCTCATTGAGTTCTCCAGCAGACTAGGAGACATCCTCCTTCTTGGTGACTTCAATGCACGCACAGGTGACAAGCAAGTGCGCCTACTTGACTTTACATCAGACTCTGTCATAGTACCAAAACTAGACATTGCAAAGCTTGGGATAGTGAGGCACTCAGCGGATGCACCACACGTGACGGGATACAGCCGGCATCTACTTGACCTAGGGGCTATCCATGACCTAATCATATATAATGGCCTACAGAGATGGCCATTATCTGGTGAGCTCACTTGTTTCCCGCATGGCGGAGGTACTAGTACAGTGGATTACCTACTCGGTCCCCTATCCTTCACCTCATGGGTACACGACTTCGTTGTGCCTCCTCCCCCACTAGGCGCTGACCACTCATACCTATCCTTCAATATCTCCATTACTACGCTAGTCATATGGAGAGTCCCCCCCACTTCCACTTGTGTACGGGTCCACTTTGTCCGGACCCTTGACCCCGTTTACGTGAGCCATTTGGCACAGGAGCTCCCAGGTTTACTACTTGGGGACGAGGTAGACCTCACCCATGCATCAGACACCCTTGCCATGGTGGTCACGGACGCAGCTATCAGATCTTTCCCTACGACTCGGCATGGGCACGTTTCAATGGGAAAGATGCCTCAGAATCCCTGGTATGATGATGAGCGCAGAGAGATGAGAGCTCACCTCACACGTGAGCAAGCCCTTGGCCACTTGACACCACCTGAGGCACAGAAGATCTCACGACGGCTAACACGCCGCAAGCGGCGAGCTTTCCTCACCCATAGGATGGACGAGGTGATTAGTTCATTTAGAGGAGGGGATCCTACTATCGGATGGGGGCTCCTATCGGAGAGTAAGCCGCCTATCCCCATCACAGACCTAGGTGTTTGGCACACATACGCATGCTCTCTCTATGATGTTCCGATGCAGGAACCACTTGATATGTCCGCTATGCCCAGACCCGCCACTTGTCACTTGTTCATTGCACAGAATGTGCGGGCGGCACTCCGTCGGCTACATAACCAGAGAGCACAGGATCATGAGGGGCTACGGACGGAGCATTTCGCACACGGGCACGAGGTTTTGGCCCCGATCCTAGCACAAATGTTCAACCACGCCATATGCCACGGCTTTCCACCCTCTTGGAGCACTATCACCATCGTCCCAATACACAAGGTAGGTAACCCCATGGACACTAGGAACTACCGCACTCTCATGATTGGCCACACTCTGACCAAGATCTATGGATCTATACTAGAGAGAGAGATCAGCAGTCACACAGAGGCACATGGGTAGCGTGCTCTAGGACAGGCAGGATTTCGGAGATAGCATTCCATCCTAGACCACATCTTCACACCGAGGGTGTAACCGGCCTTAGATTACTAAGGGCAGTGTATCTGTCTCTACTATCTCACAAAGATGAAAATACAACCAACTTAATTGATTGCCTTTGTTCACAAACCAAACTCAAAGCATAGAACTTCACTACACAGCATCATGGAACCATTCCAGACAAGGGAGGCTAGAATGCCCCTACTCAGAAACATAGAGAGTGACATCTGTTGGCCCCAACACTTGGCGCCCCTTGCGGTTTTTATTTAAACCGGTTAGCTCAAAGATACAAAGGGACTCCCGTCATGAGCTCACCCGCAAGTGCAACCTAGTACAATGCCAACCCGTGGCTATGCTAGTGACCAACTCCGAGTGCTATTACCTTGGTTCCTTTCAGTAGACATGCATAATCACAAGTAGACCAATCTGACAACATGCCAAGCAATGCATTACCCATTTCCAAGCCATTACTGAGCCCAAGGCCCGAGCCCAAGGCCAACCACTGCACCCCCAGGAAGAGAGTATCACAACCAATGCCCCAATGCTCTCCCGGGCCAACAGCATCCAACCTAGTAGGAATGGCTGTAGCAAAGAGTGTAGAAGGAAGATGAGAACTCAGCCAATAGAAAGAGCCTATTTCAGCCCGAAACAGCTCCAGAAGTAGGATGAGAAGCGAACAACAGACTCTGGTAGGAGGGAGCTGCCTAGGAGTGTCTTCCAGCACCAGAAAAGATCAGAGAAGAGTGCGTCCAGCAAGCTGTAGCAGATCAGCCATGAATGCGTCCACCAGAACAGAGTTTACAGCCCACAAACAGCTCCGTTTTGAGTGCGCCTTGCACCAGGGAGGAGCAGGAAGAGAGGCGCCCATGAATATGACTTCAAATGCAAAAAAGAAGAAGTTCTGTCGCGAAGAAAGTTGAAAACAGCTTCAAAAGTGGCCCAGAATGAAGGTGTCCAGGTCCCAGAAGCATGCCAACAATAGAGGACACCAAGTCGTGAAGAAAGCATGAAATTCCAGTTCAGCAAGCAAAGGGAGAGCTGCAGAAATCCGCCATCATGAAGAGAATGAGGCTGCTCTGGTAGGGGAGAAGTCTCAAATCAGCAAGGAAGGGAAAGAAAGGGCTCCAGGGCCTTCCAGGGACTTCCAGAGGCGACACAAGGCAAGCAGATAGGCCACCAGCAGACACCTAAGCAAAATGAGGCGTGGGATTTTTAATGCCCCTAGGGGATTAGATGGCACACCATGACCCTAGTGCAAAGGAACCAATGACCCTATTCTAAAGAATCTCTAGGGGATCAGTTTTAAAGGATGACCCCACTGAACCAAACCAGCAGAGGACTCTTCAGGAGCGTGAGCAGTCTTTGAAGAGAGACCTCGCCTCCATAGAGCGGCTCAGGGAGCAAGACCCAGGTTCTCAGTGGCTGAGTTCTCTTATCACTCTTGAGTTCTCAGGACCTTGAGCTTCAGGACACGGAGATTCGGCAGGCTGAGTTCTCCTATCACTCTTTCTTTCTTTCTCTCTGTACCTTCCGTACCTTCCGTACGCAGCCTCCCGTAGCTCTCCTGTCGTACCTTTCGTACCTTCCCGTATAGCCTCTCCAGTACCGTTCCTTTCGTACAGCCTCCCCATATAGTGAAATATTGACAAAGATCAAATCAAGCTTGCCCAACATTGAATGGGTGAATGATGATGAGCAGGATGATGACAACTCTAGGCCAACTTCTATTTTGCACTATAGAGGTCATGCAATCCTTACACTAAAGTCAAAAGATATGCGGATCAAGCTTCTTCGACAATCTTACAAGCTGAAGGGCACCAAAGTATGGATAGCAGAGGAGCTTACACAAACTCAACTCAAGATTAAGGCAACTGAATTAACTAAAGTCAGGGCTGCCAGAAAGGATGGAAAATGGGCAATTTACCGTGAAGGGGTAGCACTAATCAGCGAGTTTAAATCAAAACCAAAAGACTCTCAATCTTAAACTGATGTATGGCTGTTTACTCTTCCAGAATATCATGTAGGTACTCTAAATAATTGGGGTTGCTTTTTGCACTCCTTGGGAGTTGCCATGTGCCCTCCCTAAAGCAGATGTACTAGAGGGTTTCTTGCTGTCCCATAGACCTTTTGGTCTCCAGTGGACGTTAATAAACTTTCTTTCTTTTTCTTTCCAGCGTCTCCGAGATCTGCAAGGCATCATGGACACTAACCCGCATGAGATTTTAGACGTGACCATAGGATTTTACAGCCAGCTCTTTCAGACAGAGAGAATGACTCTAGCTAGTATTGTGGCCTGAGAGGTAGTTTGGGATCACGTTCCGATAGTAGTCTCGCAGGATTTATGCAGCAAGTTGGAGGAGCCTTTCATGGATGAGGAGCCCTAGGAAGCCCTCAAGGCTCTCCCGACCCAGAAGTGTCCTGGCGAGGATGACTTGACTCCGGCCTTCTTCCGGAACTTCTGGGAGATTATCTCCACCCCTTTCCAACTAGCATGCCAAGAGATTTTTGACACAAGCTCCCTCCCTCAGTCCTTGAGCAGGGGGTGGATTTGTTTGATCCCGAAAGGGGGAGATAGGTCAGACATCCGGCATTGGAGACCGATCACTTTGCTTGATACTACATTCAAGATCCTCGCCAAGGTCTTGAGCTTGCGGTTACGGCCCCATCTTACTGACATTATCCATGACACACAGACAGGGTTCATTGAGGAGCGCAACATCTTGGACAACGTTCTGGGAGATAGTGGATTGGTCTAGGGAGGAGTCACAGCTGCTGGCCGTCCTTCTCTTGGATTTTGAGAAGGCCTACGACAGGGTGGAGTGGTCCTCCCTAGAGGGCACTATGCGGAGATTGGGTTTCTCAAATAGATGGGTCATAGGAGTTTTTGCGCTTTATGCGGGGAGCTCTAGCTAGATGCTTATTAGAGGACACACAAGCGAGGCCTTTCCTCTCTCTCGCTCGGTCCGCCAGGGCTGCCCACTCCCTCCCTTCCTCTTCTTGTTCGTGGCAGAGGACTTGGGCTACTACTTGAGATCACAGGTGGTGGGCCTCACAGGGTTGAGGCTCCCAATCAGACATGAGGAGGAACTGCTTGACTCCGAGTTTGCAGATGACACGGCCTTGTATGTTGAGGGCACCATAGCGAGTTTGGAGAGAGTCAGGGGAGCCCTAGCTATCTACTGCGAGGCCTCGGGTGTGCGGATCAATTGGACAAAGTCTATAGGTTTCTTCACGGGCTATGAGGAGACACAGGAGATTCGTGAGTGACTTTGGCTTCAAATGGATACCGCGGGGTCAGATAGCTAGATACCTCGGAGGCCAGGTTGATATTGACATTACAGCAGAGCAACAGATCGGCCCCGGTCCTTGAGAGTGTTCGGCGCAAGCCTCTCTACTAGAGCTTAGCCAAGCTCTCCCTAGCAGGCTGTGCCTTAGTGGCAAACCAGGTCCTTCTTGCCACGGCCTGGTATATCGCCTCTTGCTAGTGCTTTCACAGAGGATGCATTGGGCAGCTCCGACAATTGGTTCAAAACTTCCTTTGGGTAGGATTGGATGGCACGCGGAATCCTAGAGCTCGGGTCGCTTGGCAGAGGGTGATCATGCCGCAGGCACTGGGAGCCTTGGGTATCATAGATCGGAGATGCAGAGCAAAGCCCTCCTGAGCAAGTTGGTTGTTCGCGGCCTCACCCCAGGTGCAGAGCCTTGGAAGCTCCTCTTACAACAAGGTCTTCTCATGAACACCCCACGCACCGAGGACAGTGGTAGCCTTCACACAAGTGGATCTTCTCAAAGGCCCCCCTTATAGGGAAGGGTTTCCCCTTGATGAGAAGCCTTCACAGAGTCTGGCAGAGACCAGTAGGGGATCTCATTCGTGCTCGGCCCAGATGCAGAGGAGTTTGAGCATCAGCCCCTTATGTGGCACCCAGAGATCCGAGATCAAGAGGGGCGTATGCTCGGACAGCGGACACACATTGGTTGGGCATAGTGGGAGAGTGGTCCGGCTGGGTCTTTTGGCAGATGGAGCAGACTACCCATGGAGGCAGAGGCGAGGCTTGGCGTCGTAGCGCATCTGCGAGGGGCAGGGCAGTGGATGAGAGAGATTGACCTAGCCATCCCTGAGTCCTAGTGGGAGGGACTTCGCGTTTGGAGGGATAGCATTTGGTTGGGGCAGTTTTCTAGAACTGGTGCCCCCTTAAGGATGATGATGAAGAGAGGTAGCATGCACTTCGGCTTCTTCCATGTAGGACCTGGAGGCCTACTTCATCCACTCATTGAGAGAGACCCTGAGATGGATGGGAGTCTTGATGGGATTCACTGGCAGATGATCAGAGTGGTGGGACGTTTAGGGAAGGAGTGGCACATTGATCCTCCCAATATCTCAGAGCAAGATGACCGTAGATGACGCCTTTGGCTGTGGGAGGGTAGACCCTTGAGGGAGGTCCACTAGGATCTGGGAGAGTGGTTCTGGCCCTCCAGGGGCGGCCTTGCCAAGCAGATGGACGAGATGCCCTTCTTTTCCTACACTACACGGATTGGCAGGAGGCTTCAGATGGACTCTTTGAGGTGGACCCCCTCGAGGGAGCTGCATTGGGTGGCCTAGAGAGTGCCCTAGGATGTCCGTTCCAGGTTTTGGGCGCGGTTATGGTCCAGTCTGCGGCCGAGAAAGATATCCTACACCCACGGAGGCTTGCCCATCAGACCATGGTTGGAGCAGATGCGAGTGGAGGGGCAGTGCCATTGTTGCAAAGGGTGCGTATGGTGAAACTAACATTGAATTTTTATTTCACTTTGAATTATGACAATAATAATTACCCTATTACGCCACGTTCCAAAGTGATGTATAGTACATTTACTAATATGGAGCGTATGGAGGATGATCATGGCCATGGAGGTGATGATGACCGTGATACGAGAGAGGAGGATGATCATGAGATAGGAGATACAGATATTGAGGCCATTACCCGTGAGGACGAGCCTACCATTGGTGATGCTGATTTCGATGAGCACATGAGTAGCACAAGTAGTAGTGGGTTGAATGTATTTGTAGATCTCAACACTGATTTGGATTTTGAAGTAGATAGTTTGGCAAGGGTTAATCTCATTGAGGATGAGATTGAACCGTAGCCGATCATTGATATTGGCAAAACTATTTTACATATTGTCTCATTCTCCTCACCTCACTTTATTTTTGTATATGTGAGTTTGCCAAAAAGCATTGATATTTTTGTTAAAATTACGTGCTTTGGTAATCATGGGCAATGTTAGGAAAGCAGTGATGTACATTTATCAGTCTGCACCAATTTTTCACTTTCTGTATTCTTTGCTTTGCATCTAAATCCGCGTCTAAAGCCGCATCTAAGTCACAGTGCAGACGCGGATCCCGCATTGCCTTTGGAACTGTCGCAGAGCAGCGAGGATCTGGATGGGAGCCCTCAGGATCATGACCCGTATGCAGAGTCTTCAGAGGGACTACACCTGGGGGATGGTGGCTTGGTTAACTGAGGGAGGACACGCGGTCCAGATTGATGAGATCTCCCCAGCCTACTGGATACAGGGTCAGAGCGTTCAGAGGATAGCACTCCATGAGGCAATCCCTTCTGATGGCCTAGCACCCCTTTCTCCTTCGGAGGACAGCGTTTGGGAGGTGGTAGCTAGTATCACTGCGTGGAACATTTAGGTGGCTCGTTGTAGTCTCGTTATGGGTGAGCATCCGGTTCCACCTTCGGCTACCATGGTCGCCATCTGACAGGATATCATCTACACTCTACGCTCCACTTGGGAGCATGGGACTCCAGGCTCTAGAGCGACTATTGAGAGGCGTTTTTTATTCTGCAAGGCTTGGCCTATAGGAGTTTTCTGCATCTTCACTCCGCGAGGGATTCACTTGTTGTATAGTCCCCCCACTTGGTTGCTAGCCCCAATACTAGAGATCCCCTAGGCAGTGAGCTGGATTTCTCTGGAACAGGCTGGTTCTTTTCTTTCAGCCTTTTCCGGTTTTTTCCATACTTAGCACCTTGGGAAATGTTGTTTTGTATGAAGTCTTTTAAGCATTAATAGAAGGTTCCTTTCTTTGCCAAAAAAAAAAAAAAGCTCTCATGTAATAATATATACCATATTCCTTGGATGAGTAGGAAAGAGATATTGAAAACCCTCATACTTCAAGCCATTATAATCGATCATAAACTCATCTCTACTACATTATCAAAATATGGGCAGGCAAGGGAGGGATTTTCAAAATGTTCCCAATTCTCCAAACCTAAGTACTTTTAAGGAAATGTGGCTCCTTTAGAACTTCGTACCATAATGTGAATTACGGAGAAGGTGTTACTCTCATATACATCTTGAAATTCCCAATTTATCTCTTCTATACCTCTCAAAATTATATCTTTAAGCCTACCATTGTATAGATCATGAAATTTTAAACATTTTTCCTTCTTGCAGCTCCTTAATCCAAGCTAAGGAGCAAAAGTTATGACCCCTTCTTTGTAGGCCCTCCAAGGGTATTCCATCAGCGGAATAGGGTTGGGGCAACAAACCATATTCCTCCGGTAGAATACACTTGGAGGGTCTATTAAAAAGGGGTTATATATTTTTCTTAGCTCATCTTGAGGAATTGTAAAGATGACATTTGCTCAAAATTTCATGATCTCTCTAACGGTGAAAGAAAGAAAAAAGATATTTGAAAGTCACCACGTGGACATTATATATGTACATTATATGAAGGTATATTATATATCTATCTCTATTTTGAATATTTCATATGTACTTACATATTCCTTGAAATAATTTGGAATTTTGTGCTCCCCAAAAATGATTTGAGACTACATATTTTGACTCGTTCACTTTTTGTCCGCTCGTCGCTCGAGGGTTTTCGCTCAAAAAATGGAAACCCCCGCTTTGGGAGAGATGAAATTTGTTTTACACCTAGTTCAAAGAAAAATAAAGTTGTCTGGTCATGTACTTTTTCCCATGCTTTATGTCATCCTCCTGTTTCTTCTCATTGATCATGTCAGACACAAGCCCAACAGACGGTTTTTGCCCTTTTTTATCAGTCTTCGGTACTTCTTTCTGTTCACTTTTTTCCTTCATGAGCTGCTTTCTTTTCTTCTTATGTGGACATCCATGCACCTGATGGCCCTCTTCTCTGCAGTAAAAACATTTATTTTGCTCTCTAAACTTTTTGTCAACCTCATGGGCCGTGACCTGAAAACACACTGACGTCCTGCAACAAAGGTAGCTTTGTAAGGCTTACCGAACTTCTCCTTCTTTTTGAACTCTGCCTTTTGGCTGCCCTTAAAGCCACTTGCCCTTCCCTGTAATAAAGCATAAGCTGTGTTGGCATTTTCTATCAGCTGAGACGTGTTTGATACCTTTGATTTTGTGCAAAAATCCTGAATTTCTTTCGGCAATCCACATCAATATTTCTCTATCTACTCAGACAATGGAACATGCCGATAGGAACTAACTGGCAATAGTGCTTCCCAAAATTTTTTATTGTATTCTTCCGGATTGCGGCAACTATCAGCATCCAATTTATGCTAGGCAGTCATAATGTCGACTTCAAAGGTAGTAATCAACCATGCAGTTGAAATAACCTGCTTGAATTCCACCCAAGTCGCGAGATTGGTCCACCATTGTAGAGCATTACCATTCAAGAAAGCGGCCGCTTTTCTGACTTTTGAGGACTCAATGAAATTCCCACCTAAGTAGGCTGCATCAAACTGTTGTATAAACGTGAGAGATTTCAGCCTATCTTGACTTCCATTAAAGGTGTCAATTTTCACAGCTGCACCACCCGCTGTATAATCCTTCTACTTGCCCCTGGGTGTAAGATTGTCATAGACAGGTGCCTATAAATACGGAGGCTGCATAACATTACCAACAGTAGTGTAAAAGTCTTTCTTCCTATCTCGTCGTTTCTCACAAGATAAATCTCTCCTCGTCGTGTTAATTGTCACGGGCGATGGCTTTAGATTATTCCTCCCAGCCAACTCTCAGGAATCGTTGATGCATCATATTTCGTATATATTCTTCGTTATTTTCATTGTCCTTATCCCTGAGACCCACAATTCCCTAGATAGTTCTCCTTGCCAAATGTCAACATTTTGGCCTCTCCACCTGGTGCACCATTTTACCCCTCTCTTGGGGCACATTAAAATCCACTTGCCCCTTGGCATTATTGCACATTTAGGTGCACCTAGGCCTTAGCACTAAGAACTATCTAGTCAATGCCATTCCGCCCTCACCTAGGACCTTGGCAGTTACTTCTCTTGACCATTTAATTACGCACATTAACTATTACAAAAGTTGGTCATCTAAGAGAAAATGCCCACCGATCTATCCGAGGTCATGCTATCTCAGCTAGAGCATAACATTCCTTCCCTCTTCAAGCATCAGCGTCCTGGATGATGAAATCTGGAAACGCTCTCCGTAACTGGTATACGGATTCCCAGGTAGCTTCTGATAGAGGCTGACCATGCCATGCAACCAACACCGTGGGTATCTTCCGATTTCGTATCTGCATTGTTCCTCGGTCCAGGATTCTTGTTGGTTGGCGCTTTGCAATATCCTCTATCTCCTGAAACAAAACCACACCTTCGATTAGTGAGTCACCTGTACGCAAAAATTTCTTTAAGCGCGAAACATGAAAAACCGGGTGCACCTTACACCCCTGTGGCAATTCTAATTTATAGGCTACACTTCCTATTCTCTTTAGAATTAACCACGGCCCACAGTATCGAGGTGATAACTTAGCACACTCTCCTGAAGTCAACGACTTCGAGTGCGAAGGAATTCTGAGAAAAACTTTTTCTCCTTCTTCAAATACTCTTATAGACCGATTTTCATCCGCATACACCTTGGCTCTATCCATAGCCTGGCGGATATTAGCTCTCGCAAGTGCTAGCATCTCCCGCATCTGAACTACAAAGTTCGCGGCACTAGGCACTTTCTGAGGTACTCCAACTATAGTTGGATTGGCTGGTCTATAACCATAGTTCAGCTCACACGGACTGAACCCGGTAGATGAATGTTTCCTATCATTGTAGGCAAACTCCAATAATGGCAACCACTTTTCCCATGTATGTTGCCTCAACGACACATATGCCCTCAGCATATCTTCTAAAGTTTGGTTGACTCTTTCCGTCTGACCATCCGTCTCAGGATGATCCCCACTACTCATTCCTAACTCAGTCCTTAGTGTCTCGAATACCGCTGTCCAGAAATGACCGGTAAATCTGACATCTCGGTCTGACACTATGGATTTAGGCAATCCATGCAGATGAAATATATGTCTAATGAACAAATCCGCCACTTGCGGGGCACTAACAGACTCTCTAGTCGGAATGAAGTGAGCCATCTTGGTTAGACGATCAACCACCACAAGGATAGAATTATATCCTCCTTGTGTTGCAGGTAGCCCTACAATAAAATCCATGGAAATGCTCTCCCACTTACTTAGTGGTATTTCCAAGGGCTGTAAAAGTCCGGGTGGCTTCACCCGCTCGGCCTTACTTACCTGACACGAGAAACACCGTGTCACATATTCATGAATATGCTTTTTCATCCTTGGCCAAAAGAAATCTCGCTTCACGAGATCATATGTCTTCTCGACTCCTGGATGTCACGCACACGGGCTATCATGGCATTGTCGAATGACTCTCTGCCTGAGATCATTCTGACCAGGTACTACAACCTTGCCATTTCTAACTAGCATACCATCCCTTATGGTATATCTTGCATAAGTTTGGCCTTTTCTGGATGCCAGGTCATCCTTTTCACTTTCCCCGGGTTTTAACACATGAGCCTTAGGCCATAAGCTCTGGACAAACTCGTCCACCTTTTGAGTTTCTCTTATCTCGGTCATTAGAGCACTCTCTAATACCGTGAAACTCAGGTTGTGCATAATGCGAGACAACGCATCAGCAACCTTATTGTCTTTTCCTCTTCGGTACCGAATCGTTAGATTAAACTCCTGCATGAGCTCTGCCCACCTAGCTTGGCGGCCCCTCAAGTCAGGCTGTTTACAAAAATGTTTCAGAGTATCATGATCCACATCCACATAAAACTCTGAACCATACAAATAATGCCTCCATGTTTTCAAAGCATGGATAATTGCATACAACTCCAATTCATGAGTTGGCCAATTCCTTTGAGAGGGAGAAAGCTTCTTGCTTTCAAAGGCTACTGGCCTTCCCTCTTGAAGGAGAACTGCTCCTACCGCAATGCCACTTGCATCGGTTTCTAGGAACAACGGTTTCTGGGGATCAACTATTTTTAACACCGGTCCTGTGACCACAGCTTGTTTTATGGTGTTAAAACTTTCTTGTTGATTCTGTCCCCAAATAAAGGGTACTTTATCTGAGGTTAGATCAGTCAATGGCGATTCTATTCCGGAATATCCTTTGATATGCCTTCTATAAAACTGGACAAATCCCAAGAATGATCGCAACGCGGTCAGACTCTGAGGGATTGGCCAAGTTAGTATCGCAGCCACTTTCTTCGGATCCATTTCTACCCCCTGTGGAGTAATTATGAACCCTAAATACTCAAGCCTAACCAAGCCTAACCATACACAGTATAGTTTTCTTCTTATTCACATAGAGACTGGCTTTCCTCAAAGTACTGAACACTATTCTTAAGTGTTCATGATGCTCAGTAACACTTTTACTGAATATCAAGATATCGTCAATAAAATGTACTACGAACTTTCCGATATACGGACGTAGTAAATCGTTCATAAGCATGACGAAGGTCGCTGGAGCATTGGTAAGTCCGAAAGGCATTACCAAAAACTCATAATGACCAAACCTGCTCCTGAAAGCGGTTTTATGCACATCCTCGGCTCTAATTCGGATCTGATGGTAGCCGCACTTAAGATCTATCTTGCTGAAAATCACGGCTCCATGTAACGCATCTAGCAAATCATCAATCCGAGCCATCAGATACCTGTGCTTAACAGTGATATTATTCAATGCTCTGTAATCTATACAGAGGCGAAACGTATCATCCTTTTTCCTCTTTAATATCACTGGCGAAGCAAAAGGTGAGAAACTTGGTTGAATCTGCCCCAACTTGAGGTATTCTTCCAGTTGCCTACGCACCTCCGCTTCTTCAGCAAAACTCATTCTATAGGGAGGTCTATTTACAGGTTCTGCCCCCGGGATCAGTTCAATCTTATGCTGAACTTTCCGCTCTGGAGGTAACCCATAAGGTAGTTCATCCCTAAAACATTCAGAGAACTCCTCTGTTATAAGATTAGCCAGCTTGGCCATCTCACCACTTTGCGTAACATCAGTGCTAGCCGAAGAATCATCCACCGGCTCTACCGACGCTGTGCAAAGGAATAAGAACTCTACTTGAGCTTTTCTGATTTCCATCACGGAAACCAACGGTCCCTGAGGTATATCTTTTTCACCTCGTAAGACATAAAGCACATCATTCATCTTGAATTGATATACGTGCTTTTTCCAGTCAATGGCTGGATTCTTCCTAGAATGCCACGCCATTCCCAAGGCTATATCTGCATGAGCAAGCTTGGTCATTTCAAAATCAAGCTTCTCAGCATAGTCCTGAATCCGAAGCTCCAACTGGGTAACCCTTTGGTCCCATACTTCAGTTGAACTTCCATCGGCCATCCTGACTGTATACGCATAGTCAGATGGACTTGTCTTTAGTTTCAGCCTCTTCACGAGCTTGGAGTTAATCACATTGTGAGTTGACGCCGAGTCAAACAACACAATGACATCATGACTGGCCACTTGCCCTTTCATTTTAATTAACTCCGTATCATTGAAGGCTGTATACCCCGTTGCTGCGGGCTTAGATAGGATGTTATCAGGTGCACTCGTCACTAACTTAGCAAGAGATACACATAACAAACAAGGTACTAACCTCTGAGAAGGTCCTGCCAGTTGCATCTGCATATGTTCCGCACTGGGACTCTCCTGCATTTCTACGTTGCATTCAGATATTATCATATTAGCCGTGCGACGGTCTTTATTCAGTGGACAATCCTTCCACTGATGTCGCTGAAGGCAGCCGAAGCACAATCCTTCTTTTCTAGCTTTCTCTTTTTGTTCAGGGGTCAACGAGAACTTTGACCAAGCCCGGGCTGCCATTGGAGTTATCTTTCTTTTCACCCCAACGGTGGTACTTGTTTTTACTGGTCCCTCAACCGGCTTCACCTGCTTGGTTTGGCCACTTGGCTGCGAGACACTTGTCTTTGAAACCCATTTCCTCGGAAATCCCCCTTTTCTCGGGTGCTCATACTGAGTCCCTGCTTGCACAAATCCACCCGATCTGCCTCTGGCATCCTCATAGTTCAGGGCTACTGCTATAGATTCATCTAGTGTAGTCACATATTTAGCCCGAACTTCCATTTTGATCTTGTCGTTCAGTCCATAGATATAGTCTTTCAACTGAACCGACATATGGAGAGGGTCTGTTATTTTCATGACACATTCCCTGAATTTGTCAGTGTACTCTACCACTGACAAGCTCCTCTGACGAAGATTTCTATAAGCATCCCAAGCTCGGGACTCTTCATCAGGTGGGAGAAAGTGTTTCTTGAATTCAGCTTTGAACCCTTCCCAGGTGGTTGGAGCAACTTGATCCTTCTGTTGCTTTATCCACCATCTGTCCGCTGCCTCAATAAACAGGTGTGTGGCCTCGCGGATTTTCTTTAGATCGGATCTAATCTCACAAATGGCGAAGGCTTCTTCCCACTTGTGCAACCAAACCTCGATCACATCAGAGCTGCGCTCGGTCATCTGACCAACGTACTTCTCCGGTCTATAATTAGCGATATTAGGTACTTTGACCCTTGCGCGCTCTAAGGAATGTATACTGGGCTCTGGCTCTGCTGGAGCTTTGCCCTTATCAATCCTAGACGGTCTAGCCGACAAGGCTTGCACCATCTCCCTAATCTCATTTTGACCAGCATTCACTTGAAGTTGCTGGTTCATAATCTGCTGCAAAGCATCCTCTAATATCGAAATCCTACCAATCAATGTAGGTGCTGCCTGATGTGACATCTGTTGTGTAGACTGTACTCTAGACCCACTAGGATTCACTCTTGAATTCTGTCCTTCTGCCTCCATTTGTTGAAAAGGGGGAAAAAAAAAAAAAATTCTCCTTTTTTTTTAAAAAAAATTTTCTTTCTTCTCTTCTTATGCGAAAACTCCAAAAGTACAGCACTTCAAAATCCCTTCCTGTACAGGAACAAACTACTGCAAACTGAAAACTTGAAATATATATCCTAAAGGGAAAGAGATGCCCCCTGGATATCCTCGAAACTCGCAAAAAGACTCTGCCCTGTTGTATATACGGTTTGCAATCTTGACAGACCGAATCCCTTCAGAATTCCCGGTCCAAGTGCTGGCGACAGTCCTGTATATTTTTTTTCGATTAAACCAGATCTGCATCGGTTATCTCAGGACAATGTGAAGGACACCGGTTATGTGGGTAGTGAGAAGTCTGCTATCGTGTGTGCGCTGATCAACAAACCCAAGGGATGTTGAAAAAAAACTTCGGGTCTTTCATGGCCGTCATTCCGTTTCAATAATTCATCATCGCCTCCTGCTCCGCTATCCCGCTCTCAGCTAGGATCTCCCGGGACTCACTCCCTGCAACTCAAGGTCGCCGTTACGTTCCTCACCCGTGGCCCCTTTGCTGCTTACTATATTTACTTGTCGTTGGTTTACGCAGGTGGGCGCTTGTGTGATGGCGAAACGGAGCGAGCGTGTTCACGTTGTAGAACGAAAGGCGAAGGATTGTCACAGCCACCCCGTCGAAATTTTGGTTTTGAAGAACGATGAACGAAAACTTTAGTAGAATGGAATTCTCAGACCACCCTGCGAACCAATTTCCACCAACGTTCTTCTTCCCTCGACGCTGGTCTGATTACGCAGCCTTCCCTTCTCTTCTTAACCGAAGCTCTGATACCAAATGTAAAAGTCTTTCTTCCTATCTCGTCGTTTCTCACAAGATAAATCTCTCCTCGTCGTGTTAATTGTCACGGGCGATGGCTTTAGATTATTCCTCCCAGCCAACTCTCAGGAATCGTTGATGCATCATATTTCGTATATATTCTTCGTTATTTTCATTGTCCTTATCCCTGAGACCCACAATTCCCTAGATAGTTCTCCTTGCCAAATGTCAACATTTTGGCCTCTCCACTTGGTGCACCATTTTACCCCTCTCTTGGGGCACATTAAAATCCACTTGCCCCTTGGCATTATTGCACATTTAGGTGCACCTAGGCCTTAGCACTCAGAACTATCTAGTCAATGCCATTCCGCCCTCACCTAGGACCTTGGCAGTTACTTCTCTTGACCATTTAATTACGCACATTAACTATTACAAAAGTTGGTCATCTAAGAGAAAATGCCCACCGATCTATCCGAGGTCATGCTATCTCGGCTAGAGCATAACAAGTAGGTGGACTCTTTTCATTGTTAATGGTAGGATTGACCGTTCCTGGTCATATTGCATTCATTCCAGGCATACCAGAAAAATTTCCCATCATGCTAGGCATAACAACCTGCATCCATGGCTGTGTGCAAATATTACCGTACATCATATTAGGCATTGAGAGATCTCAACAACGGAAGCCGAATGGAAGAGGGTGAAAGAGAGGGAGAGCCAGAAGAGAGAGTCACACACGTTTTGGTGGGTGCAAAACACCCTAATCTTCTATGTCATCCATATATATATGTGTTTGAGTATTGTACATAATCGGGGTTAAGGTACAGTGGCCTTTAACCCCCACAGCCTCCCACTTAAAGGCCAATGTGCCTTTAAGGGAGAACAACCAATGAGCATACTATCCAATGCCCATCAATACACGACAATACTCAAACCGCTGACTAGGTAGACTCTTTGTCAGCATATCTACAGAGTTATCATCTGTATGAACCTTGACAAGCTTTATGTGCTTGTCCTCAAGTACCTTCCTGATAAAATGGTACCTGACCTCAATGTGTTTGGTCTTTGCATGAAAGACCGGATTCCGTGCTAGCTGAATAGCACTCATGAAATCACTATGCAATGTCAGTATACCTGTATGAATCCCCAAATATCTCACTAGCTGATCAAGCCATATAGCCTCCTTGCAACCCTCTATGGCTGCAACATACTCGGCCTCTGTTCTCCTCGGCCAACAAGCTACCCACAACATCATCAAACTTCAGTACTCCACCAGGTGCAGAGTTACTGACAGTTGTACGGAAGGTATCCCATGAGGATGGCAATGAACATAAGAGAAATATTGCCTTAGTCTCCACAACAAATATCATCTTCTGAGCCTGAAGCTGGCGGAAAATAATATTGAATTCATTCAAGTGAGAAGCAATGGAGACCCCTTCCTTCATCTGCAACTCAAACAACCTCTTCATGAGGTAAACTTTATTAGAGGCAGTTTTCTTCTCGTAAGTAGCACATAATTTCTTTCACAAATCTTCCGTAGTCTACTACTGTGAAATAAACTGACTCTGCAAGATGAAGTCTAATAGTAGACTTTGCTAATGCATCCAACTCATTCCAATCATCCTTAGACATATCTACAGGCTTAGCTTCAATCCCTGCCAAGGGTTTAATCTGCTTCTTTTGAATAAGCACATCCTTTATCTGTTCTTTCTACAAAGAAAAGTTTGTTCCATCAAACTTTTTAATGCTAAAAAACTCCTTTTCAGACATGGAAGAGTATGCCATGATGCGAATGAAACAAAATCCCAACTGCTAGTACCTGCAAGAGAGAAATCACACCAAATACTAGGTACATCCAATATGTCTGCCTTAATGAAGGATAGTGTCACCAAAACTCAAGGCTCAAAGCATCAAAAAATGCATTTGACTCATGTGCATATACTATGCATCCATATGAGCAAAACTGGCCCAAAAGAAAATGTCAATCCACAATGACAAAACAATGGCAAATATAATGCCAATAAGAGCCAAATGCCTCAAGCATAAACACCGTCCATGGGCATAAGCATCAATAATGTCTCATTCAAGAGATCATAGCACAACCTGTGCATCCAACCTGTGCATCCACTGCAATATGTCAAAGCTGCCCCTCAGCATAAAATAGCATCTGTGTGCTAAATGTCCATCAATAAAGCATCCCACAAGGCAATCTGGCCCTATCAGCGCATCCAATAAGGATCGCAATGCATCCAAATGGCCTGTAAAGCATCCATTGCAACCCAATGCGAACCACAAATGAGCGCACATGGCTCAATGTGATCTGCATAAGGTATATCCAAGAAATCATGGCCCCACGGCAATGACCGCTAGTAAAAATAGAACCTGGGATGTCTCAAAACATGGGCGTCACTACATAATCAAACTCAATAAGACAATCTACAAATATCTCTCTTCTGTTACAACTCCAAAATCTCATCCAAGGATGGAGTAAGAGCCAGTCAACCCTTGCATTTCTTTGCAAAAATGAACCTTAGGAAACTTAACCTTAGCCAAAATGCCACATAGCAATCAATGAGAAGGTCTTAAAAACTTTGAGAAATTTCCTTCAAAGAGACGACGGAAAAACACAGAGAATCACAACTCCCTCGATTCTTCATGGAATGGCAAGCAGCTTTGAAGACATATGTTTCAGGCAGTCCCGGATCCAACGGAACAGACAGCTCGACAAATGGAGGCCCGGATGTGGAGTTTCCACTCATACAGAAAATGATGGAATGAAGACATTGGAGTAGACACAGCTTCAGAACTTCACGGAATCGGAAGTAGCTTCACAGGTAGAAGTTTTGGACTGCTCTGAATCCACTGGGAGTGTCTGAACTGCAATTGGTGGCATGGATATGGAGATCCAACACATGAAATCCGCGCAGAAAATTGAATTTCCTCACTTTTTGCAGGAGCTGTAACTTTTCACCGAAAACTCGGATGACAGAGATGTAAAAACGAAAAATGAAGTACTCAAAGTATTCTACAACTTTGCTTTAGATCTCAGGGCAAGATTCAGCTTCTAAAGAAAGATATTTTCATCACAATACTCTCAGGTCTAAAATAGATTGTCTTTTGCCCTCCAAAACCACCTACTGGCTTGCAAAAAACCACTCAGAGAACTTTCCAAAGGTTTCTGCAAGGTCTCTGCACATATGGATGCTAGTAAAGACACCCAATGGAGCTTCTCCTTCTTCCCACAGAGCTGTAGCAACAGACTTCGGGCTCCAGGCTTACACCCGAGCTCAGCTAGAACACCCGAGCTTTGATACCAGTTGAGAGATCTCAACAACGGAAGCGGAATGGAAGAGGGTGAGAGAGAGAGAGAGAGCCAGAAGAGAGAGTCACACAAGTTTTGGTGGGTGCAAAACACCCTAATCTTCTATGCCATCCATATATATATGTGTTTGAGTATTGTACATAATCGAGGTTAAGGTACAATGGCCTTTAACCCCCACAGGCATTCCACCAAACATCGGACCCTGATAGCCCTGCATGCTAGGCTGAAATCCAAAAGGAAAAATTTCAGGTATTCCCATGTCTTTGCTCAGGCTGTCCAACCATAGCCTAAAAAACTAAACCTCCCCCAAAATAGCCTAAATGCATGGAAGACTAAGGGAAAGTTTGCTGTCTTGAATTGAAAAATGGAAAATTATGGGCATTCCCACTAGGACCACAGGCAAGAGGCTTCATGCTAGGCTGCTGCCTTTATTTTTTCTTTTTCATGCGCCCTGAACTGTGCATCAGCATTTTCCTATTCAACTTCATTCGCTTCATCTTGGGAACCCTTAGTGGCATGCTCCGATGGAACATATTGTTCCTCATCATCCTGATCTTCTTCTTCGTCCCACCATGGATTGTATTGAAAAGACTCAAAGTCGGCTTCCCGATCACTGCTATGTGCCATGTCTGTAAAATTCTCTTGGCTGTAAATTAATTGCAGCAACTAGTATTTGCTTTTGTGGCCCAAAGAAACCATGGGCTCACCCCCTTGAGAAAGATGGTGATGTCCTGGCAATGGAACCACTGAAACCGGCCTTCGGGACATCCAAAGGGCAGTGAACAGATAACAACCAGCAAATACTTAGCTTTCAGCCACTTAGAAAATATCCACGACACTAAATAATTCCAAAGCAATATTGAGGAGCTAGATTGCCCATTTCTGCACCAGACACCAGATTGGCCTTAAACTTAGCGCCACTAGATTGGCCCTAAACTTAGCGCCCCTTTCAGTATTTCTTTATCTTTTATTCAGAAGGCATCAAAAATACAATAAAAGTACTCCCGTGCATGCGACCAAAAACAGCCAACCAAATAATCCATTCACAGGCACTTCCATCTTGCTATGCAAACCGTTCTAGTCTCAAAAAGGCATCCCAATCCAGTGCAACTTTCCATAGGTACCTTTCGTCTATATATGTTTGATGTGTTCTAACCCTCCAAAGGAGTCTTGGCAGGAGAGAAAATCAGCCAAGACTGTCTTGGTAGCTCCAAAGGAGTCCTGGCAGGGCAGAGGCCAGCAAAACAGCCAACCTTGGCTGTTCCTAGCTCATGGAAAGGTCAGCTGCAAGCAAGGCAAGAAACTATGAAGGTTCTGAGACAACTGTAGGGCTTCTGGAAGGCAGATAGCTGAACAAACGACTCTAGAGACCTTAGAGCAGCAACAAGCAAGTAGGAGAATTGATATAGAGCAGTTCCCAAGCAGTTTGGCAGTCGAAATCAGCAGCAACAGCCCTGGAAGAGGTGGAAAAAGCAAAACGATTTGCTTTTGCCACCCCTCAGGACCCTTGCAGTCCAATCCTAAAAGGCGATTTGAATCTGGTAGCAGCCTTGCACCCAAGAAGGCTGGAACACTGCTTTCATCTAGTTTTGGGAGCTTGGAGCAGCTCAAACAGGTGCGAATTCAGAAAACCCTCAGTCTGGAGACCCTGGAGTGGACTTGGAAGCAGCGAAATCAGATCTAGCAGCTCCGATAGGCCTCTGGCAGATGTGACTCGGTAGATTCTCCCTCCTGGAAGCAAAAATGAATTTCCTGGCAGCTCCAAACAGCCTGATTTTGGTAGGCGCCTAGCTTGGAAGGCTTTTGGGAAGGGAATGATTCAGATGGGGCTCTAGGAAGGTGTGGATAGCATGCATGCAGCAAAAAGGAGATTCCCTAGTGAAGCTAGCTGCTCTGGAGAAGATTGGACGTCAACTGGCTTGGCCCCCACTCCAATTGATCTTGGAATAACTGCCTTTGCTTGCCCTGCACGTCACCTGTGCCATGTGGCCTCCAAGCCCGATTTAGCTAGAGGGATTTTTACCCCTCTTTACCCTTCAGATCCTTGCCTTGGCCCATGGAATTAATTCCACTGAAGTGTCCTTTGAATTGTTTTTATCAATTTGAGGCTAGGACAATCACTATAAATTCCTAAAGCTTAGAAATTCACGTCCCCGTGACAAGCCCAAAAGAAGCTCCGATCCTGGCTAGGAACTCGATGGCACACCTGAGGCAGACCTGGGAATTTGATGAGGAGTGAAGTCCTTTGCATGTCCTCCTCTATAGGGTCGAATCCTAAAGAGAAGAGCTTGAACTTGAAGGAGATCTTACTAGCTTTGAGAATTGTGCTCACAGCTCTAGGAGAGTCAAAGGCCGTTTGAAGGAAACCTCGAATATTAGAAGGGTGTGGGGTGAGGTCCGAAGGTAGCATCTTGTCCCTAGCTTGTGATCCGGAGGGTGGGACCCATGAATATGTGCAACGAGGGTGGTGAATCTCTCAAACTCCACATCCTTTTGAAGCTGCAACAACTAGTCTTTGGAAAAAATGCACGTTGTCGTGGCCGGTGGATGTGGGTGAGGATTGACTAAATGGGTGGCTATTTGTCAACCGAGGGCGGAAGGTTGATTCAAACAATAAATAATGCTGTGTCCATTGCTAAGATAATGGGAAGGGGCTGAGGGAAGGGGAGGGCTGAGAGAGGAGGGGATGATAGAGAGGAGGGAGGGCGCGGAGGAGCTGACAGAGGGGGAGGGGAAATGGGTGAGGAGAGGGGGGTAGGATTAGGCAGTGGGAAGAGGGGGGAGGAGGAGAGGGAAGCAGCACGGGAGAGGGGCTGATGGTGGGAGGCGAGGGAGGCTGTGGGGGGGGGGAGAGGGCAGTCAAGAAGTGGGGGGTAGATAGGCAAGGAAGGGGATTGTGGGCAGCGGGGGGGGAGGAAGCGATGGGGAGCTGTTGCAGCTTCAGTTGCTTGAAAGAGGAGAAATTTTGACTATGGATGCAAAAGTGATAGTCCTAGTTGGGTACTCTCAGCCAGTCAGCGCCACTCCCAAGAATTGATAAGTCTAGGATTGATCTTGTTCCTACCTTTAAATAAAAGCTAGGGAGAGGTCCACTCCTCTCAAGATTGTCTTTTTTGTAGAAATAGTTTATTTACAAGAGAGGTTTAAAGCCCTCTATTATGTTGTGTATTAACTTTTAGGCTCATTCTAGAGAATGGGTTTTGGACCACTTGCTTAGTTTAGTTAAAAATTAATGTTGTTGATGGGACCTTGCACATTTCCTGTGTGCCATTAACATTCAGAAGACCCTTAGATATGTTTCGACTCTGCAAACCTAATAAGCTTAAAGTTTTAAGAAATTCATTTTTATAATGTAATCAGTTAGCGGTTTCATTTTACTTAGGTTTAGGAACTACTAGTTCGGATTTCTAGACAAGGCAATGATTCCTGTACATGGTCAGATAGAATATCCCAGCATACAGGTGTAAAATTGGTATCAAAAGGCTATATGGGCCCATGACGTCCTGATCTACCTTGAAAAACTTGGTAAACAGCCATACAAAGATGGACCTCTACCAAATTTCCCTTGAATGATCAGTATATATTGATGATGTGATTCTTAACTGCTGCATCCACTGTTTGCCCAGGACCTGAATTTGAAAGATCAATACAAGGTGCATTGCTTTCTGATGGTTTGAATGCATTCTGGGCGGCGCTGGGAACATCAATACCATTGACAACCTATGCTCAAAACAATGGAGTCATTTCCCTGTCTCGTTGTGCATCTCGGCGAGCAGGATATGCTTGCTGTGTGTGGCTGCTCCTATTGGGAGTGTTTGCAAAATTTGCAGCCATCTTTATTACAATTCCAAACTGCATTTTGGGTGCCATTACAGCTTGTCTAGTTGCAAGTGTGGTGGTATCAGGAATACATGTCCTAAACTTAAGAGAAGGTTTAACCCGCAGGAATCGTTTTATTGCAACATTTGCTGTGGGAATTGGTCTTGGAGTAAATTTGGTGCCTGCTTGGGTGAATATTTCTGGACAATCTGGCTATCCCAATGAGGGTAACTTCTGGCCTGTAAATCCACACTGGAGTCCTGGATATCGAGGTAATCTCTCTCTCTCTCTCTCTCTCTCTCTCTCTCTCTCTCTCACACACACACACGCGCGCGCACGCACGCACCCATGATGTGAGCACATGGAAGGGTCTGTATCTAGGAGTTTTTTACATTGAAAAAAGTGTAAATGTTGGCATGAATCTATCGTCTTTAACTCGATTTGTTTTTTGGACAGGGTTGCGAGATTCAATAATATTATTTATCAGTAGTGGCTTCTCATTGGGAGGATTTACAGCATTTTTTCTGAATCTGATATTACCATCTGAAAGTGAAAAAGGGCTGCAACACACACAAGAAAACCTGAAGATAGATTCCAATGTGATTTAATGTTCAAAAGAAACGATCCTGCAATTGAAATGACTTCTGTGTCATCTGATCAAAAGAACAAAACTGGATGCATGGGTTAGCAAAAAAATTGTTTGTGCCTAAACGATCTGTGATAAGAGTATTGAAGAGACCCAACATAACTACGGTGAATAACCAATGCATCCATTGGGCAGTCATTCACAATCTGACCTGTCCTTTAGCTTGAGTAAACCCATGCAAAAACTGAACCCTATATCGTTTCACAGCTCTGTTTCTAAGCATTGATCAAGAGTCGCAATTTCAAGCTTCATAAAATTCAGAATACTCAGTATTATCAAAAGCATGGTGCTGTCACAGATCCATGCATAGCAAGCTCCTGATAAGAAAAGTCTCTCTCTCTCTCTCTCTTAGATTGCATGCAGCTACTGTGGACGTTGACACAACCATCCCTAGATCCCTGTTGGTTCTCCAATAGACATCATCTCGTTTCATTCTCCCCCCTCCCTAGCCCCTTCTCTCTCCGTCTATAGTTCTGCCTCCCATAGACGCTAACAAATTCATTATCATATCATTACATGTTGACCCTATCAGGGAGACTTGAAATAAAGATGTCCACACACATGAACTTCTCATCCTTTTCGACCAACCACCACAGGTATAGGAGCTCACATCAAGGAGGTATTGCACACACGCTCGCAAGCATGCTCGGCAACACAAACACATGAACTATTGTTGTTGACATCTAATTTTAGAGCTGCTACATGTAACGTTTTCGTGGACTCACCTTTGAGTGGACATTAGTAATATCATATCATATTCTCTCTCTCTTTCTCTCTCTCTCTCTCTCTCTCACACGAGACCTCCATCCCTGTCCTGGCAGCCGCCCTTGGTAGTGTGCTCTCCGTGAGCCTTGGCGCCGTCGAGGCTGCGTCGCCATCGCCACATGCCTTCCCTAGTGAGCTGCGCCATCATCACAGCCCCATTGTGGGTTCTTGCGTCACTGAGCAGCAGCTTTGCTGTGCCATAGGCCGCCCCTCTGTGCGACCCTCCTACTCAGCAACGCTGACTAGAGCTCCCTGCGTTCACCTCTAGGATGCTATTGCTGCGTCGTGCACTGTGCACCAGGCTGCACGACAGCTTTGGGCAGCCCGCAACAGCCTATAATTTGGCGTAGGCCAAGCCACATCAAATCCTAGAGGTGGACGTGGGGAGCTCCAGTTGGCGCTGCTGAGCAAGAGAGTCAAGCAAAGGGGTGGATTATGGCACAGCAAAGCTGTCATTCGGTGACAAAGAACCCATGGGGGGCTGTGACGATGTCGCAAGCCACTGGGGGCCTGTGACGATGGCGATGCAGCAACGATGGCGTAGCGAGGGGCCTCTATGGCGCCAAGGCTCACGGAGAGCACGTAGCCAAGGGCGACTGGCAAGGACGGGGATGGAGGGGGTTGGCAGGGCGGGGATGGGGGCAGAGAGAGAGAGAGAGAGAGATTAGGTCACATCAATGTAAATACAATGGGAGTGAGACCCGACCACTGGATGGGGTACTTTTGGAGGGGAAGCCACTTGGTTGTGTGGCACACGTATGCATGTTCCCTCTATGATGCCCAGATGCAAACACCACCGGATATGTCGTCTATGCCTAGGCCCACTACTTGCCACTTGTTTACCACATAGAATGTATGAGTAGCACTTCGCAGATTACACAATTGGAGAGCACATGATGGCCTACGGACTGAGTACTTTGCACATTAGCACAAATGTTCAATCGGGCAATGTTCAATCGGGCTTCAATCGGGCTGTATACCACGGTTTCTCACATGCTTGGAGCACTACCAATATTGTACTGATACACAAAGCCAGATCACCAACACTCTTTGGGCTTTACATTGATGAGGTCACTTCCTTCATAGACCGCCTGGGAGTGAAGGATCACTATTGGCCATCTCATGATACAGATATTGCTATACGCCAATGACATAGTCCTTATCTCATTCTCAGCAGAGGGGCTACATAGACACTTGGAGGCCCTAGAGGTGTTCTGCAGACAGAGAGACGTGACCATCAACCTTGGGAAGACCATCAACCTTGGGCTGCAGAGAACTTGGAGGCCCTAGAGCTGTTCTGCAGATAGACCTGACCATCAATCTTGGGAAGACCAAGGTTATGGTCTTTAATACCTCATATGCAGTGCTCCGTTGACTCAGCTTCACTTATCGAGACGAGCCAGTGGAGATAGTGTAGTCCTACACCTATTTAGGAGCAGTCTTCATAGGACCCATTTTCACTATGACACATGTAGCCCATGCACGACCCATACGAGGGCAAGGTGCTCTAGTCCGATTGGAGAGGCAGTGCTCCCAGGCACACTTTCAAGATCCACCGACGAAGTGCCGGCTCTTCGATACACTAGTGCGGTTGATTGCCATGTATGCAACACCCTTCTGGGGATGTGACCTACCAATAGCAGAGTGGAGGATATTTGAGCAGCTACAAGTGACTATGGGATCTAGGATGATTCGGAGCAAGCCCTCAGTCCCACATGAGATGGTACAGGCAAAGTTTGCCATGACACCACTACAGATTGATGCCATCTTTGAGACGGTGACATTCACTCAGAGTCTGAGAATCACTCCAATCAAGACTACTAAGGCTGGCGCTGGAGTCATCCAAAAGACTAGCTGAGATCGCGGCAGACACATGGTGTGCACGTATATCCACATGGTTAGCCAGACACGAGATTTGGATGGAGAGGCTCCCTCCCTTTTAGTACAGTATGGATGCACCCCCTGAGTCGATTTCACGAGATGAGATTAATCGTATCATACAGATAGACATCTTGGGCTTATGGGGGGAGCTCAGGAGCTTCCCACCAAGAGGCAGTTCTACTGCAACCATTTCTTGAGAGTCTCGGAGGAGGGATTCATCATCATACCCCAGTATCTCGAGGACAGGGGAGTCTCACACACACTGAGGATCGCCATTGGGCAAATGCAGGTTTCATCCGATCAGCTAAGGATTGAGACAAGGAGAGTAGAATGTATACCTAGAGAGTACCGAATCTACATGTTAGGCATGCTAGGATTGATTGAGGCAGAGGAGCACTTTCTCTATGCTTGCCTAGCCTACTACGAGATCCGAGGATGATACCACTGTCTTTATCAGGATTGGGAGTGGGTTCGGCCCACTGTTGCGACTGATCCACTTCCATGGCCAGGCCTACATTAGGCTCTATCTACTTGAGATTGTTCTCCTTATGACCCTCGTAGACAAGATGTTGCTTGATCGATCTGGGATCCCTCTCTACCTACCCGTGCGTCTATTAGAGAACACACCCTTAGCACACTTAATGCCTGGGCCTTAGCTATGCCCGTGAAAAGTAGCTTTATAGGGTAACACGTAGAAGCGATCAGTGAGCTGACGGGAGGGGGAGGGACCGAATGGGAATACTCGTGTGGATGTCCAAAAAGGTCCGTTATCGAGCTAAAACTAGGCCACCATAGGGAGACCTTGCTATGACAGATCAGGGAGTAGTAGGAGGGGACCAGACCACAAGATACAAATGCTGACCCAGACACAGCGGCATGTCACATATTTCTATGCATTTGAGTCAGCTCCAAGATAGTGGGGTGGAGGAGGAGCTAGCTGATATGCGGGCGGTATGGATTGCTGAGAGAGGATTGTAGAGGCTACCCGTGACACGAAGGGTGACCAGAGTACACTCGATTGAGGTCCGACCTATCACCGCTTTCTTCAGAGAAGGCTTTCCAAGGCGAGAGGTCACTTTGAACATAGCTCAGCGAGTTCAGAGACCGAGGAGACCATGCCCTCCTCCGCCACCACGATGTGAGACGATTAGACAGACGCAGATCTGAGAAATCTTCACTGCTCATAGACGAGCCACCATAGTGCCGAGTTTCGGATTATGAGATCCTCTCCCACTACCAGCTCTCTTTCTACTTCAGATAGCACACGATATGACATGACATGATATGATATGATACGACATGTTTTGGCATTTGATTTTGCTTGAGCTATTGAGCTCTTTATTTCAGCATAGTACTCAGCAAGGGCCTTCACATGCCCTTTGCTCCAACCCTTTGTGGCTTGTATGAGTTTTTTTCCTTTTGGTGTTTTCGGCACTTTGTCCCATAGGTTCGTGAGGCCTACCGTAGATGTTAATCTCTCTCCCTCTCTCTCTCTCTCTCTCTCTCTCTCTCTCTCTCTCTCTCTCTAGGTTGTATTTGTCACACCCACGGATGTTAACATGGTCCTTGTCATCATAACATCATTATAATCCGCCCCCCTTCTCTCTCTCTCTCTCTCTCTCTCTCTCACACACACACACACACACACACGCGTGCGCGTGCACTTTTTTTGTTGTTGAAGATTTTGAAACTTTATGTTATAGAGTAACTATCCTAAAACGAGATGTGCCAAAGTACATTAGTAGAATATCTTACTGTATGACAAGTATACATCAGGGTTTGAGTTTGTAGTCAATCAAAGAGACATTGCTACAAGGAGAAAGTAGAGAAAGTAGGATGAATGTTAAGAACCTGGGTTTGCAGACAATCCTTTGATTGTCTGTGAACCCAGGTTCTTAACATTCATCCTACTTTCTCCTTGTAGAAGTCTCTCTGTGATTGTATGCAAACTCAGGCTCTGATGTATACGTGTCATACAATGAGATCTTCTGTTGATGTACTTTGGGATGCACGTGTCATACAGTGAGATCTTCTGCTGATGTACATGCCCCAAAGTACATCAGCAGAAGATCTCACTGAGCAGTCTCTCTTTGATTGTCTGCAAACCCAGGTTCTTAACATTCATCCTACTTTCTCCTTTTAGAAGTCTCTCTTTGATTGACTGCAAACTCAAGCTCTGATGTATACGTGTCATACAGTGAGATCTTCTGGTGAGCAATCTCTCTTTGATTGTCTGCAAACCCAAGTTCTTAACATTCATCCTACTTTCTCCTTTTAGAAGTCTCTCTTTGATTGATTGCAAACTCAGGCTCTGATGTATACGTGTCATACAATGAGATCTTCTGCTGATGTACTTTGGCACATCTCGTTTAGAGAGAAGGGAGGGCGAATTATCCCATAATGGATGCGTCAATTTTACGAGCAAAAACCTATGAGCAGGTTTATTCAAGCGTGTTTTTCAAGAGATTTAAAAAATTACATTTCTTTAGGAAATGGTTTTTACACGTTTATCTTCACTAGAACTAGATCCCTTTATCATAAAAATATACATACTAGTTATTCGTTCATTTTTAATTAACATCAATTTTCTTATTCATAGACATCCCTTTGTACCCTTGTTATTACCTTAAAAAAGTGTTTAAAAATAATTCCTTTAAGAAACATCCCTCATAATCACTCTCAATGTAATAATATTATACATAGCTAATTACCTATTAAACACATTTATATCATATTTCTAGTATTTTTATAGCATAAATAACAAGATATATATGGACATGTTTCTAAAGAAGTTTAAATTACTATAAATAAGTATTAACTTGGGCTTATATATCACTCTCATAAAATACACGTAATAATTAATACTATATGCAAGATTTTTCAAAATGTAACCCAATATATGTGCAAAAATGGGGTTTTTCGATCAATTTGAGTGGTTGAATGACTATATTTGGACATTGGATGTGAAAGTTATGTCACTTCTAAAAGTGTTGTCCAAGGTAGTTTCGCCAGCGAAACTACCTTGGAAGACCTACTTCAAAGGGGTTTCGCTGGCGAAACTACCTTGATGCTTGCTTCAATGAGTTTTCTTTGGAGAAACCCTTTCATGAAGATAGGTTGAGAGAGTTTTTCAATGTCATCCCCTTTTAAGTAAAAGTTGTAAGAAAGATCATAAGGGAATTTTCATAGAGAAGTCTACTCTACATCTTCAAAAGCGTTCCATTATGTTCTCACCATTCCCAAAGATTCACGTAGAGTTTGTATATAAAATAGGCATTGCTATAATACTTTGCATATTTCTATGTGAAACTATGTTTTCTTCCGATTCATTTTTGCCATATTTTTGCATAG
Organism: Dipteris shenzhenensis; assembly: GCF_047967505.1. Taxonomy (NCBI): domain Eukaryota; kingdom Viridiplantae; phylum Streptophyta; class Polypodiopsida; order Gleicheniales; family Dipteridaceae; genus Dipteris; species Dipteris shenzhenensis. Next base: position 2,646,046 of record NC_141609.1, read on the forward strand.
TTGAAGTTTTTTTTTTCTTTTGCTCGGACACTCGGAAGATTTTGCTCGCAAAATGCTCGTCCCCATAATGATGTTATGATGACAAGGATCATGTTAACATGTCGTAAAAAAAAAAAAGTGTGCACGGTGTGTGTGTGTGTGTGTGTGTGTGTGTGTGTGTGAGAGAGAGAGAGAGAGAGAGAGAGAGAGAGAGAGAGAGAGAGAAGGGCGGGGTGGATTATAATGATGTTATGATGACAAGGATCATGTTAATATCCATGGACCTGACAAATACAACCTAGAGAGAGAGAGAGGGGGGGAGAGAAAGAGAGTAAGGGGGGAGAGAGAGAGAGAGAGAGAGAGATATTAACGTAAGCGGAAGGCCTCGCGGGCCTATGGGACAAAGTGCGAAAAACACCAAAAGAAAAAAATCTCATACAAGCCACAAAGGGCTAAAGCAAAGGGCTGAGTACTATGCTGAAATAAAGAGCTCAATAGCAGTACATATACTTAGAGAGTAGTGGATCTGCATGTTATGCACACTAGGAGAGATTGAGACAGAGGATCACTTTCTTTGCGCCTGCCCAGCCTACTACGAGATCTGGGGGTGATACCATTATCTTTATCAAGATGGAAGTGGGTTCGGCCCATTATAGTGACTGATCCACTTCCATGACCAGGTTTGCATTGGGCTCTATCTACTTGAGATTGCTCTCCTTATGACCCTCGTAGACAAGCTATTGCTTGATCGATCCGAGATCCCTCTTAGCCTAGAGAATGATGGGTTGATCTTTCTTACCTAGAGAACACACACTTAGCATGCTTAATGCCTAGACCTTAGCTATGCCCATGGAAAGTAGCCGAATAGGGCAACACGTAGAAGCGGTCAATGAGCTAATGAGAGGGGGAGGGACCACATGGGAATACTTGTGTGGATGTCCGTTATCGAGATGAAACTTGGGCCACCATAGGGAGACCTTCTGCGATAGATCAAGGAGCAATAAGAGGGGACCAGATCACAAGATACTGAGTTTGACCAAGCACAGTGGCATGTCACAGATTTCTATGCTTCTGAGTCAGCTCCAAGCCACTCGAATCCTCTTCATTATGCTCATTGATTATCTTTGATCCCATGAGCCAACATAATATGCAATCTCCACCTTTGACTTTACCATGAGATTTTTTGTCATAATTTTGGGAGATGGTGCTAAAATGGCATCTATATTGCACCTATATTTTATCAAGCAACTTCTTGTTTTTCAATTTTATACCTTTCTTCTGTTGCAGCCATTCATCCAATTTGTTGGTAGGTGATTCACCTTCTACCTTTGCACCACCAAGCATGCAAACATCGCTTGAATTTTTTGCATATTGGAGCTTCTCTGCTCTTCAATTCATTAATCTCTTATTGATGCATTGCTTTCTTTGAGCCATACTAGCTCAATCTATAGCTATGGCAATACCATCTTTGCACTATCGTGACTAGGCAATCATAAGCAACTTGATCGCAACCATGACCTCATGGAGCTAGATTTTAACGTTGTTCTAACTACACCCAAGCAATGACAATCCCAATTGTAACTATGTTTTGTTACCAATTAATTAGAAATGCAAAGCTCTGCTATGAGCTAATATGGAAACACGAACATTGCCATTTGAGCTCTAGAAAGGTAACATTAAAATGCAAAGGGAGAAGGGGGCGATAAGGGAGAAGGGGGTGTGAGAGGGGTGAGGGGGAAGGGTTGCTGAGAGGGAAGGGAGGAGGGTGAGAGGGAGGGGGAAGGGTGGAGAGGGGGTGTAGAGAGAGAGGAGGGAGAGAGGCAAGGCAGAGGGAAAGAAGGGGCCAAGAAGGGAGAAGGGGGAGGGAGAGGGGCGAGCAGCAGGGTGCCGCACAGGGAAGGGGAAAGAGAGGGAGGAGGGGGAGTGACTTAGAGAAGGGAAAAGGGAGGCCGTTATAACATAATAATTTTCATTTCTTAAGGGTGGGGCTTACTAAATAAGTTCCCTCATGAGATAGGGGAAAAATGCTAATTCGAATTTGAAATTTCATTCGATGGGTCAACATTCTTGTAAAATCTAGAATTTTCAATTTAGGACTCTGATGAGCATGATACCAAAGGCTTACTAACTTAGGTTTAATGAGTTCATTCACGAGAGGGAGGACTAATAATAATTCAAAGTTTGAATTTTCATTCGATGGATCAACCAAAATCTATAATTTTCAATTTAGAACTCTGATTAGCACGATACCAAAGGCAACATTTTTGTATTTTTGCATATAAAAAACTCTGCGTGCCAAAAAGCCAATTTGGATTGCATTTTGTGAATTCACATTGATTAAGTGGACCTTCATTTAGGTAAGTGCAATACTTGATTGAAGAGACTCACTACACGAACTCACATTAATTAAGTAGAGATAAAATCACATTATTTTGGATTAATAAAATAGATCCAATAATCTATTGGTTTCATGAAGCCATAATACCCATACAAAATTACATTGGCAAGAGCCCCATAATCATAGCAAAACCTAAGCTATGTGTATCCTCTTATTCAGCCTATAATGAAGGGGATGTACTCACACATACAACACCAATCATCACAGCCAGTATCATTGTTGGACATCGATATGACCTTTAGTTCCTTCCCAAGTGACAAACTAGATCCAAAAATTGCTTCAAAGATGGCTCAAGACTTGACCTTGGCGAATTTGCAAAGCATTCGACATCACTAGAATATCGATAGGGCCATTCCTCTTGGTGACCAATTGTGAATGTCTTGAGCTAATGTCAAAGTATCTAGGTGTGACAGGCATTGACTCTCTAATGTGATGATCAACATTTGGTTGTGTATGCATCATGTCAGAGGAGAAAAAAATGTTGCCAATATTGGTGGTAGTAGTGACCAGAGATGGTAAAACCATGGACCTTATTTTGGGGCATCTAGACCTACAAAAGTATTCCAGACTATTAGTACTACTACTCTCATCTCTCAAAATAAGAGAACTTCTAATAAAAAACTTGAAAACATTTTGCAACGTTGCTCCGTATTTTGGATGTAGAGCTAACATTATGGATTGCAGAGAGAATCACCATTGCCACATAACTCTGAAGCTCATAACACTGCTTGGACTGCAAAGAATAGATCAATAGATACGAAAAAGTAATAGACATTCAAAAATGTAAAATACTTACAACCAGAGCAAAATCTCTCCCTACAACTCAAATCCCCAAAACATCTCATTCTGGCTCTCATACATTTCCAAGCATGGGATTGAAGAGGTACACTCGATAGGTGGTGACCCTTCGTATTTGTAAGCACTAACTATGCATAAATACTCCTAAAATACTATTCAAATATCATTTATCTTGTTGAGATATCGAGCTCCACTAGTGATATGCCAGGGTGACCATTGTACATTTATGTCACCAACTTGTTAGCTGCAGATGCAGTTGGTACACCACCCATGAATAATAGCTAGATGACAGCTATCTTTATGTACTCTAGTTAGTGCCTCAGTTAGTATGCCACATAGGTTAGCTGAGTTTGGTTTGAGACCCATATATAGGGTTCATCTATTTCTTTTATACTAAGAGAGAGTTCTTTTGGCTTTCACAACTAAGAAGAGGAAAACTGTTTTCAACCTCCACCTTTGTGTGTATTCCCCCATTTGTGTACGTGAGAAAGTTGCAAGTGAGACTCCTTACTTCTCTCCCACTCTCTTCACATGGTATCAGAGCTTGGTTCGTGGTAAGGAGCTCAAGAAAGCAAACCAAGTTTGTGGTGTCTTGGTAAGAGGATCAGTGTTGCTTTCCTTTTTTGAGTTTGGGAGCATATCTCTATAGGTAGCACAGTCGAAAAGTGCAAGAGTGCACTGTCTTAGATTGGGACGCCCTTCGCGGTGTGGCGAGAGAGTAGTATATGCTGCGGAACAGGGCAAAGCCCTAGATGACATTATTTTTTTGATTCGAGGCCATTTCGGGCCCCGTTTTTGTGGCAAAAGTTTTTCGTAGGCACTCAAAAAGGTGCCCTATTTTTGCTGTGCAACCACTGTTCTACAGGTCGGTGAAAAGTTGCCAGAGAAATTGCATCGTATGCCTATACGCAGAGATATTGGAAGTGACAAAATCATTCTTATTGCCTGTTGATGCAAAATTGTCACTAGGAAGTGACTTTGTGGTCAAATACCACTTTCGTCAGTTTTGCAGATTTGCCCTTGTGAGGCAGAAGTTGTGTTTTTTGTAGTGACAGAATATTTTTGCAGTGTTCTATAATGGTGTCTGATGCTCTTTCACAGATAGTCACAGAAAAGCTTGACAAGAACAACTTCCAACATACCACACATCATTGCTTTCTTCTGCACTTGTCATAGAATTGGTCATGTGCTGCACCATAAACAAATGCTCATTTTTGTCATCACCCTGTCTACTAGAGGATGCATAATTGCCTTGCTACAATTTTGCATTCATGATGTCATTCTATTTTTTGTAGCTGTCTTTAGCCATATGACCCATTTTACCATAGTAGTAGCATTCAACATTGCTGTTTGCATTTTGGTCTCTCTACCATCCACCACGACCTCTTTGGCTCCCCTGCCTCTAAGGTTACCACGTCTTCCTCCATAGGACTGGTTTTCTCAAATTTGTTGCATATTTTGATTTCTGCCACGGCCTCCAGATCGGCTTGCTCTGCCTCTGCCTCTACCTCTTCCAACATTTGAGTAGAAGACAACTTCTTTTGAAGTTCCTCCTGAAGAAGATGCACCATCATTTCTCTACTCTTTAGAAATTAGAAGAGCAATCAACTCCCCAAAATCAGGAAAATTCTCACAGACGACAATGGATGTCTGGAACTGTGCATAATCCTTTCCTAGACCATTCAAGGTCACAGAAACTAAATCATCATCTTCCACTGGCGACCCAATGGAAGCAAGTGCATCTGTAATCTTCTTCACCTTCATGTGGTAGTCATTGATGCTCATATTTTCTCTCTGCACATTATGCAACTCCTGCTTGAGCTGCATTTTCTTGGCTTGCGTATTTATGCTATACATTTTTGTCAAAGTATCCCATGCCTCCTTCGGCATGCTTGCATCTTGAATATGCACAATCATAGAATCTGAAATACTAATAGACAGCCAGTACATAACTTTGATGGCCCTCTCATGCCAACCTTTAAATGCCTACAACTCCTGTTGATTGGGAACATTAGGAATAACTAGTTCTTGTTCAGCTCTAGTAATGAACTCCTAATAGCCTTTTCCCTTAAGGAAATTCATCATTCTAAGCGTCAAACCACATGACAGGTCATGCGGAATGGATGCTGGATGCAAGGAAAATGGAAAGACCTAGATTTGTGGAGACTGGTGATGATACTGCACATCCTATTGTGCAAATTGGTAAAGTTCCTTTGTTTATGCCAGATGGGAAAAACAAATACATGTCTGATGTATTTCATGTCCCGAATATCATCAAGAACCTGGTTTCTATTGGTCAAATGGTTGAGCAGGGCTTGCAGGTCAGATTTAATCCTCATGGATTCTTTGTTAAGGATATGAAAAATAAAGGTCGCTTGATAGCAAAAGGGAAGAAGAAGGGCAGGATGTTTACGTTAGATGTGGACATGCCTGAATTGAGTGCAGCAATGTTTGCACATGGGACCGGTGTAGTTACATATATTGATATCTAGCATAAACGCATTGGTCATGTTAATGTACAGTGACTTAAATTAATGCAGGTTCGAAATATTATTGCAGGATTGCCTAAGTTTAAGGTTGCAGAAATGCATAAGGTATGTGAAGCGTGTCAATTTGGAAAATAGGCAAGGAAACCATTTCCTAGACATGTTCAAGAGAGTAAGAGGTCATTGGAATTAATCCACTCTGATGTGTGGACTACTAAAGTTGCATCTATTGGAGGCTATCATTATTTTGTCACTTTTATTGATGACTACAACATAAAAGTTTGGGTGTATTTTATGAAAAAGAGAAGTGAAGTGTTTGGGCATTTCAAAGCTTTTAAAGCTATGGTTGAGAAAGAAACAGGCCTGCAAATAAAATGCCTAAGGTCAGATGGAGAGGGAGAGTACCTCTCAAATGAGTTTGCAAGGTTCCTGTAGGAGCATGGCATAAAGCACATTATTTTGTCACTTTTATTGATGACTACAGCAGAAAAGTTTGGGTGTATTTTATGAAAAAGAGAAGTGAAGGGTTTGGGCATTTCAAAGCTTTTAAGGCTATGGTTGAGAAAGAAACAGGCCTGCAAATAAAATGCCTAAGGTCAGATGGAGGGGGAGAGTATTTCTCAAATAAGTTTGCAAGGTTCCTGCAAGAGCATGGCATAAAGCAGCAATATTCATGCAGTCATACCCCACAGCAAAATGGACTTGCAGAAAGGAAAAAACAAACATATTGGAGAGGTATCTCGTGCCATGCTCAACAAAAAAGACCTGCCAGATTATTATTGGGCTGAAGCAGTTGCTACAGCAGTCTACATAATGAATAGGGCTCCCACTGTAGATCCAAGTTGGATCCAAAAGCTGAGAAGTGCATCTTTATTGGTTATTCTCTGTAGCAAAAAGGGTATAGATGATAGAACCCTTCTACTTGTAAGTTTACCATGAGCAAAGATGTTATTTTTGATGAGATGAGTATCTAGTATAAACCAGTAGATTTACGATGTAGATGCACAAAATGGTAATGTTGCACAGAATTCACAGCAGCAATCACAAAATATTAGTGGACCTATAGTGTCCTCTAGCAGTGGTTCACATACTTCGCCGTGGACAGGTAGATTGAGATCAGGAGAATCTCCTCAAAGCAATGCAAATAATGGTATGCAAGTATCACGAAAAGGAAAAGAGAAAGTAGATCAGCCCATGGTTGATGTGAATGCAGGTCACTCTTATGTGGATGGTGAATCCAGTGGCTCAAAACAAAGCCTTGATGATGAGTTGGGTATTCCTTCTGTTGTTACACCTGGAGTAAGGAAGATAAGGGATGTTTTAAGAGCACCTGGTAGTGAGCCTATTTTGCATAGGTCTACCAGAGTTAAGTATCCTATGGATAGGCTAAAATATGATGGATTTACAGCCATTCACTATGCCTATATGGTCAAAGTGATACATGAACCAGAACCCACTTCTTTTGAGCAAGCCATGGGAAAAGAAAAATGGGAGAAAGCCATGGATGAAGAAATGGATGCCTTGGAAGCAAATGCTACATGGGAATTGGTGCCTTTGCCTAAAGACAAGAATGCAATTGGCTGCAAGTGGGTCTATGAGGTAAAGCACAATGCAGATGGTTCTGTGAGCAAATACAAGGCAAGATTAGTTGTTAAGGGGTATGCACAGATATATGGCATTGATTATGAAGAAACATTCAGTCTGGTTGCAAGGATGGCAATCGTAAGAGCAATCATTGCTATAGCTGCATCAAAGGGATGGTCTTTACATCAAATGGATGTAAAGAATGCCTTCTTGCATGGTGATTTGCAAGAAGAGGTCTATATGGAGCAGCCACTAGGTTATGTGCATGATGTTCATCCTGAGTTTGTTTGCAGGTTGAAGGTATGGCTTGAAGCAAGCACCCAGAGCATGGTCTGACAAGCAAAACCCATTTGTCAGAAACTGAATCATGAAATAGATCTATATCTAATATCCTGAATCCAATCTACTCAAGTAATCTACCACTAAATGCTAGCTTCCAGTGTATCTACTACTATATAATCGAACTCTTGCAACAAGAGGAGGATTCATCAAGCCAACCTCTCCATCGGTTGTACCTTATTTACCAAGTACAATAAAGCTTGATGATCTGCATAGAATACAATCTTGTTTCCCAATAAGTAATGCCAAAATTTTCCTAAGGAGTAGATCATTCCTAGGCCTTCTCTTTTTGCGATTGAATAATTTCTTTCTACACTGGTGAGCATCCGACTTGCATAATATACTGGTTGATACCAACCTTTCCCTCGTTTCTACATCAACACTGCACTGATTACGATCTCTGACACATCCATAAACACATGGAAGTCTAAACTCCAATCCAATGACTGTAATATTGGGGCACCTACTAGGATCTTCTTTAGCAACCGGAATACTTTTTCATGTTCCTACCATGACTGAATGGAGCATCCTTCTTTATATCAACTTGGTAAGGGGATAGCAAACACATGACAAATAAAACATAGAAACTAGGTGTGCCATTTCAGTTAGCCCACAACCTTGGACTTCTAGATGGCTTCCACCTTTCGGGGATCAATTGTCATTCCCTCTTCCAAAATGATGTTACCTAGTAACACTCCTCTCTTCACTATAAAAGCACACTTTGCTAGCTCAACTTGGCAATTTGGCATTTCTCAAAGCACAAGTGCACTTGGTCTAGATGCTTAGCTTTCTTTAAAAAACAGTGAAGGCATCCAAAAACACCTACATGAAGGTGGTTAGGTATGGTTCAAAGATCTTTAGTATCCATGACTAGAATGTTGGTGGTGCATTCTTTAGCACAAATGTCATGATGTTGCTGGCATAAACTCCCTGTTCCATAGTAATCGCCATTTTATCCTTGTCTTCTTCAACCATCTGAATCTGATTGTCCCCGTTGAAGCCATCCAAAAAATTATACATTTCATGGCCCGCAACTGCATCTAGCAAGTACCATAGTTAGGAAAAGGAAATGGATCCATGATTATCGTTGCATTCAGCTTCCTGTAATCCACACAGATCTGGAGTTTCCCGTTCTTCTTTGGAGCAATTACGATTGGAGATAGCCAAGTCACCTTATCCTTCATATATATAAATCCTACCCTTAACAACTTATCGATTTCCTTTTCACCTGCTTTGCATAATTTGGATTCATCCAAAAACACTGCTAGATTATGGGCTTGGCATCCTTCTTCAAGTTGATGTGATGAACACAGAGGTCCAGATCTACTCCCTCCATGTCCATGTACTACCATGCAAAAACATATTTTATTCTCGCAATAGCTGGACTAATTCTTGTTGGAATACTCCTGTAGCAAACATGTTCACCTTGACTGGTTTTGGATCATCCTTTCCCAGATTAAACTCCTCTGAATCATCCTTTTTTACTTGGGACATTCTCTGCATTTGATCTTCATATGCCAATTTAGCCTTCAAGATTAGATCCTCTCCATATTTCTAGTAAAGTGCTACATCTAGCTCAAGATCTAGTATGGCAAGTTGGGCATCCTCTGGTTCAAATACCTTGTCAAGCATCGGGTCTTTTGTTGTTACTATATGCACTTCTATAATGTGATGTTTCCCTCGGATCCTCTACTAGAACACTTCTTCCACGTTTATCTCGAATAGTGGGACCATTGACAGATTCACATCTAGGAACTTTTGCTCCTCGTCATCATCCAATTCTATTCCCATATTCAGCCATTGGGCCATGGCAGGTTGTTGTTTCTTCTACAAGGTTGTACTTAAGATCATTTGCATTTTCAGCTACTTCTTACCATTCCGTATGGTGTTCATGGAGAACCTCAATCCTGCTTCACTTTGGCTACTTTAAATTAAGGCCTACCCAACAACATGGTAGCGCATGTCTTCAGCTACTTCTTACCATTCCGTATGGTGTTCATGGAGAACCTCAATCCTGCTTCACTTTGGCTACTTTAAATTAAGGCCTACCCAACAACATGGTAGCGCATGTCTTCTTCCTCCATCTATAGGATTATAGAATTTATGCGGAGCACCATGCCTTGTGTGGGTATCAATTGATTCTGGATTATACCCATTGGTTGAATTCTCCTTGATCCACCATGCGAACCTGAAATGGGACAAGCTCTGACCAGGAAAGTCCCAATTGCCATAACATGTATTGTGGCAGTATTTTACTCTCAAACCTCCATCGAGAAAAACTCCTATCAATTTTTACCCTATTAGGACATTGCGGTAGTTTTCTTCGATGACATCATGGTTTATAGTAGCAAGAGTCAAGAGGAACATGAGAAACAATTGGATCTCATTTTCTCCCTCTTACATGAGAACAACCTTTATGCCAACCCAGAGAAGAGTTCATTTTTCAAATCTGAAATTGAATATGTTGGTCACATCATTTTAGCTGAAGGTATTTGAGTAGATCCTAAGAAAATAGAGGTAATAGTGAACTGGCCACAGCCTAAAGACATTCATGAGTTGCAATCTTTTCTAAGTCTGTGTTTTTACCAAAGATTTGTTAAGAATTTTGCACACAAGGCACATCCATTTACTGAACTTCTAAGTAAGACTCGTGCTTTCTCTTGAGAAGAAGAACACACTTTAGCATTCCAGTGACTTAAAGAAGCAATGTCCCAAACACCAGTTTTGACCATGCTAGACTTCATGAGATGTTTCTTTGTCATGGCCAACTAATGCTCGTGGGCTATGTTTTGGGGCTGCTCTTATGCAAGATAACCACCGATTGCATTTGAATGTAAGTTGAAACCAGCGGAGCTACACTATTCCACATATGATAAAGAGTTAGTCGTTGTAGTCCGTTCCCTTAAACTTTGGAAGCACTATCTTATGGGTTATGAATTACTTATTAAGACCGATCACCAAAGCCTTAGACATCTCCTTACTCAACCAAGGATCTTTGATAGACACATAAAATGGGCTACCTTATTGACTATTTAAAATTGATGATCCAATACCAACCAAGCAAATACAATGTAGTTGTCGATGCACTGAGCCGACGACCTAGCTTATATAATATCACAGTCATTGAGGGAGACCCTTTTGAGCCTATGAAGGATAACTATGCCACTAATCAACACTTTTCAAAAATTTGGCATAAAATTAAGCAAGACAATAGTACCCCTATGGCCTCATATTCCATTCATGAGATGAATACATTTTCTATGAAAAGCACTTGTGCATCACTACATCAGTTCATTGTTTAGTACTAGAAGAGGTGCATCAACCACCCTACATGGGGATTAGAGGTACCGTTGCAATGTATCAAATTGTAGTTCAAGATTTTTTTTGGCCCAAGCTTAAAGTTGATGTTGCATCATTTGTTGCACAATGCCTTATTTGCTAGAAAGTCAAGAGCTACAAGGGCAAATATCAAGGCTTGCTTATGCCTTTACCTATTCTTAATGGTTCAAGGGAACAAATCTCTATGGATTTCATTACTGGATTTCCTACAGCTAGCTCATGTTTCGATATGATTTGGACTATCATAGATAGATTTAGCAAACATGCTTATTTTATTCCGTGCAAAAAGACTTTGATAGCAGTTTAAGTTGCTCATTTGTTCATTAAGCATATCTTTGTTCACCATGCCCTTTCGAAAGCAATTGTGTCAAACCAAGATAGTAAAACCTGTAGTAACTTCTAGACAACACTTTTTGATAATCTTGGTACGAAGTTAGACTTCTCCACCGCTTTTCATCTAGAGTCCAACGGTCAAACTGAAGTCACACAAAATAGTATTTATGACATGATACGTGCTTATGTATCTAGCCAGCTAGGCAAATGGGACAAATATTTACACATTTTACAATTTGCCTACAACAATACTAAGCACTCTGCTATAGGTAAATCACCATTTCAAGTTAGCTATGGCAAGACTATTCCTACTTCGTTGACCCATCTTAAGCATCAAAAGTAGAGACTGTTGACCGATCACTGAGGACTTCTCTACAATTTTGACTACTGTTCGTAAGAACATAGAGCACACTCAAGTTGTATAAAATAAACGAGCAAATAAGGGGAGAGAAAGAGCTATATTTGAAAAAGGTGACCTAGTCATGTTATGAATTGAAAAGCGTCAACTTAAGAGTATTGAGACACATCTGTCCCTTTAAAATTTTAGAGCATATCAATGACAATGCCTATCAGTTAGAATTACCACCACATTGCAAAATTCATTATTCTTTTCATGTGCATCTCTTGAAACCTTTTCGTGTGTTAACATCCACAGACTATAGTCGCAGAATGCAGAGTAATAAGTGAGATTAGAGGTGATCAGGCTTCATGATTTACTTCAATGGTTGTAGCCATGGAGGAAGTATAGTGTAGGCTCCATAGGGTTTGAGCCTCACCCAAGCGATTCCAGGCCTCACGGGATTTGAGCCGCAAATAGCTCAAGATCGACCTTGCCACTCCAGGTTTAGAGCCTCAAATGGCTTAAGACTTGGAGGTGTGAGGCTAACACAAGTGCTATTTGGCGCTCTTATATGGTTAATACAAGTGCTATTTTTGACACACAAGAGTGGAACAATAGAGGAGAGGCAAAAAGGATAGTAGAGATGCCTTGGCACCCTACGAGCCCAAGAGCCTTATGAATGTAAAGAAAGGGAGAGTGCAAAAAGGAAAAGGGTTGGCCCTCCCTTCAAAAGGTGACTTGTATAAAAGGCCAAATGGTTGACTTTGGTCTTCATTGTTGTATGCACAAGTTTGGAATACAAGCTCGCTCTTCTCTTCATGAGTGTCTTTGGGTGTTCTCTTGTTTCCCTTGTAGTGCCTTTGTGTTTGCCACTCCATCCCTCTTCAATCTCCTCCTCTCTTCTCCCTTCCTTCTCCCCTCTCTTCTCCCTTCTCCCTCTTCCCTCTTTCTCTCATGGAAACACATTGCAACAATCCGGGAGCCACTTGAGACACATGCAAATGGCTTATTCTTTGCATTGCTCTCACAAGGAGTAGCTTGTAGTGGATGCTGCATCGGCATTCCTTCAAGATCCTCACAACACGTGAGTCACCATTGAGACCATATTTTTGGCATCACCGTCGGGGAGTTTCAGGTATGCTTTTGCATTGCATTTGCTTTCTTTCATAATCTACCCATTTCACATGGCTTCAAGATTAACTTAGTCTTTGTTAGTGGTGTTTTAGGAGAGGAATGAGGAAGGAAGTGTGACTTGGATGGAAAAGAGAAGGAAAACTGACATTTTATGTTGAAAAGCATTTTTGAGTATAGGAAGCTTGTTGTTGAGGTTTGTTAGTGTTTTGTAATGATAGGAAGGTAGTTTCTAAGATTGCTAAGGAGGGTATGGTGTCAAAACTCACAAAAAAAAACAAGAATGATGAATCATGTTGAAAATCGAAATGGTTTTGAGTGTTGACACTCACCTCTTTAAGAAATCTCTCATTTTGCATTCAAATATTGTTTTTTGCATTGAGTAGGTAGACTAGGTAGTTTAGCATCCCCCCATCACAAAAAACCCTTGTCAAGAATCATTAAAAATCAGTCGGCAACATAGCACATTCCTATCCCCATGGGTTGATGCTGTAGTGCTATCCCCACAGCCCTCGCCATAGCACTATCTCGTCAGTCAAACCTATGTTGACCCATGGCCTTATCCCTTATCCCCACAACCTAACTTCTGACCACCATCTAACCCACCACCCTAATTAATGCATGTCAAAATTAGGTATCTTGTTGGTCTCTGACAAATGTTGACTCGTGGCTTGAGCTCATCCCCATGCCCATCGCCATAGTCTTATCCCCATGCCTATTGCCATACCATTATCCCGCCGACCTTATCATCCCTCCACCCATAGTCTTAGCTCATCCCCACAACCGTGGGGATACCACTTGCATCCTATCCCGTTGACACGTGTCACTTCCCATCCCTATGACCATTGCCTTAGCTTCATCCCTACAACCATCACCATAATCCTATCCTCACGCCCATCGGGATACCTCTGGGGTAGTCCAAAAAAAAGAAAAAAGAAGTAAAGTTCAGCCAGGGTGTTCCCTTTTAGAGGTCTTATGCATGCACTTGAGATCTGGAAGCATATTGTCCAAGGAACCTGCACTGGAGGACAATGCTTTGACTTGCACTCAACCCACCTTTTGCCCCATTTGGGGATCGGTCCGAATTGGAGGCTCGACTCCTAGCTCCCACTCCATAATAGGACCACGACGGAGAGCTTGAATGAGGAGATGCAAGACCCTGCAGGTCCGCGAGGGCCTCCGAAGCCCCCTTCACTCTAGTTTGGCTCCCCCAACTCTCCTACTCCCTTTGTAGCATCTAGGTTAAAAGGAACAATCACCAACATGTTTGGACATTTAGGTCGAATAGATTTGACAGACATGGAGAACCCCTTTGCCAACAACAACCAAGTCCTGAACCAAAGACAAGGACTGAAACCACCTTCGTGGACCTGGGGCCCATAGCTTTCGCAAGGCACCCTCAGTGGGAACGCATGGAGGATGAAGACCCATGGTTGAGGGACTTCATGGGACAAGACCCTAGCTAGGAAGATGTGAGAGGCTCTCAAGGGGGGGTGTCTTATGAACTCTTAACCTTCCAAGTGCCTCCAACCTTTGCCGGCTATGTGGCACCCCAAGTTCCACCCTATCACCCAATGCAAGGAACCTCCATGCAAATGCTCCGTGACCCACCCCCTCCAGAGACGTTCCCACCTGCCTCTATTGCTCCAATGAATGCAAGGGCTTGGTGCGTTCGCTCCAATGCTGGTATCAGCAACTCAATGGATTGCACCACCAGGGAAACTCAATGGATTCCACCACGAAGTCGCCCCTACGTCATGTTAGAAATGAACTCAACAGAGGGTACGCATAGCAAAAGACTGATAGTAATGCCCAAAAGCTCACACAGTGTGCATGTGGGATGTGGAATCACAAACTTCTTAACTTATGTGCATGAAATAGATGTGCAGAGTCATCAACAGACAATGAACCAGCCAGATAGTGAAACCAACAAAATAATATATTTTCGTCCAAAACTATGGACACAATACAAAAAAGATAGATCCAGAGTCCCACCAATGGTGTGGTCCTCTGATCTAACCACAAGGTCCTTCTCCTATCTACTGCCTATCTCTAGACTTGAGCCCGCATGCTCCACCTTGAGCGTCTGTAGACTTTCCGTCTAGTGAGTTCTTCTCCACCTTACTGCTTGTGAATCAGCCTAGGTGGGCAGCCCCTGCCAAGCTTTGCCTATAGCACATAGGTCCCCTTGGTCCTCCTGAATGTAGGCCCCAAGATAGCTGTTCCACTGCTCCAACCTGCTTGTGAATGGCTGCTCCAGAAGGTATGATGATCACAACACCTTGCTGCCCTAGAAGACAACCGAGGTCCCAACCCTTCCCGACTAAGTCTACATCCCTTCAAGCACCCTCTCACCTCCTGGATATAGGCCCAAAGGGTGGCTTCCTGCTGCTCCTTTCTGCCTCCTGGATTGCTAGCTGCTGGATATTGAAATGAGGCAAGTGCCTCTGCTTTTATAGGCCCTAAGGCCTGTCATAAAACCAACCAGTCAAGCTACCTATGGCCAACCCAAAGAGGCCGACCAGGCCCTGACCTAGACTGTATATAAATGCCCCTTTGGGGCTCTCTTTTCTAGGGCCTTTGGACCACACTTCCATGCAAGGGCTAAGCCCTTGGCCAGCCCTAGATAGGGCCTGGTTGGGTAGCTTTGCCTAGCCCAACCAGCCCTCCATATAGGCTGCCATGTGTTGCTCCATCCCTCGCCATGTTAGCGCATGTTCCCCCTACTTCTGCTGCACCAACCTATGCACCATCATCAGGGTCTATTGCAGGCCCTTCGCCTACCCACTACCCTCGCTATATGGCTCACCATGCTGATGCCATCTACTGGTGTCTGTTGCAGGTCGCAATCCTACCCACAGTCCAACCATGACTCCACGCGTTGTGTCACCTTAAAGTTGTCCTCTAAGTGCCTCACTGATCCAAGACAATGTGTCCCTGCCATCATCCTGCACATGAGCTACTCTTGATGCAGCCTTTCATCCTTGGGATACCCTACCGACCATGAATGCTCTAGATCTGTCCCAGATCCACACATCCAGGTATTCTCTCTTTGATGTGAGGTGCTGCCCATGTGGCAGCCCCCTCTCTTTCTTTTCTCTTGGGCACATCCTTCCCTAGGTCTCCCTCCCCCATGCTCTCCTCATATGGGGGCTTACAGATTGGGAGGTGACCATTCCAACACCCCCTCTCACCAACACATCCAGGCCCAAAGCCAACACGTTGATGAAGATGCTCCCGTAACTTCCTGGTCATAGTCCTCTGGAACTTTTCGATGTCGAAATCTTTTCCTAGCTTTTCATCCTGCTCCAACAGGTCTGGTTCCGCTTTCGCACACCATCTTGGTACACAGGTCCATCTTTGGTCGCATATCCTAGCACCACCTCCTTCAGTCACGTTCTCGCCTTCAAACTCGAGCAATCTAGTCAGGCCCACAATGGCACCGCCCCCACCAACTTCCCAAATGGTGTTATCAGATGATGCGATGCACATCTTGGTAAATGCGCTAGGAAGGGGGGCCACACCATCCTCACCTACAGTGTTTCCAGTAGGGATAACGCATCCTTCAAGGGGTCAAAACCATAGCCATCTCCAAGTTGATGGACAAATTCCTTGGGGAAGGAGATCCGGTCTCCCACGTGGAGCAACTTGAGAAGATATGTGAAGCCTTTGGATCTCTTGAAGATTTAGAAATGGCTAATGCATTTGGTCTCTATCTGGATAGCAAGGTAGGCCAATGGTATAGGGATCTCGCCTCGAAAGAAAAAGTCAAGTGGGAGACACTGAGAGAATCCTTCATTGTAGGGTTCGCCCCCAATGGACATAAATGGAGGCCAATTAATCAGTTATATGAGGTAAAGTAGAATGACAAGGAATCCCTTTGGGATTACATAGCTAGAATCAAGCACCTCAATTCTCGTTGCGAACCATACTAGCAGATGAGCGACGAATGATTGTTGCCCCGCTTCCTCGTCGGATTAGCAGACCCGAAGCTGCATGACCACCTGATGGTTATGAACCCTACCTCCTTTGAATTATACAGCAAGGTGGCTATCCGTATAAGTGATAATATGATGGACAAGGTTACCTCGAACAAAAATCCGACCCCATCAGAGGTATTGTAAAGAATGAGGGAGAGAGATAGGAGACTCAAGTTCAGCTTTCTTCACAACACACAAAAGAGAGAGGACACAAGGTTGGAGGGTGAAGCTTTTCTTCACTTTTGCACACAACAACAATACAATAGAAGAGGGAAATACCCTATATGTCAAACCTAGAATACGTGGTTCATATGTGAACCCAAACCAAAAACATACGTGGTAGTCTAACTACACCACGAGTACAACTAACATAGGCGGTGACATAAGTGATAGTCATCCAGGAGATGTATCGGGGGTAGAGCTTGATATCTCAACACTCCCCCTCAAGCTCAAATCCATCTCACGTACACCAAGCAAGCTCCTAAATCTGCGAAGCTTCTCGGTACCCAATGCCTTCGTAAAAATATCAGCCACCTGCTCCTCAGTGCTGACATAGACAAGATCAATCTCACCAGCTAGAACCTTCTCTCTCACAAAGTGATAATGCACCTCAATGTGCTTCGTTCTAGCATGATAAACTGGGTTATTAGCAAGCATGATGCTGCTAATGTTGTCACAATGAATGACAATTGCTGCATGAACTGACTGTCCCATATCTGCAAGTAGCTTCCGTAACCAAGCTACCTCACATGCAGCCATTGCTGCACCCCTGTACTCAGCCTCTGTGCTCGACAAGGCAACTGTTGGCTGCTTCTTGCTGCTCCAACTGATGGCACCACTCCCAAGGGAAAACATAAAACCACTAGTAGATCTCCTGTCTGAGACACTACCAGCCCAGTCAGCATCTGTGTATCCATGTACCTGTAATGCACACCCAGCTTCATAAAACAGTCCATAATGCAATGTGGACTTCACATACCGCAGTATGCGCCTAGCCGCATCCAAATGTGGCTTCCTCGGTGCCTGCATAACCTGACTCACCAGCCCCACAGCATAGCTCAAATCTGGTCTGGTTATAGTCATGTAAATCAAGCTACCTACTATGCGCATGTACATAGTAATATCTTCAAGAAGCTCACCTGTCTCTGCATTGAGCTTCACATTCTGCTCCAATGGAACAGAAATAGGCTTACAGCCTGTCATCCCATATTTGGACAGCATGTCCAAACCGTATTGCCTTTGCAATAGCCATATCCCACTCGGGGATCTAATAACCTCAATGCCCAAGAAGTAACGCAGCTCTCCCAAATCCTTCATCTCAAATTTCTGCTTCAACAGCAGCTTCACTTCATTAATGTCTGCATCACTATCACCTGTAATAATCAAGTCATCAACATAGATGACTATAAGCACAATCCCTCTGTTTGTCCTTTTCACATAAAGTGAAAAATCTGAATTGGAAATCTGAAATCCAATAGTGACAAGATATTGCCCTATCTTGTCTGACCATGCCCTCGGCGCCTGTTTTAAGCCATACAAGGCTTTGCGCAACCTGCATACAAAATTGGGGTGTGCATTATCCTCATAACCTTCTGGCTGCATCATATAAACCTCTTCCTGCAAATCACCATGCAAGAAGGCATTTTTCACATCCATCTGATGCAAAGACCATCCCTTTGCAGCAGCCATAGCAATTACTGCTCTCACGGTTGCCATCCTTGCAACTGGGCTGAAAGTTTCCTCATAGTCAATTCCATATGTCTGCGCAAAACCTTTGGCAACCAATCTTGCCTTGTACCTGCTAACAGACCCATCAGCATTGTGCTTTACTTTGTAAACCCACTTGCAGCCAATAGCCTTCTTATCATGAGGCAAAGGCATCAAATCCCAAGTGTGGTTTGCATCCAAGGCAGCCATCTCTTCATCCATAGCTGCTTCCCAATTTTTATGCCCTGCTGCATCCTCAAAACATGTGGGCTCTGGCTCCTCTAGAACCTTGACCATATAAGCATAGTGATGTGCTGTATACCCATCATATCTCAGCCTATCAACTGGATACTTAATACGAGTGGACCTCCGTACAACTGGATCAGTTGAAGGAGTCTTTAAATCATGCCTGCTTTTCCTTGCACCAGGTGTAACAACAGAAGGAATCCCAAGTTCCTCATCAAGGCTCATTTCAGAGCCACTTGACTCTCCATCAACATGAGAGCTACCAGCAGACACATCAAACACTGGAGCATGGTCCACTTTTTCTTTTCCCTTATGTGATACCTGCACAACACTATCAGGACTGCCATGTGACGATTCACTAGATCTCAATCTCCCTGTCCATGCATTAGATCCACTAGTAGAGGACTCTCTGGGTCCACTCAAGGCTTGAGATTGCTGCTCTGCATTTATTGCAGCATTCCCATTTCCTGCATCTGCATCTCCTACCATAACAGTTGGTGCATACCAGCTGCTCATTTCATCAAAAACAACATCTTTGCTCACTTGCATTTTGCGGGTGGAAGGGTTATAACAGCGATACCCTTTCTGGTGCTGAGCATATCCAATAAAGATGCATTTTTCTGCCTTTGGATCCAGCTTTGTTCTCTTCTCATCAGGAACATGAACATAAGCTATGCAACCAAATACCTTCAAGTGAGAAATATCTGGTTTTTGGCCTGTATACATTTCTTCAGGCGTCATGCCATGGACAGCTGCAGTGGGGGTTCTGTTCATAATATAAACAGCAGTTGCTACTGCTTCAGCCCCAAAATAATCAGGCATGTTTTTCTCATTTAGGATCGCCCGTCCTACTTCTGCAATATGCCTGTTCTTCCTTTCTGCAACCTCATTCTGCTGAGGGGTAGACCTGCATGAGTACTTCCTTTGAATTCCCTGTTCTTTCAGATATTCACAAAATTCTTCTGAAAAGTACTCTCCCCCTCCATCAGATCTTAGCACTTTAATATGCACACCTTTCTCTTTTTCAACCATGGCCTTAAAAGCCTTGAAATGGCTGAACACTTCACTTTTGTGCTTCATAAAATAAATCCACACCTTCCTAGTGTAGTCATCAATAAACGTCACATAATAATGGCATCCACCAATAGAAGCAGCTTTGGTTGTCCAAACATCTGAATGGATCACTTCCAAAGGTCTTCTGCTCACCTTAGCATTTTTGGGAAATGCATGTCTGGCCTGCTTACCCATTTGGCATGCTTCACATACCTTTTGCATTCCCTCAACTCTGAATTTAGGCAAACCTGCAACAATGTTTTTCGTTTGCATAGATTTCAGCCTTTGTATATTCACATGCCCAATGCGCTTGTGCCATATCTCAATATCTGCAATGACACCTCTCCCACGGGCAAACATAGCAGCTTTTACCTCAGGCATATCAACATCCAAGGTGAACATTCTGCCATTTTTATTGCCTTTCGCAACCAAGCGGCACTTATTTTTCAAGTCCTCAACGAAACATCCATCAGGATTAAATCTAACCTGCAGACCTTGCTCAACCATCTGGGAAACCAGGTTCTTAGTGATTTTTGGGACATGAAGTACATCTGCCAAGTACTTCGTTTTGCCATCCTGCATAGCCAATGGCACTTTACCAACCTGCGTAATTGGGTGCGCAGTATCATCACCTGTTTCAACATAACCTGGCTTATCCAAATTTCTAACATCATGAAACCACTCACCATGACTGGTCATGTGGTTAGAGGCACCTGAATCAACATACCAAACATCATTGCAAGCTGCAGCATCTCCTGACATGGAGTTAACCATATGCTGCATCACAAAAAGGTGCTCATTTCTGTCGTCACCATGCCCACTTGACGATGCATAGTTGCTTTGCTGCAACTTCCCACTTTTGATGTCATTCTGTTTTTTATAGCATGTATTCTCCTTGTGTCCAGGCTTTCCACAATAATAGCATTCTGTGCTACTATTTACTTACTGGTTCCTTTGCCATGAACCACGGCCTCTTTGGCTCCCCCTGCCTCTAGAACTACCACGTCCTCCTCCATAGGACTGGTTTTCCTGTTGTTGCTGCTGATTCTGATTTCCTGCACGGCCACCAAAACGGCCTCTTCCTCTACCCCTGCCTCTACCTGTATTCGAGTAGAAAGCAGTCTCTTGAGAAGTTGAGGTGGCTGAACCACCATTCCTTTGCTCTTCACTCAGCAAGAGAGCAATAAGTTCCTGAAAATCAGGAAATGTTTCACGGACTCCAATGGATGTCCGAAACTGTGCATAATCTTTCCCAAGACCATTCAAGGTCACGGACACTAAGTCCTCATCATCGACAGGTGCTCCAATGGAGGCAAGAGAATCTGCAAGGCCTTTCACCTTCAAGGAATACTCATTTATATTCAGATTTTTCCTTTGCACATTGTGCAACTCCTGCTTTAGCTGCATCTTTCGTGCTTTGGTATTTGTGCTATACAGCTTCACCAATGTATCCCATGCTTCCTTAGGCGTCTCTACATCCTGTATATGCACAATCATAGAATCTGAAATGCTAACAGACAGCCAATACAAGCATTTTCTGGCTTTTTCATGCCATTCTTTAAAGGCCTTCAATTCAGCAGGAGTGGGAGCAGTACCCAAAACTGGTTCTGCAGTTTCACCACTGATGTAATCCCAAACTCCCTTTCCCATAAGGAAGTTTGTCATCCTGAACTTCCATGCTTGGAAGTTGTTCTTGTCAAGCTTCTCACTGACAATGGTAGACAGATTCTCAGACATTTTACAAATCACGAATTGCAACAGCAACCTGTAAACACAGCAAATGCCTCACAAGGGCAAATAGCAAAACTTCTGCGAAAAGCCTCACAGGGGCAGATCTGCAACACTGACGAAAGTGGTATTTCACCACACAGTCACTTCCTCGTGACGATTTTGCATCAACAGGCAACAGGCATGAATCTGCAACTCCCAATATCTCTGCACATAGACATACGATGCAATTTCTATGGCACCTTTCCACCGACTAGCCGCGCGCGGTGGTCGCACAGCAAAAACAGGGCCTTTTTCTGAGTGCCTGCGAAGAACTTGCGCCTTCAAAACGGGCCCCGAAACGGCCTCAAATCAAAAAAATAAAGTCACCAAGGGCTTTGCCTTCACCCGCAGCATATACTGCGCTCTCGCCACACCGCGAAGGGCCTCTCAATTTGAAACAGTGCACTCCTGCACTTCTGGCTGTGCTACCTGCAGAGATTTGCTCCCAAACTCGAAATAGGAAAGCAACACTGGTCCTCTTACCAGGACACCACAAACTTGGCTTGCTTTCTTGAGCTCCTTACCTCGAACAAGGCTCTGATACCATGTAAAGAATGAGGGAGAGAGATAGGAGACTCAAGTTCAGCTTTCTTCACAACACACAAAAGAGAGAGGACACAAGGTTGGAGGGTGAAGCTTTTCTTCACTTTTGCACACAACAACAATACAATAGAAGAGGGAAATACCCTATATGTCAAACCTAGAATACGTGGTTCATATGTGAACCCAAACCAAAAACATACGTGGTAGTCTAACTACACCACGAGTACAACTAACGTAGGCGGTGACATAAGTGATAGTCATCCAGGAGATGTATCGGGGGTAGAGCTTGATATCTCAACAAGGTATCACCATCGGTCAGGTCTTCCAGTGCGGAGCCAACTAAGAAGGAGAACAATGAGCTCAAGGGCTTGAATGTGAGTGAGTTGGCCTCGAATTTGTTGAATCAGCTAGGCCAATAGTGGAGGTTAGGGGCCTCCAAGGAGGTGCCAAGCAATCCCCACTTGTTTCCATGAAGAGACAATGTGTGGTGCGGGATATGAAATGGCAACCATGCGGGATATGTAATGGCAACCATCCCTCCAATGAGTGTCCTTGCCTTAGGGCAAGGTCAACCCTCTACGCACACTATCATAGATGGGGGAACCACGATACCTCCCAATATGCTAAGGGAGTGCAGCGATTTATTGGCCACATGAGCTACTATCGAAGGTTCATTTTGTTTTATGTTATGTCATGCATGGCTTGTTGACCAAGTACAACAGTGCTTGGTGGTCCACAAAGAAGACGAACTTGTTGGCCAACAAGTACTGCATGAACTTCTTGACTGCATAGACCATGGCTAGACCCTCCCTCTCTATTGTTGTGTAGTTGATAGCCTCATTCAATTGCCAACTCGCAAAGTACACCGGGTGGTCTAGGTTATGCTCCCCTAGTTGGGCTAACACACACCTGATAGCAAAATTGGAGGCATCTATGTGGACATGGAATATTAGATTCCAATATTGGTGCAGTGGCCAGGGCTAGTTTGAGGGTTTCGAAGGATTTCTAACATATCCCACTGTCGTTGCAGTGATCCACTTCAACCGTCTACTCCTCTTACTCCTCTGTGATGTCCCTGCCCACAATCAACCGATTGACGAGACAAGCTCCACAATCTCAACAATCAGATTGGCTTTAACCTCGACATTGGCCCCACTCAGTTTCAGGACCTCCGCCTCTACCTCTGAGTCCATATCCACACATACAAGGACATGCACACCACCCATTTTTTGAAGTTCCAACCATACCTGACTCGGTTCACTCCCCACCAATTGGACCACTACATAGTCCTCCAGATGGTCCTCTCCACCCACCTCCTCCAGCACGGTAGCTGATCTGAGGGCGACTCAGCAAAATAGGAAGGGGGGCATGTTAACATCCACAGCGTACAGTAATCAGTGATCAGAGGTTATTATGCTGCATGATTTACTTCACGGTTGTAGCCATGGAGGAAGTACAGTGCAAGATCCATAGGGTTTGAGCCACAAATAATCCAAGCGGTTCCAGGCCTCATGGGTTTTGAGCCACAAATAGCTCAAGATTGGCCTCGCCACTCCAGGTTTTGAGCCTCATATACAAGTTTTCAGCCTCAAATGGCTTAGGACTTGGAGGCATGAGGCTAACACAAGCGCTATTTGGTGCTCTTATATGGCTAACACAAGTGCTATTTCCAACACATGAGTGGAACAATAGAGGAGAGACAGAAAGGATAGTCTAGATACCTTGGCACCCTACGGGCTCAAGAGCCTTATGAATGTAAAGAAAGGGAGAGTGCAAAAAGATAAAGGGTTGGCCCTCCCTTCAAAAGGTGACTTGTATAAAAGGCCAAATGGTTGACTTTGGTCTTCATTGTTGTATGCACAAGTTTGGAATACAAGCTCCTTCTTCTCTTCAACATTATAGTGCCTTTGTGTTTGCCACTCCATTCGACTTCACTCTCCTCTTCCCTTCTCCTTCTCCCTCCCTTTTCCCCTCTCTTCTCCCTTCTCCCTCTTCCCTCTTTCTCTCATGGAAACACATTGCAACAATCCGAGAGCTGCTTGAGTGACACATGCAGATGGCTTGTGCTTTGCATTGCTCTCACAAGAAGTAGATTGGAGTGGAGGCTCCATCGGCATTCCTTCAAGATCCCCACGACACGTGAGTCACCATTGAGACTACACATCGTGGAAATCCACCGATTTGACCTATTGTAGAGGAGGCACCTTTGCTTCAAGGAGAGACCTAGCTGTTAGAGCCATACCATATCATTGATACACAAATCACTGAGACAAGATGTGGAAATTCATATCCCATTTATCTTGTTTCATTCAAGAACCACCCTGAAGAGGATGCCAAGTGGATGCCCTCACGATATTTTTGCCAATACCCTGATTTGTTGACTACCTTTTTGTCATGCAATTGAGGACAATTGCGATATCAAGCAAGAGGGATATTATGAGGATTGGGATTATCCCATTATTTTTTAATCTTTCACTATTTAGTTGTGAGATCTAGCATTTTATTGCACAGTTGATGCAATATGTGCTCACTATTTGTATGAGTGTGTAGCATTGTGTGCACCACTTATGCTATGAGTATGTAGCAGTGTGTGCACCACTTACACGATGAGCACTATGGTATGTATAGCCATGTGTGCACCATCCGTACAAATGGTTGGATATAGGGATATGGCTATATGAGTGTGTAGAAATGTATGCACCATGTATGCGATGATGGTATGTGTAGCAGTGTGTACACCATCTGTTGAGATATGGTGCCATGAGCACGTAGATTAAAGATTAAGGTATGGTATAGGAAAGAATTAAAGTAGCCACCCTAGGATGTGGACTACAAGATGTGAAGATGTGGATCAAGGATATCCACAAGGAGAGATGAGGATCAGAGGATCCCACAAGTGTTGACTATTCTAAGGGCACTCTCTATATAAGAGGCCTATTATGTATTGTTGAATAGAGAAATGCACACTTACTCAAGATTTTGTTTATGAGTCCAAGATAATCTATCTTGGAACCTAATTGACTTGAGGTACATGTTATGAGCACTCTCTTCATCATGTTTTCAAATAGGTTCCATTCACCTTAAAGCGATCCATAAATCCTGAGGCACCCATGTTTTAACATGGTATCAGACCATAGGTTTAGCTCTCCTAGTTTAGCTCAGTAGTAGCTCACTAGGATTTCTCCCATTCCTAGATTAGTTTTAGAATGTAAGATTAATTTTAGATCTCGAAAGTTATTTTGAGGTTTCATTGAAATTCTGTCTTAGAAAGAGAGAGAGAGAGAGACATAGGACTCTACTCATAAAATCTATTTTCTCCAAAGGCGAGATTCGGCCTGTTTCTTTGTAGAATATGCTTCATTCTATCAATCATCCTTGGCAAGTTCATTGAAGTTCATTATTGGCGGCCTCAATGGTGTAGATGACTCCTATGCCACTACATAACAAGCTGCCCGACAAGCCTTCTATGCGTCATCGACCATCAACAAAGTAGTAGCACCCGTGACTGCTGACAATACTCAAATCAAACCTATGGCTCATCCAAAGGCTCCAAGACAGCTCCTACGACCTTTTTCAACGTAGACTTCACTAGTAGCGATGCCCATGCTCCAACTCTAGCCGCCTACTCTAATTGCATCCACTTCTAGCTTCATTAACTCTAGTAATGAGGCAACGAGCCTCTATAGGCGACATTTCCAAAGAGCCAAATGCCAGTTGCACTAGTGCTCCTCCAGTGAGAACTAGCGCTAAGTAATGTGATCAAGTAATGACAACCTCCTACAATCTAACAAGCAGTGTAGCAAATGATATGATCGACTCCCAACAAATCTAGCCAACCAGCAACGTCTTCGACATTTAACATAGTCTCCAGTTCAACGCGACTCCAACTCCTGAGTGGGGACTACACTTGGACTACACTCAGCGATGACCATAGGCACAACAACCTCCCGCATCAACATAGCCAACACTAGCAGTGACCTCTTCGGGTGCCTAAGTAACTCAAGCCCAAACTCTACAAGCAGCACATCTTCGGTACCTTCGCCAACCCCAGGCGACCTACAAATAGCAAAGGCTATGCCTCTTGTATAGAAGAGGACATGGTCGGTAGTGAGAGCTGTAGCCTTGTCTATGCCCATTCTCCAAACAATACTTGTAGTCTCGTTGATACTGGAATTTTGTTAGCCCCACGCTACTTGTGTGTTCCAATGTCCCATCTAGTTCCAGTTGCCTCTCTGATTCCAAATGTTTCTCTAGATTTGGGCCACAATGGTGACTTGATTGGCACCCATTGCCAGTGGGCAAGGTAACTGTTGTACCAGATTTATCCGAGCATTTGGGTTATACCAAAAAACCCTAGTCGGGTGATTCTTCATGCAGTCTCACACTTCAGCTTGCTAAGACCCTGACTTCATTGCTCCCAAACCCTTCAATTTCTCATCCATGAGTTTCTCGATATCACTTATTTTCTTCTTTGATTTCCTTTTCTCTTTTCTAGATTTCTTTCTTGCTAGACTTCTTCTTCTTAAGTTTTCTCTTCTTTTTGGATTTACCATCCTCATTATCCAAATATCATTGTCAGATTCATCTTATCAAAATTTGACTCACTGTCTGAGTTGTCATCCTTGGATTGAATTTTAAACAATCCTCATAGTCGTTTGACTCTTTTAGCTACATCCACCAAGTCATTGAAGCCATTCGCACCTCAAATATCCAATATGCTTACTACGCTACATATTTCTTTTCTTAATCCCTTGTAGAATTACTCCTCCAACGTCTCAATTGTGGGTCTTTCTGCCACATCCAACTGAGCAT
Organism: Dipteris shenzhenensis; assembly: GCF_047967505.1. Lineage (NCBI taxonomy): Eukaryota > Viridiplantae > Streptophyta > Polypodiopsida > Gleicheniales > Dipteridaceae > Dipteris > Dipteris shenzhenensis. Next base: position 2,672,884 of record NC_141609.1, read on the forward strand.
TAAGGTTTCATAATTTTTGTGCATAATCTTCCACCATGAGTTTCTTTTGACAGAGCTCTGCAACTTCTTATGGAACCTATGCAAGAAAGCTATCTTCATCTCCTCATAATTTGTAAACTATGCTACACCATACGGTGAACCAATTCATAGCCTTGCCACTCAAGGTACCTACAAACTGTTGTAACTTTTTCAAATCCCCAAACATGGTGTTGAAGCCACTTGCCTGTCATCAGGTCTCAAACTGCGCTATGTGGCTATCCGGATCATCCTTCTTTCCACCCCTAAACTCCACAAACTTGCACTTTGCTACATGTTGATCCATTGGGTTGGCTGGTGGAGTTGGTGGTGTTGGCGCTACTGGCACTCATGGCACTTGCGGCACTATTGGGTTGCACTACCCCTTTTGAGGTTGATTGCATTCGACAAGACAATTGCAAGAACATGTGGACATAAGGAAGGACTCTTAACTCTATCCCACCCCTATTGTGACACTAACCTAAAAAATCCTAGTGGTTGTAGGCTTTTTGCAAGTAGTTTTTTGAGGCCTCCCCTTACCTCTTTTCACAACCTCACATCTGCTCTGCAAACTATAGTGAGATTGACATTTAATTTTTATACTTCATACGAGCATAAACACAAGCATTAATAAAATGAGAAGACATAGATGGGAAAAATACTATAATTAACTATTTAAATTTTGCATTATGTTCTCCCATTATGTCACTAAGTAGAGCCATTAATTAATTGAATTTTTGCAACCATGCCCCTCCATTAATTGAAAATTTGTAGTTTCTTATCGTTGCAAAAATGTGCCTATTTACCCCAATCTCTGTATCTCCCCCCTATCTATTTACATTATAATTATTTAGAATCAAAGACATGGGGAAGGGGGGCCAAGGGCCAGGGCATAATATTCAAAATGATAGGGGGGGGAGAGGGGGGTAGAGCATTACATTTTAGATATAAAATGCAAGGGGGCGGGGGTGGGACATGGGATTTTGTGGATTAAAGATGCTCCTATATACAATTTCAACAAAAAAGATGAAATGGTGTCTTTTATTGACAAGCACATAACTATTTTACATGTTAAAGTTTTTATCACTACATTCGCCATAGTTTCTAATGGATATTTTTATAACAGCTTCTCTCTTAAGCTCTTTGTTTACAAGATGTGCCCTTACACCTCCTCTTTTTATAGTGGTTACAGAGCCTTTGTTGCGCTGCTAGATCTCCACATTAGTAGGGGCTCTCTCCAAGTTTTGGTGCTACCAAATGGCACTCCCTTCTCTTCGCAATTCTTTGCAGATGACAACACCAATGTTCTTGAAGTTGATCGTGACAATCTCGACACCCTAATGGGGGTACATGATTCCTTTGGTACCATGTCAGACTCTTGAATAAATACTCGTAAGACCACTTGTCTTATGTTAGGATAGATTGGCTTCTATAGTATGGCTTTATAGAAATCCCCGTGGGTGTCATTTTTCAATATATGGGGTGTCCTCCACTTTGCAACAGAGACTTGACTGGTGTCTTACCAAAGTGCATGCCAAGTTCCCTAAGTGGAAAGAGAAGAAGCTATCCCTTCTTAGAACAATAACCGCACTTAACCATATATTAGCTCTAATGCCACTTCATTGTCTATAGTTATGTCATTCTCTTTCGAAGGTTGAGAAGTTAGCAATGGCAAGTCAATGGCATTCATTTCCTTGGTCATACGCCACCATGCCTAAACTACAAGGTGGTCTTGGTTGGATTCTATTGTGACAGATTATGCTGCAAATGGATCACCAAGATGCACAATATGCAGCCTTGTGCAATTATTGCATACCACTGGATAGAGCAACAAGGTGTCCTCGGCACTTCCCTAGGATTGGCCAGATGGCAGGAGCTAAACATGTGTGATTTTCCTCTTTGAATTAGGTATTTTAAGTTACTCTCAGGGTGGATCATTGTCTATAGGAGAGGGCTTGTTAGATGTCTTGGATTGGTTCACAAAGAGTGATTGGTAATAGCTCCTTAGGACACAATGTTTGGATCAATAAATGGTTGTTCATCAATTTCATCACTCCTATTTAGATTATCCCCAAACTATCTACATGATGTAATAGCCTAGGGATATGCACTTGGGCGAGCTTGTGGGATAGCCATAAGCATGATTGGCTCTCTATTGAGAAATTAACATAGTGCTTTCAACTGTTGACTAGAGAAAAGAATTTAATACTGTCCACCTTTGCCAGAATTTAGCCACAATGGCCCTGCAGTGCAATTTATTGCCTTGTACAGGGTTGGTTTATTAGCCAAGAAAAAGAGAAAACTCATTGTGGACTACCCGATTTTGTCATTTGTGAGTCAGTTTTTGATATACCTTATAATGTCTGTTTGGATTGGTTACAATGGGTGCCCTTTGATTCTACACAAGTTTGGGGTTTGCGATTGAGATAGATTTGGAGAGCAACTCCATCTCAATGACTAAACTTCTCATTTTGCTAGTTATTGACTTGTAAGTATTCCACCAAGGATTGAATAAGAAAATGAAAATAGGTCTCCTCTCTATGAACCCTTTGTCATGCCATCACCACCTTTTTGGGAGCTGCATAGTTGTGCTGGTGATTTGGTCACAAATGGCTTGCGAAGGCATAGATACTCATTCATTTCAAGTGGAAATTGATGTTGTTGGGTCATTGAGGTTGATTCTCATATTAGGCTATGCAATATTGTTCGAGCTTTAGTAGTCCAACAAATTTGGCCTCATCATCTGATCAATTTGGTTCAATTGGTTCAAAGTGACATATTGAGTGTTCTTGACTATAATAGTCATCGGTTTGTAGATCTTGCCATAGTGTGTAAGTCTCTATGGGATGTTAATTAGAATTGCAAAGTTGTACTTTTCTCTTCTTCTTTTTCCCTCTTTTAAATATAAATTTTACATTTTTCTTGGAAAAAAAAACAAAAAGCCTTATTTCATGTGCTATGTGTCATGTCAACCTAGAGTTTGTCTATCAACATCAATGGTCCCTAACTCTAGATTCAAGTTTGCAACAATTTTGCAATTCTATTCTTTGCATTGCCTCACTTCATAACAAAGATATTGATTGAAAGCCAAGGTCTTGTCTTCAAACCACGTAGTTGAACACGCATGGAGGCTCCTAATGTTTGTTTGGCATTGAAAGTGACAGCGTATCTATGCACGTTTGGATTGTATGATTCCTCTGTCACCCCAAAATGAGAAGGGTGATCCCATAGTTCTTGGTGCGTGAATATGTGTCATCAAGTGCTCCATCTCTAACACTCTCCCTCATCACCTGACAAATTATGACACTCTCCCTCATCGCTCTCAAGGAACAGCAGCTTATGATGACAAGAAGGTTATTGCTTGCTTCTACTTGCTAGATGTGCAAGGACTTCAATTGCATCTTTCTTCCTCTTAAATTTCCTTACTGCTTAGGGTCTGTGCACATGATGCCCAAAACACGAGGCTGGTGCTGGTTTTTGGAGTTTGGCACATATTTCGAGAGCAAGTTGAAGCGCCATTGATGTGCATGGCAAAATATGAAGAGGGGAGAGGAGAAGAGTGGAGATGAGAAGAGAGGGCATGGCTAGAGAGCACACCACAAATGACTCACTGTAGAGGATTACCAGAAAGCGAGCAACAAAAAGCGAGCAAGCCAAAAAAAGCGAGCGATAAAAAACAATAAAAGATTTATAAATCCCCCATTTTAGTAGCAAAAAATAATAACTTATTTAAAAGTGCATATGTTCCCTCAATGCCAGAAGGTTAAACATGCATATAACTTTAAAGCCATTAACACTAATTTCACATCATCCGTGAGACAGTTTGTATGTTTAACTTCCAAGTCATTGTTTGTATCAAAGACAAACCCTACTGCAATCAAGTTCTCTCTTTCCACTAGAGTAATTGAGATCATCTTTCCAAGGACTCTTTGCATGGATTAGTCTAGATTCCATGCATATGTAAATGCTTAGGTTTTTTAACTCTGTTCACTCTTGGAACAAAACCCATGTTTCTTTGTTACTGCAAAAATATCCTTCCCTAATGATTTATTCTTACCTCCCACTAATCTTACCAATGCAGCAAATTGGCCACAAATTCATTTTTTGGTGCATTAAATTTTACAAGATGGTGCACAAAGACATGATAATCATCTAAAGTATGCCTTGCCATTTGATTTGATATGTAACATGACCCCATTTGGACTTGTAAATCAAAAGATACAAGGATGTGAAAATGTCCTCTTTTAGGCCAAAACAAGGCACGCTCCCTGTTTTGGCCTTAACGCGCTCCTTGTTTTGGCCCAAAAGAGGACATTTTCACATCCCTATATTTTGGCAAGATGTCAATATTTGATTGTTTTGGCCCAAAAGATGAGTTTTTAACATCCCTACATCTTTTGATTATCAAATATAAATCGCATAATGTTACATATCAAATCAAATGACAAGGCATGATTTAGATGAATATGATATCATGCCTTTTTGCACCATCTAAAAAACTTGTGTGCATCAGAATATAAATTTTGTGACACATAACCACCTTTTTGAATAGTTTGTGCTTCAAGCAATTATTTTATAAAAAACTTAGATTCTTTCTTTGCTTGCTTGATTTTCCAACCACTTCAACTAATTGTCGCTCGCTTTTTTGGGCTCGCTTGCTTTTTCTCGCTCGCTCTATTGACTGCCTCTCCTAACTGTACACTAGATTTAGTTAAAAATGTTGAATATATACAAACCCATTTAGGTTTAGGTCTAGGGCATCTAACCCTTTCCTTTATAGCACTCTATATATGTTAGTGCTATGCACATGTAATCTTCCCTCAAGATCAACATCATGAAGTAGGCCTTTTCTCAAGATGATGATTCTGGGGAATCGAAGAAGGACTGGGCATTACATTCTGTCACACCCCGGGGAATCAAAGAAGGACTGGGAATTACATTCTATCACACCCTTTAATAGGAATGTCCTTCCTCTGAGTCAAACCAAGAGCTTGTCAGGGTTTCTCAAAAAGCTCTTTACCGAGTGGTTTGGTAAAGATGTCTGCAACATTCTCTTTGCTATCACAATGCTGTAGTGTGATGTCAATAAGTAACACTCTTTCTCTGATGAAGTGCTCTTTGCCATCAATGTGCTTTGTCCTGGAGTGATATACTGGATTCTTGGCCATCAATGTGCTTTGTCCTGGAGTGATATACTGGATTCTTGGCCAATGCTTGAGCCGATTGATTATCACAGTATATTGTTGTTGACTTTGATTCATCAAAGTAATCTGTTTCTGACAATAGTCTTCTGAGCCATATAGCCTCACATGCACCTGTAGTGAGAGCCCTATATTCAGCCGAAGACAAAGAAACAGTTGGCTGCTTGTTGGACAACCATGATATAGCACCATGACCAAGTTAAAATGCATATCCCTATGTGGATCTCATGGTCTCATGATCTTTGGCATAGTCACTGTCATAGTATCCATGCAACCTTGGATGACTTCCTGTGTATTCTATTCCAAACTGTGTTGTACCTCTGATGTATCTCAAGAATCTTCTGGTTGCATTCCAATGAGTCTGTTTTGGATTTGCCATAAACTGTGCTAGTGAACTTACTGCATAACAAATATTTGGCCGTGTGATAGTCAGATATATAAGAGATCCGATGAGCTGTCTGTAGTACGTGTCATTGACTGTAGGATTTTTTGAATCTTTTCTAAGTTTCAAACTCTGTTCCATGGGAGTGGCAGCAATCTTGCAATCTGCCATATGAAACTTCTTCAAGAGACTATTAACATATTTGAGCTGACTCATAAAGGTGCTATCTGAATCTCTCTAGAACTCAATACCAAGACGATAGTGCATAAGTTCAAGATCTTTCACGTTGAACTCTGCAGATAAGTCTTGTTTCAATTTCTTAATGAAGCTATCCTTGCTTTCGATCACAATTAGATCATCTACATACAAAAGTGCAATAGTAATGTCTTCCCCTTAAGCTTTGTAGTAGAGAGTATGACCTACATTAGATTTCATGTATCCGAGATCAGCAAATAACTTGTCGATTCTACTGTACCAACTTTTGGGTGCTTGCTTTAAGCCATAGAGACTTTATTTAAGGGGGATTTAAGGTGGCGAACCTGATTCTCCTTCTAGGTTCAACATAACCTACTGGTTGTTACATGTAGACTTCCTCGTCTAGGTAACCATTGAGAAATGCATTCTTGACATCGAGCTGATACATATTCCATCTGCTGAGTGTCGCTAGTGATATCAAGAACCGTATGGAATCCATTTTTGCCTACTGGAGCATAAGTCTCATCATAATCTTGACCGTACTACTGAGCAAATCCTTTTGCAACTAGTCTGGCTTTTTATCTTTTGATACTTCCATCTAGATTGTATTTCACTTTGTATACCCATTTGTTTGCTATGGCTTTCTTTCCTAGTGGAAGGTTGCATAATTCCCAAGTGTTATTCTTGTACAAAGCATCCATTTCTTCATTCATAGCCGTTTGCCATTCTGGCTTGTCAACTACGTCTTCGAAGTACATAGGCTCTTCTGTATCCATGATGGTAGTCATAAGAGCATAGTTGGTGGTTTCAACCTGAATCCCTTTGCTTTTCTCACCATATGTCAATCTGGTTGGAGGTCAGCTTTCCCTAGTAGACCTTTTCAGTTGATGTGGTTCTTCTGGCAATTCTTGCTATTCTTCATCAACCTTTTCTATAGATGACTGTGAAATCAGTGCATCTATCTCCTGTGTGTTTGAGGTTTTCCATTCTGATTCCTCATCAAAGATTACATCTCTAGAGGTAATGACCTTGCGGTTGATGGGATCATATGCTTTGATGTCTTCACTATAGCCAATCATGATGCATTTGTGTGACTTAACATCCAATTTCCTGCGATGATGATCATGTATGTGGGCATATGCTATGCAACCAAATATGCGAAGATGCCCAATGCGTGGCTTGTGTCCAGTGAATGCTTCATAGGGTGCCATACCCTGAATCGGTTCGATAGGAAGCCGATTAAGCAAATAGTTTGCAGTGGCTATTGCTTCTGCCCAATGCTGCGAAAGATGCTTCTCACTAAGCATTGCTCTAGCATTGTCTGCTAAAGTACCATTCTTCCTTTTAGCTCTTGCATTCTGCTGAGGAGTATCTACACATGTGAATTGTCTTCGAATACCATGACTTCTACAAAAGTTCATGAATGTTGAAGACATGTATTCACCTCCTCTATCTGATCTCATGACTTTGATCTTTCTGCCTGTCTAGTTTTCTACCATGGCTTTGAATTCTTGAAATTTGGAAAACACTTCAGATTTCTCTTTCAGAAAGTAGACCCAACAATATCTTCTATAGTCGTAGATGAAAGTTAAGTAGTAAAGTGAACCATTGATGCTGTAGGTCTAGGCATAACCCCATACATCTGTATGAATCAAATCAAGAATACCTCTTGCTCGAGAGGTTCTGCCAAAGTTGGTTCACCTTTGTTTTCCGAAGTAGCATGCTTCACAAAATTTTCCAAGAAACTGTAGCTTAGGAATCCCAATTGCCATATTTTGGTTCCTGAGTTCTATCAAGCTTTTAAAATTGACATGTCCATATCTCGTGCCATTTTGTAGATAGTGGCATATGTTGCGGTTGAGATGACATGGCATGCAAATCTGGTACTATTGCTAGCATTCTGAACAAGCGTCCTTCCTTAAAAATGCTTTTCCTACTAGTTGAAATCCTCTGGATTTGTCTCTGATAGTGCATTCATCTCTGTCGAAAATGACTTGGTAGTTGTGTTCCATTATTTGACCTACTGACAAGAGGTTCTTGCTGAGCTTTGGAACATAGAGTACATCTTTCACAATCCTTTCGTACCAGTGAAATTGTTCATAGGGACAATGCATGTACCTTGAACTGCATTCGGTGTATCTGCCATGTATATGACATTCTTTTGACCTTCTAATGGTTTCATATCTCTTAACCATTCCTGATGCTTTGTCATATGAGATGATGCACCGTTGTTGATGTACCAAGGATTCTGATCTGCTTGGTTGACTTGATAGCTCTTTTGAATTGCAATCAGTGTCTAGATACACTGTACCAGTCTTCTGCATTTCCTCATTTGTAAGAAACATATTCCCATGTTCATTTGCATAATGACTGTGACTAGAATGTCCACCACGATGATTTCCTCTTCCGCGGAAATTCCCTCGATTGTTGTTGGATTGACCGCCTTGGTCGTACTGATTCCTGCAGAAAGCTCTTTCATAGTGTCCAAACTTATGACAGTAGTTGCACTGAATGTTTGACATGTTGGTGGATACATTCCCTCGTCTTTGGAATCTTCCTTGGTTGGAATGATTTCCTCTTTGCTGATTCTGATGTTGCTGAGGATGATGCTGATGCTGATTCTAACTTTGATGCTGGTTTTGTTGCTGATGATGACCACTTTGCTAGAATGATCTACCTCTACCTTTGCCTTTGCCTCTACTTCTATCTGAAGGTGTGAATGCTTGATCATTGGAATGACCTTTGCATGCATGAATGGCCTGAGTCCCGAGTCCTTTACCAAGTAAAATTGACTGAAGTTCTTCCAATGTCAGAATTTACCATTGGATGGCAATACTCTGGACTAGATTCTTGTATCCATCTCCTAGTCCATTTAGGATGACTTGAACCATTTCTGCTGGATTCATGGTCTCTCATGCTGCTGCTGCGAATTGATTGTTGTAATCTTTGATCCTGAGTATGTAAGCATGACCGGTTTCGCCTGCTATTGCGAAACTCTAGTTGATTTGGTTTCTCAGTGTGAGAATCTTGGAAGTGTTCTTGGACTCGTAGAGCTGGCAACATATCCCATGCTTCTTTTGATGTCTTGACGATGTTGAGCTATCCTAGCATGACATCTTGCACATTCTACTTGATTAGATGATATGCATACTTGTCTTTCTTATCCCCTTCTGCCTGTGCTTGGGCAATGGTAGGATCTGCTACAGGTGCGAAAACCGTTGGTGTAACTGGAGATAACACTGCTGGTGCTATGACAACAGGTGGAGTAGAGCTACTACTGGCTGGATCTTCCAATGGTCTAGGTGTAGATCCATTGACATACTCCCATTTGTCCTGAAGTACAAGAATTGTCTCCATTCGGTATTTCCATGTGCCGTAATTGGAGTTGTCTAGCTTAGCAGATGCTTCTAGATTGAGGTTGCTAGTCGTAGACATGGTGCAAGAAATGTACTCAAAGTGTCATGAAAATCACTGTTTGAATCAGCTGCAAAACACTGATTGTGGCAAGTGAAATTTGAACTGTTGGTGAAGGTAGAATTGTAATATATAATCCGATCTATTACAAGGCTTGTGGCAAATGATGTCAGGAATAGCCACGAGGCTTTATAAGGCTAAAAAATGATGTGCACAAAGGCCAGAATATACCCTAATTAAGGGCTTTACAATGGTGGCAATGTGAAGTGCAAATGTGGAATAGTTTGCAATTTGCCCACCGATACAATGTGCCAATACCACTGAAGACTGCTCACTAATCCGAAGATGGTAGGGTTTTAGAAAATGTAATGAGTGTGAAACCGCATGTGAGCGTAGGGACTCTGACTCCGAGTAAGAACTAGTCGGGAATTTTGGGCATGGCTTAGATTGGCAACTTGGAGAAATTCAAATCGTCTCCACTATGGCGATCTAGTCTACTCTGATCTAGATCTAGACCAACCGTCGATCAAAGAAAAGAACATCAAATAATATCTTTTTCTTTGGTCAAATGTGTTGATGTAGAGGCTAATGTGCATGAAGGAAGTGGATTTGTCGGCGAGGCTCAAAAGTGAGTGATATTTGCACCAAAATTTGTGCATGATGTAATGAGCATGTAGAGCACAAAACATGACCGTTTTTCCTTTTGGAGCACCCTCAAATTCTTCTTGGATCAAGAGATACGACTTGATCTAGGTGGAGAGGAGTGCAAATCTGCTCAGTGGATGATGTGGCACTTAGGGGGTCACATGTAGTGACTGTGCTCGTGGAGAGGTGTGCCAGTGGAGCAAGATGATGATGTGTCACCTGTGTGTACAGTGTGCTTGTAGAGAGGGTGAAAGTGCCTGGCAGGGAATAATGCCACGTGGTAGTGATGATGTGGCACTACTGATTGGAATGATGTAATGAGCATTAGAGCACAAAACATTGACCGTTTTTCCTTTTTGGAGCGCCCTCAAATTCTTCTTGGATCAAGAGATACGACTTCATTTAGGTGGAGAGGAGTGCAAATGTGCTCAGTGGATGATGTGGCACTCAGGGGGCACATGTAGTGACTGTGCCCGTGGAGAGGTGTGCCAGTGGAGCAAGATGATGATGTGTCACTTGTGTGTACAATGTGCTTGCAGAGGGTCAAAGTGCTTGGCAGGGAATAATACCATGTGGTAGTGATGATGTGACACTACTGATTGGACAAGGTGACGTGGTAGTTGACTGGTCAATCTTGATGACATGACAGATGATGTGGACTTGCTGATGTGGATGATGACATGGCAATGTTGAGATGGCTGATGATGTTTCATGGACTAGGTCTGCTGATGTGGCACGTAGGGTATTGCTGACATGGCAGAGGATAGGGTGCCACTTGGCTCCCTCTGGACCAAGCCTTGGTTGTGACCTTTGGATAAGGTGACCAAGGTATTAGCCACATGTCACACTGTGGTTCAACGGAATAAAGAGAGATTCCGACGATGAAAAGTTTTGCTCGTGGTTGTCGGAGGGGTCGCGGTCATTGACGTTGGGGCTAGAGCTGCCATGAGCGAGGGTGTGGAGAGATTCAATTGGCCGTGGCATCTGTTGTTTGCTACATCGATGGAAAGCTAGTGAAGTGTATGAGAGGAGCAGCTGCTGCTATCAACGTTGACAAGGTCTTGTTGTTTGCTATGACCTGGAACTGCCTGTCGTTGGAGTTGCCCGTCGGTTGAGAGCTATGGTTAGCCGTTCGCTGGCAAGGTTGATGATGTGGCGTTGGAGAGTCTCTTGTGAGGGACCTTGGAGGTTTGTGGTGCAGAGGAGTCGGTGGTAGTAGCTGGTCGTTGGGCGTTAGTGAGGCAGCTCTTCGACGAATCACCCTTGACTCCTTCCACCACACAGTTCATGGCGGGCGGCCCCTTGACCACCTCCTGGCCTTGCATTAATGAATAATAGCCATGGGCTCTAGTATGTTGATGAAGAACAACCAGGAGAGATTGAAGTCATTCGTCGATGAAGCCTTGGCCGTTTCTCTCGCACACTAGATTTGGTTGAAAATGTAGAATATATACAAACCCATTTAGGGTTAGGGTTAGGGCATCTAACCCTTTCCTTTATAGCACTCTATATGTGTCAGTGCTATGCACATGTAATCACATGATGTTGAGCGTGGTCTCTGAACAGTGCAGTTCCATTTCCTACCTAGCCAATGGCAAGCTTGCATTTGGCATTGGCGTCGAGTTGAAGTGCCTTCAATGCTCCAGAGCTCTTCATAGGCAAGCCAATAAAAAAATGGCTAGCTCTTGTATGCAGGCCTCTAATAAATGCTTGAAGCTGTTAGGCGTGTCAACAAAATGTTGTTTATGGCACCAATTGTGAATTTTTTACTTAGTGTGGGTAGCAATAGAGCAGTCACTTGTCATGACTCCCATCCTTCTTTGCCTCACAATTGTGAGGCTTGAGGTCCAATTGATGTGCAATGGCCACCTTTGCCAGCTCATGTTAATTTATCACAGACTAAGGACCTTATGTTTTTTTTTCTTTGCAGGTAAAACAAAATTATATTAAGGAGAAAAATGTATACAATGAAAAAGAAAATCGACTACCTTTAAATAAAAGGCAAAAATCTTTAAACCCATAAGTGGCTTAAAGCTCTATAAGACTCATTTCTACATCCAAAGTGAATAGTCCTTTTGCTCTCCTTATTGGCAGCCTGAGCCAAAAACCTCCCATTCCGAGGTCTATTGAAAAGCACATCATTTTTGACTTTCCATAACTGCATAAGCACTGATCTTTTGATTGTCTACCATATTTCATGTAAGGAGTCATTCAATCCTCCTTTGTCCCCTAAAAGAGCTACCACACGTGACTGACTTTATGATTCTGCTTGAAGATCCTGGCTCTGACCGGGAGCTTTCCCGCTAACACTCTCCAAAGAAGGAGGTTAATTTTGAAGGAAGGAGTTGCCTTCCATACTCTTTAACCCTAGTTGTCCACACAGCCAGTCCCTCTAATGGAGCATGAAACTTCCACTGTTTCCTTGCCAGCCCCGGAATCGAGACTGAGCCCTCCTCTTCTTTTTAATCTCTCAGATTGACTTTAGAAAGAGGTTTACTCAACCTCCACACAACCCCTTTGTAGCCCGTATCATCCTGAAATAGATGGCAAGTAGGCAAGCTATCTTTAATCTTGGTCAAGAGCATTCTCATCAACTCTCCCACTCCTGTGCAGTAAGATCAAATCTCCGCATAATTAAATCCAAGTCCATCCAATCGCCACCACCTGGGTCCCATACTTGTCTGAAAATTCTCAATCCTTTTCTGAAAATTCTTGTAGCCAATCTCGGGTGACTGTGTAAGATAGCAGGCCCTCTGGTAAAAACCCAATTTGTAATTATGTTATCTGTAAGCTTAAAAGCAACCTTATGTTAATCGTGAGCTTCAAAGCAACTTTATGTGAAAGGGCGGGCTAACTAAGTAGTTTGAGTTTCGATTAAAAGTTAGGTAATTCTCGGTGCTCAAATACATTTTAGCTCTTTGTAAGACAAGTTCAAACTTGAAACTCTCGAGGCTCATCCCACCCCGCATTTCAAATTGAAGCGTTATGATGAAAGCGCCACTTAATAAATGGTTGTAGATTGCCTTTTGCCCAATAGACAATGAGTAATGAGCGTCATGATGCAAGAGCCTAGGGGCATTTAAGAAGTTACCCTCGAAAGGGCAAAATTGGGGAATTATGCATTTCAGGCTTTTTGCTCCTTTTCTGAAGCGCCACACGAGGCGGCCACTGCGCCAGAATGATTGAAAAAACACTATTGCGGATTATATTTCAAATCGCCACGTGGTCACGTACAAAGAGAAGGACTGCACTGTGTGGGAGTAGGTATGGAGTGAGCCGCCTCTCTTAATCCGTGTGCCAGGAACATCACTATGTTTAATCCACGACTCAATCCGTGTTTAAAATATTTAATCCACTACTTAATTCGCGATTAGTGCCGCAGAATCGCCTGAATTTTCGTACTCAGAGGTGGGTGGGCTCCGCCATCAAAAAGTGGCGGGCCGCGGGCGACATGACCTCGTAAAACGGCCGCTGCTGACGTGGCGGAAACGCACTAGGTGGACCCAAACGACGTGGGTCATGTCAGCAGCCCCGGGGACTTCCCAGGGTGCCAACTCAGAAAACACAGGGGCGTGGCCGTGGCGCAGCGGAAGAAGGCAGGGGCGTGTATCCAACGTGGCGGAGCCACGCTAGCTAAATTAGGCTGTCAGGCCTCGATGTGTCGGGCGGGGAAGGGGCCCACGTAGCTGTCACGGTGTAAGAGGGGGCCACGTGTCAGGCCAAGTTGTGGGGATTGTTTTCCACGCCGTCCGGAGGCCAGTTGAAGGGTCCTCTTCTTCCTCATCCTCTTCTTCTCTTTCTTCTTCTTCGTTTTTTCTTCACTTAAAATTGAAATCTACAGCTTCAGCAGCTTCTGGCTATGGCGTTTTCCCCTTCTTTGGCGTTTCCCCTGTCTATGGCGTTCTTCCTGGCTATGGCGATCTCCTAGCATCCTTCCTCTTCGTCCCTCTCCATCATGGGAGCCATCGTAATCATCCCTCCAGCCTCTCATCCCCTCCATTGCCTTCTCTTTTTGCACCATCATTCTTTGCCCGTCCATGGCCGTGCTTCCTTTTTTTTCTGCCTTCCCTCTCCCTCGTTCATTCGTTCTTCGCCCCGGAATGTTGCCCTGTTGCCCCCTCTTTGGCCCCGTTTGTAACATTGCTTTTTGTGGCGTAGGAATCCACCGAGGCCGGGAACATTTGGGACAATACCTTGGAAATTCCCCGCGCGACCGAGGCGTCCGGCGACAGCTTCAGGGAGGAGGAGGGCTACTATGACGACGAGTATAGGCACCGCGAGGAAGCAGCGACAGCACCAAGTCCGATTCGAGAATCGGGGGGTGGAGCAAACGAGGGGGAGATCACGAGCGATGCGGAAGCTCAGGCCCAAGCGACCAGCAGAGGCGAACCCTCCATCCTCAGGTCGCAGAAGACGACTCAAGTAGCTCCGGATCAGAGCACCAAGGTAAGCTTTCTGATAACAATGTCGATTCTTTCGCGATCACGCCATGGTTGCTCTTAATCCGAGCTCGAAAAATCTCTCTCCAGCCTGCCTCGACTCAAAGAATCAGAGTATGGCGATCTTCCTCCCTTCCCTACAGAGATGTTGCCTTCTTCTTCCTCTTCGCCTTGCACCTTCTGCTCGTGATTGCCGGAATCCTCTTCCTCAACATCATGTATCTCAAAGATATGAGCAGAAGGAAGCTCCATAACTTAGAGCGATGGTTCCCCCAGCTTGGTGCAGCTGTGGTGGTGGGAAGCTTGTTTGCCTCCGGCTGGCAGACGCTCTTCAAACACTTCCCAGCTCTAATGGCTAGAGCCGTCTTCTGGACTAGCTCCCTGCTCACCCTTGCCGCGTCTCTTATGCTCATATCCACTGGCCTCCCATCCAGCCTCGGTGTCGGGATCCTCTTCTTCATCTTCTCCATCTGCCAAGGTCTCTATTCCTGCTGGGTTACCAACAGGTCGGTTCCATCTACTCAGAGTCTTCAGATGAGCCCGTGCCGTTGCATTTCGTTGGCTGACTTCTAAGCTCATTTTGTATTAGGATCAAATATGCGGGAGATCTCCTCTTTTGCTCGCTGATCACAGCCAGAAAAGTGCCAGGCACCTATTTGGTGTCTTTCTGGGTTCTACTTGTAGCCTCGCTATGGCTTGTGTTCTGGAGCTTTGGAGTAGTGAGCGCGCTCAGCTTTAAGCTCGCTCCTCTGGTCATTTTCGCTTTGCTAGTGAGCTTGGCGTGGACGCTGGAGACGTTGAGAAACGTCGTGTGTACCACGGTTGCCAGAGGCATTGCAGCGATCTATCTGGAAAATGACAATGGGCCTCGAATCCCTTGGGAACGATCTCTACATGCAGCTGTCACTTCAAGTTTCGGGAGCATTTGCCTTGGTTCCCTTATCGTTCCAATTATCCATGCCCTGCGGGTCGTTGTAAGTGCATCTTATTCGCCCACAGCAGTCCTGCAATTTTCTCCCATGTCATTGCTGATCTTATGTCTTCTGGACAGGCTCGGGGTCTGAACAGGATTCATGGAGATAACGAGTTCATGTTCTCCTGTGCGGATTGTTTTATCGGTGTCATGGAAACCTTCGTCCGATACGCCAACAATTGGGCGTTTGTGCAGGTGGTCTGAACTGCTCTGTTTTTGATGTTAGTCGAGAAAGTCGTTTGGTTTTGGATAGTGAGTCGCAAATTTCATTTATGTGTTCATGGTGGCGATGAAAATCTCGCAGGTTGGCCTTCAAAGTAAGTCCTTTGTGAGAGCTTCCGAAGATACCTGGGATCTATTTAGAAACAAGGAACTCAATGTTGTCATCGATACAGACATGACAAGCTCGTTTTGCGTATTGAGTGGCATAGCCGGGGGAATGCTTTGTGTTATTGTGAGCGGAGGTTGGACATTCGGAACTCACAAGGCGCTGACTTCGTCAATATCAGTTGTATCTTTCGTAATTGGATACTTTATGGTAAGTAACATGCTCTGCAGGTCATGGTAGGAACCTTCATATAGGTCGTGGATTTAGTCGTTTCTGATACGCGTGGATTTGGTCGTTTCTGATACGCGCTCCCAGCGCACAAAATCGTAAGAGCGGACGGATTAATGCTCTTCCGTAGCTCGGAAGATTTCAATGGGAGCTGGTTTATAGGGCACGTGCCTTCCATTTGACTCCGATTGTTTTGAAATTGCAGGTCCGCATTGCCATGGCTGTGTTACAGGGAGCGGTCTCTGCGCACTATGTATGTTATGGAGAAAACCCAGGTAGCCTGGAGTTTTTGACAAGCCCGGTTCCGGAACGTTTGAAAGAGCTCTTGGCCGAAGGGGATACCGAGTCTGCCAAAAAGGCTTGATCGAAGAGCAGTTGCAAGAATCAATCAAAAAAGTTTGAATCGCCTGTTGCTGCTCTATAACCCATTTCCGTGTACCAAACGCCCGTCCGTTATTTTTGGGGCCTCGGTACGTGGAAGACTGTAAATAATTGATTTGAGTCTTGTGACGTATTCTCTGGATCTCCAAAAGATCAAGTGAGAATGCAGGAGTGCATACTGTTGTAAAGGATAACATACCACATTTTTGCAATTTTGCGAATTTCCTTCGGGAGCCTGTAATGAGTAGTAGAAGTAATCATAAAGCCATTGAGCTTTTACCAACATCGATGTGTTGACAACTTGGAGAATCTCTCTGAGCTGAAAGGGGCAGGAAGGGAGCATCTAAAGACATCGAGTGAAAAGAGCTAGATGCTATGCTTAGAGGTATCATTCTCCGAGTGCCTTAATTGATGATTGTTTAACAAGGGAATACGCCTGAACAAATTTGTAATAGATGCACATTATCAAACATATCTTCTGTTCTTTTCTTATTACATAAATGTGTATTTGAAGGGGCATTCCCTCCCCTGAATCAACCTGCAGGACGGAAACAAGATCATGAAAATTGAACGGACAATCCTTTGGCAATCAATTGAAGGTTTCTTTTCAGCGTGATCGCATTTGTATTTAAGCAGTCTTGGATTCTTTGTAATCTAACGCGCGTTAGAAGTGGATACTTCTGGATTTCTTGTGATAGACATCCCATCCTATGTTTCGGACCACTAGTGTCTACGCCCGATCGACTCAGCCCTTCCACTGGTACTTGATTCCGTGCAGCATCTTTGCCTAAAAATCTTTGGACCACACGACCTTTATCCTTGTGGGGAAAGGATCCTGGGTCGACATTTAGGTTACGTTTTGCTTGGCACCGCCTCCCCTGGTGCAAGTGCAGGATATTAACGTCTGGATAAAATGTGGATTGGGCGATTCCTCCCACTTTCTGCAATTTCGTAGAAGTGGTGGATGAGAATGTTGTGCTGGGCTCCCTAGGACAAGCTCAACGACAGCGGCTTTGGGAAGGTGGATGAGTGGCTGTGGGTTTGAGGGTAGTGTGGCCGTGATGATTCATTGGGAATATGGTATATGCATGCTTGGGTGTGACGCTGTACTCACGAACAGTTTAGTGCACTAGTGGCAGTGGCTCGTCGCCAGTAGAGTACGTCGGGTCCCAAGGTCGTGTTCAGTCAGCCGAGGACCCCAAATTTGCTTTCTAATATTTTGAAGTCACGGCAAGTTGGCTGGCGCTTCACTCTTTTAGCTCGTTAGTCGTGAGGCGTTTGTCAACTTTTTCGCTCAGAAACGCTTTCTTTCTAGCTTCAGCTTTCCTCCCATCTTTGTCGTTCGTAACTCACTAGCGCTACTGTTAAGCTATAGACTTTTGTTATTGGGAAGAATTCAAAAATGTATTAATTAGCAATAGGGTATAACCAGGATATTGGAAGACGGTTATACTTTGGATTTATGAGAACGACGTGACCCCGTCTAGAACGAGCTAGAGACTTGCTTTGTTGGGTCCCAAAGTTGTGATCTATTGCATTTAATAAAATCTAAGGTTTTGCTTAAATCTTAAAACTTTAAGAAAATAGAAAGGCAGGTAGCTGTATTGATTAGAGAATATGTTTTCTTTGAATTTCATAAATTTAGCATGTAACTATACATTTTGATTTCTAAAATTTCTCATAGCAATTTAAATATGCACATATCCCTTTGCATTCTGCATATACCATTATGCACATTGTATTTTGAATTTGGAAAATAACCACATTTGTGGGAGGGAGAGTTGGTCTTTACCTTCTAAAGACGTTAGATCAAAGAGTGCATCCTCTGTTAGTAATTTGAATTTTGCACATAGCATTTTCAATTTGGCACAGTACTTTGCATTTGGTTTATACTCCTTTGCATTTAGCACATAACCACACATTTGTGTGGGGGTGAGTTGGCACATTTTCTCTCCAATTAAAAGACCAATCAACGTGCTTTTACTTAGGTTAAGTTTAATTTGCATTTAGCATGAAGCAATTTGAATTTGGCACATAGCATTTTGCATTTGGCTTATAGTGCTTTGCATTTAGCACATAACCACACATTTGTGTGGGGGCGAGGTGGGACATTTTCTCTCCAACAATTATATACTAAGGAATGGGTTGTTACTTGGGTTCAGTTTAATCTGCAGAGCACTTGGGTTTAGTTTAATTTGCATTTAGCATGAAGCAATTTGAATTTTGCATATAGCAATTTGAATTTGCCACAGCACTTTGCATTTGGCTTATAGTACTTTGTATTTAGCACATAATCACACAATTGTGTAGAGGGAGAATTGCAAAATACACAAGAATGGTCTTGGAGTCACCATACGTCTCGTCAGAAGTATTGATCTTTCTCTTCATCATTTTCTTAGGTTTTGAAATATTTGCACTGTGCCTTATGATCTTGCTACTTACGCATATAGATAGTCTCTTCCTTGTGGCCTCTTGAATTGATTATTTTTAATGCATTTTAACAATTCCTCTAGAGCACATAAGAAGACTTCTTGAAGCATATTTTAACAATTCCTTCAAAATGAATGAATGTCCATTGAAGGAGAACCATCCGACAAAGGATTGGGCACAAAAATTATCAGAATAGTGCATGTTATCAACATCGGGGATTTTTAAAGAGGTGAGAAATACCAAGGGTAAAGTAGATGACTAGTCATCCTATCGTGGGTGTTGGCCATAATTAGTTGCAGACCTGATGGTCACTGGGGTGTAGGATTTGCCTATTAGATGATTGCACATGAAGGGGTCTGCTCTAGCCAGGGATCCCTTAGATGGGATTTCCATGATGAGGCATTCTCAATGTCGATACTTTTTTGATCCGCGTTTGATTCTTGATTTGGATGCGAGGTTGATCGATTCAGACGTGAGACTTAGTGATTATTCACTTCAATGGCACGGAATTTGCAAAATTTTGCCAATTCTTTTTTGATCCATAATATTTGGTTCTTGATTCAGAACTCAAGAGAGGATGCAAAGGAGGTGCAAACAGTGAAACTATGTTGCAATGGGCTTGTTTCAAGTGACGCATTCTTATGGTATTCACTTAAAGTGGGCCGACATATCACCATCTCTTGCGCTTTTCTTGTTCCTTGAGCTTCTTCAAGTAATATAAATAAGAACCAATGGCAATGGCGGTGGTAAGAGCACAGACAACAACAATTATGGATGTAGGCCTACATGCTGCTATGGGCACCCTCAGCTTTCTTCACCCTCTTGTTTACATAGGCTTTGTAGGGTTGGCATTGCTACCCTTGTCGTTCATACCACCATCTCTTGCACTCTTCTTGCTCCTTCAGCTTCTTCAAGTAATATAAATAAGAATCAATGGCAATGGCAATGGCAGTGGTAAGAGCAGAGACAACAACAATTATGGATGCAAGCCTACATGCTGCTATGGGCACCCTTAGCTTCACCCTCTTGTTTACATGGGCTTTGTAGGCTTGGCACGGCTACCCTTGTCATTTTATTTTGTGGCATTGTAATTGCGAAGCTTTGCGTGTCTTTCAAATGCCATATTTTGCTTCTTTGAGTTTGGTGCTTTTCATGGGAAGAGCATGATGGACCTTGTCCATATTGATAATTTCTACTGCTGTTGCTGGATGCAACCATCCAGAAATCTTTCTTAGCATTCTCTCTTTCTTCCCCTTGATTAGTACTTTGAGGACTTTCTATACCCTCTGATGTGGAATGCTCTGAAGTCTTGTCTTCATCTCCAGCTAGGACCGCTTCATCTATTCTTGTACGTTTGCCTACACTGTTCGCATTTGATTCTTGAAGTATCTCATGAGGGGTTAAGTTGCTAACGAATTGCAGCATTGTAGAATAAGATAATGGAAGACCGTCTTGTTTGTCTTCAAGGGGAAACTCTCTCATAGGCTGGGCAGTATTGGCATCCATCTCAACCTTCGTGCTACTTGTAACCTTCATCGAGGAAACTTGACTTCGCGTGGTGATGGTGCTACTTGTGGATGGTCTCCTTCCATGCATGTTGGAGTAATTGCTTTGATCAAGCTCCTTCATGAAGTAACAAGATAGATTTTACTTGCGGTGGTTTAAGTGGCATATAACACTTTTATCGGAGAGCTTTTGGTGGCTAGAACGTTTGATTACCTCTTTCTTGATTTGTTTCTTGCGTTGATGCTCATCTTTAAGCAAGTCAGGCTCCAACTTTGAATGAGTATGCATTGTAAGGGACAGAAGAAATTCTTTGCTTTGCCTTTGCAACAACCGAAGGTCAAGATTTTCAGTAGGATTTGATTAAGCTGCATCTCGTGAAATTTGTAGAATATATCCATTTGCTAGCTACATTGAATGACGTTAGACTCCATGTAAGATGAAAAAGAAAAATAGGGAAAGAGAGGGGAAGGCGACCCGTTTGCAACTCATGTGAGGAGGAGGAGAGCACGAGGGAGGGGAGGTCGGTTATTTCTTCATGATGATGGAAGGAGGTTAGATGCCTTTGCTATATTAAAATATTAGGCTTCATTAAGGGCTCTTTAGTTATGTATGGAGCATTCCAAGTGGCTAAAGGAGAGGCCAGATTTTCATTTGATTCGACAATGCTACCTACCTAAACATATACATACACATACCAAGAGATTATAAATCTTAAACTTTGAGGAATTTTAAGAAAATGTGAAACATATACACACATACCAAGAGACGCATGCCGGTGCACACATGCACAAAATATACCAAATCCTAAAATATAAATAAATATCTTAAAAACTCTCTATATTATATTATATAGATATGAGTAACTTAAATATTAAAATATAAATAAATATTCTCTCAGTGTCTATGCACTATGCTACGTGGTCACAGTCTGAGCTCTTTTACTCCCCATGATCGATATGCATTACAGTCCCTTTTTCGCTAAGAACCTACACAATCTTCCTCTGAAGCTCCTTGAACCTCTTTCGTGCATTTCCTCCTTGCTAAGGACCTACACAACCTTTCTTTGAAGCTCCTTGAACCTCTTTTGTGCATTTCCTCCTTTCTAAATGTATATGCAGGATATATATAAAATATAAGAGATGCATTTAAAATACAAATAAAATAAACATTTGTGTTTATTTATTTATTTATAAGATATATACTTTTATATTTATATATTTATGTGGATATATATAAATATAAGAGATGTATTTAAAATACAAATAAAATAAACATGTGTTTATTTATTTATTTATAAGATATATATTTATATATTTATATATCTATGTGTATGTATAACTATGCCATGTCAGTAGTCAGGTCCCCCTCGCCTATTGTTTGGTTTCAATACATCCAATGATTGAATGGTGTTGGTTACACCACACCGTTTCTTGCTTGGTTGCTTGTGTGCATGTGCTCCTCTCTCTCTCTCTCTCTCTCTCTCTCTCTCTCTCTCTCGTGTGCGCTCGTCTAAGTGTATAAAATTGAAATTAATTGAAAAGTATCTAGAAAGGAATATATATATATATATATATATATATATATATATAATCTCTCATATATATATATATATATAAGGATGCATGACACGTCTACGATGGGTTAGAGGTCCAATCCATTCGGTCTCAAAGTTTAGATCTCCAAAAGCCTTTAATTTTAAGAGAATTCCACTCTAGGTACCACTTGGCTTGGCTTCATTATCAGTTTACGTCTAGATGAGCATCCATGTGAAAATCAAGGGGCAAAGCATTCACACAAAAAATCCCCCCCCCTCTCTCTCTCTCTTCCCCCCCCCTAGACATCCATATTTATGAATATTATATCTTGAGCATCTGGCACACTTATCAAATATATAATCTCTCTCTCCCCCCCTCTCTCTCTCTTTTATATATATATATATAAAACACCCACTCACTCTCTTAGTGCACATATAATATTTCTCTCCATTACATGCCCATGTGTTCTCTCTCGTTGTAGTCTAGGTTGGTAAGTCATCACCTACCAAGCACATAATAGTCCTTGAACCTGAGGGAGTACAAAATATTATAATTGCCTTGCCTAACTCGTGAAATAGAACTTGGGGAAAATCCTTCAAGCTCAAATCATGTATGTAGCTACTAAGTAGCTTTGGAAAATGCAATCTAGAACGATGAGAGAGAGAGAGAGAGAGAGAGAGAGAGAGAGAGAGAGAGAGAGAGAGAGAGCCATGCAACAAAGTAAACACAAAACAATAATGATTGATGCTAGACTAAGAGAGGATATTATGAGAAAGGAATGAGGAATTTGTATAGAGCCATAAGTAAAACATGATCTTAGGTATTATTGATCGCTTCCTCTCTCTATATTGTATCAATGCATGGTGAAAGAGTTGAAATGATATGGATTTATTGCCTGCAAAAAAATAACTCCACTTAGCTGCTCTAGAAAAAATCTGAGCAACACATATCCACTACATATAAAAAGTAGTAGGATCAGGTACCTTTTACATACATGATTTCCATCTCTCATTTGCATGCTTGTGGCACCCAAGTAAAAGCATGCGCGATTGACATAATGAAGCAAGGTTGCATAGTGGCAAAGTCGGTGAGAAGCCAGGATGCCATGTAGGGAAAGCAAAGTTGTCCAACCATTATACGTATCGGCTCCCTGATCCTTAGTAACGCCATGATTATCCCTTTGGATGGAGACTAACATTAATAAATTTGGTGTGCTTGTCAAGGCAAGGTCTTGTTTCAAAAAGTGACATTGTCTTTTGAAAGGAAGCTTGATCAGATCATTCTTCCACTCACAGCAACCTTCCTTGAGTGGAACATTGGCTACCTCTTGTTTCACAATTCGATCAACCTATCGACCTTGCCTTCTCATTTAGCACACCGTTCAAGGGTTAGGTATTGCAATGGGCTACTTGGACTAAAATTGTAGAGCTATGAGAGGAAGGAAGGGCACCGAGTTGATCTTGAAAGCTTTGAGTTGCATGCAAGTTGGTTGGAGCACAATGGAAGGTGCACACACCAAATCTAGAAGCTCAAATAAAGGAGGAAAGCAAATATCTTGGCGGTGTGGCCTGACTTGTCATCAATTTGTGAGAGAAATGAGTAGCATGACCCATCTATGATGGCTAGATTTCCACACACTCACACACAGACACATAGACACACACATGTGTAGGATCTTTTTAACATTATAGTGTTGGACTGGCACTCACCACTAGGTATCACCAACGATGGATTGATGCTTTTTCTTATAATTAGTGGTGGATTGACACCTCCTGGTGCTATAACCCTTGATATGCTGGGAAGTCAAAGAACATTAAAACATTATTTGTGGCCCAATCTTCTTTTACAGGAACCCAAGCATCACAATCGACGATACATGCATACAAGTTCATCTCCGTAATGAATATGATGGGAGCCTTTGAATGATAATAGAAATACATCAGGTATATTCGTTGAATGGAAAAAAATTCAAAACTACAAGTATCTAGTATATTCATTGAATGGAAAAAAATTCAAAACTACAAGTCACTACTATTGAAGGAGCGCTCATAAAAATACATGATCTTAATGATTGGAGTGTCTGAAATTTATTGTGCATATTATACTTGTTTTAACGTAATATTGCTCAATGGGAAATGAAATGACATAATAAAATGAATTGACTGAGTCGACCGTAGCAAGCTTGGCTATATAAACATTCCATACAAGCCAAAGCAACTCAAAGCTCACCTTCTTCCTCCTGAGATAGAGCTTGATATATACAGCTTGCCTCTTTGCCTTAAGCCACATCCAATAAGCTTATCGAAGCATTCTTGGTGCCCTCCCATGCGTAGAATTGATCGCTCATCTCTCTACGTAGTAGACTTAGATCTATTATGCGAGCTTGGTAATCACATCCTTCACAGAGCAGTAAACTCGTCGCCAGCCTCTTGCTACTACAAGATTGACTATGTGATGGTTTTCGTGGCTCCTTCCTAAGCTGGATGGCTGCTCACAGTTTTGTGGAGGTGTCGCCTATGATCTAGAGTTGCACACGGGGATCACCAAGATTGGCTGATCTAAGCCAACATAGCTACTTAGAATTGGGCGAGCTAGAAAAATAAAATAAAATTGTATGAGGTGGAAGCGTAGCAAGCGACCACCTTTTGACCCACGGATACCTCTCAGGATAAGCACTAATCACTGGAATCGCAAGCAATTTTTCTACAATTAAAGGTCACTGACTACACGGTAAGACGTATACTTTTTCCTACACATTGCATATGAGCTCCATTTTTTTCCATTGTGATCACCATCGTGATGATAATCGATATCCATTACATCGATGCTTTGACTGATGATGTAAAGCCCATGTGATCGACTACCACCTCGGTACTAGGTACCAATAATAAAGGCTGGAATGCTTACATATGTATCAATACTAGGAACATGCACAAGGGCGAGATGACTCCATAGACTACTGAGTCGTCACATGCTGGTACTAGTAAAGTATTTGGCTTGCTAGGAATACAACTGATTACTAGGTTTTTGAAGGGTAAGACCTTACACCATAATTATCTACTTACTTTCATAGTTGTTTTGCTCTTTCTTTGGCTACATACGAGACTAAAGTAGATAATGGCTATGGGGACATCATTCACTCCGTATGATTGTGACATACATCTACTTTAGTCATGAGCTTACAAGCTTCATTCCATAGATGGACAATTAATTAGTGCTTGCATACTCACTATTAAGAGCACTGGGGGAAGGACTTTTGCATGCTAAGAAAAATTGTGCGGATCTACTTCACATAAGGTATGATTTCCTTTATTAAAATCATTTTCTATATATAAAGTATACATCAGTATGTGGCATTTTGTCGACATTTACTACCATCCCCTAAAGGATTGGCTATGGAACACCATGTATATGGGAATTTATCCTAGCATGGTTTTAACATCAGATAATATTTGTGTGGTATGAAGTATGGATGACTTGGACAAGTCTTTATCTTCTTACCTTTGTTATATGTGAAGGGAATGAAATAAATACCAAAGTATAAGGGGGCATCTAAGGAAAGACAACTATGACTTCCACATAGGAACTTAAATCCTTTATTATCATGATCATAGTTTTCTTTCTTCAAATACTGACAAGTTGATCATTTGTCTTGGGAGAGGGCACTGTAAAATATATGATATGAAAGTCTCTTATGACCCCTTGCTTGGGGAAATTTGTAAAATAACAGCTGAAAAATAATGAATACACATGGAGCATCTGGATACCTGTGACTCAAATGTTGAGGTGCCACACAATGCACCACCCAAGGTCGACACAATTTACCATTATAAATGGATTATGATATTGTGACATTGATAACAAGTGGAGCTATGCTTTGAAGCCCCCTATCCCACAATTAAGGATTCTTGTTCTAACTTGTCCTTAGTGATGGACGCAAGTGAGTGGAGCTCCTTCAATATCATTTAGTATTTATAAATTAGGAGATTGCATGTTCTTTTTCATAAAACCCTCCTTGTAAAGAATATCTTGTCACGTACTGTCTTGAATGATAAGTCTAAGATGGATAATATTTGTCTTGAAATGCACACACACACTTGGGGGATGGAGAAGGGAGGAAAACCCTCGTCTATTTCCATCCATAACATTTATCCAATCTTTTTCTTGTTTGTCCAAATCAAACATGACCATGCTTGGCATGGTCATCTTCTAGAAATAGGTTATATTGATCCCCTTCTGCCCCTTTCCATTAAAATCCAAGGACTTTTTGTCTAGCAAGGAAATCCATAAATTCATCCAACAACATGAGAGTGGTTTACTTTCTATAGATCTGGAGAACCACCAACTACTATTGATGCAGATTGGTGCCGCATTTGGGAACTTTCTGCAAAAACTTTTGACAATGCCCTTTCCACTATTCAAAAGTATCAAAAGTTATTAGAAAGTAATTTCCAATGATGAATCACAGTACGAGGAGTATAAAAGAAAATCTAATGTGGTGATCAAAGCTTTTTACCGCTACCACAATGCGAAATATCTTTTGGATAGTAATGGAGGAAGGAAGCGTAATGCCATTGTTACACCTTTCTCCACAAATTTACACTCTCTTATTCCATTTGATACTTTATCTCAGAAGAGGGACATGTCCTTACACAGGACTTTCCTACACCAGACACTTTGGCTCTTAATATCAACGATATTTCAATTAATCCCCTTGATATCCCAAGAAGAATACTAGAAGGGACATTTACACACTAGGTAGACATGTCACTTCCCATGCTTATGACCATCGCCTTAGCTTGATCCCTATGACCTTTGCCATAATCCTATCCCCACGCCTTTTGGGATACCTCTAGGGTAGTCCAAAAAAGAAAGAAAGAAGTAAAGTTCAGCCAGGGTGTTCCCTTTTAGAGGTCTTATACATGCACTTGAGATCTAGAAGAATATTGTCTAAGGAACTTGCGCTGGAGGACAATTCTTCGAGCTATGCTCAACCCACCTTTTGCCCCATTTGGGGATTGGTCCAAACTGGAAGCACAGCTCCTAGCTCCCACTCTGTAATAGGACCACGATAGGAGGATCCATCTAGCTCCGACGAGATGGAGAGCTTGAATGAGGAGATGCAAGACCCTGTAGGTCCGAGCGCCTCTAAAACCCCCTTCACTATTTGGCTCCCCCAACTCTCTTGCTCCCTCTGTAGCGTCCAGGTTAATAGGAACAATCACCAACATGTTTGGACATTTAGGTCGAATAGATTCAACAGACATGGAGAACCCCTTCGCCAGCACCAACCAAGTCTTGAACCAAAGACAAGGACTGAAACCACCTTTGTGGACCCGGGGCCCACAGCTTTCGCAAGGCACCCTTAGTGTGAATGCATGGAGGATGAAGAACCATGGTTGAGAGACTTCCTAGGACAAGACCCTAGCCGGGAAGATGTGAGAGGCTCTCAAGGGGGGGTGTCTTATGAACTCTCAACCTTCCAGGTGTCTCCAACCTTCACCAGCTATGTGGCACCCCAAGTTCCACCCTATCACCCAACGCAAGGAACCTCCATGCATTCGCCTCTACCTCTGAGTCCATATTCGCACATATGAGGACATGCACACCACCCATTTTTGGAAGTTCCAACCATACCTGACGGCTCACTCCCCACCATTTGGACTGCTATGCAGACCTCCAGATGGTCGTCTCCACCCACCTCCAACACGGCTGATTTGAGGGCAACTCAACAAAATAGGAAGGGGGGCATGTTAACATCCACAGCATACAGTCGCAGAATGTAGGGTAATCAGTGATTAGAGGTTATTAGGCTTCATGATTACTCATCTTTGAAATTCTCTCAGTGATATCTGATCAATACATAGGGCATAATATAGCCAAAAATGTGAAATTCAGCTTTCAATGCCATTCTCCCACTGCTATAGTGGCACAAAATATATAGGGTAGATTATGGCAAGATACTCATCTTTCAGATGCTAGTTTCCAAGTATACAGTAAAGTGATCTTTGAAATGTATAGGGTAGATTAGGAAAATTCAACTTTCCTCCTATGTAGTGACCATAGTCTCTCTTGTGTCATATGGCTTTGTGTCAATCTCCATGTTACTTTGTGGAGAATGCCACCACTGGTGGAGAATGGCAGTGTTG